>NC_062566.1:77527272-77833636 GCF_022837055.1 Prionailurus viverrinus
CAGGGCTCGAACCCATGGACCGCGAGATCGTGACCTGGCTGAAGTCGGATGCTTAACCGACTGCGCCACCCAGGCGCCCCAAGTTTTAAATCACTTTTATTGAATCCAAGAATTGAAGAGGCAGGTGGCAACATAATCCTCTCTTCAACTTAAGTTTTTCTTTCTAAAAAAATTGAATTTTTAATCCAAAAATTATTGAAGTATAATTTATATGAATAAAATAAACCCACTTTAAATGACTTAAACATTTTTTTAAATGTTTTATTTATTTTTGAGAGAGATAGAGAGACAGAGTATGAGTGGGGAAGGGGCAAAATGAGTGGGAGACACAGAATCTGAAGCAGGCTCCAGGCTCTGAGCTGTCAGCATAGAGCCCAACGTGGGACCCTAACCCATGAACTGTGAGATCATGACCTGAGTCAAAGTCAGAGACTTAATCAACTGAGTCACCCAGGTGCCCTGATATACACCCACTTTAAATGTACAGTTTAAGGAGTTAAGAAGACATAAAGAACTCTTAACAATTCAATAATAAGAAAACAAGTAACCCACTACAAAGGAGCAAAAGATTTGAAAAAACTCTATGAAAGAAGATATTTCTCTATTTGGTTGCATCAGTTTTTGGTTCTTGTATTTTGAAACTGTTAGGAATTTGAAAATCTATAAGATTGTTACATCTTTTTGATGAATCAACCCCTTTATTATTATCATATATCCCCCCTTTTAAAAAACTTATTTATTTATTTTGAGAGAGAGAGAGAGAGCACACCTGTGCATGTGCATGCCAGCAGGGGAAGGACATAGAGAAAGGGAGAGAGAAAATCCCAACCAGGCTCCACAGTTCAGGGCTCAATCTCATGACCCATCGAACCACCATGAGATCAGGACCTGAGTAGAAATCAGGAGTCAGAGGCTTAACTGACTGAGCCACCTAGGTGCCCCTATCATATGTGCTTTTTACTCCTTGGTGTTACTCCTTGCTCTGAAGTCTACTTTGTTTGATATTGAAATAGATGCTTTATATTTCTCATGGTATATCTTTTTCCATTCTTTTATTTTTAACCTATCTTTGTCTCTATATTTAAAGTAAGTTTCTTATAGACAGAATACAGTTGGGTCTTGGTTTTTAATTCCTGCCTTTTAATTGGAATATTTAGCCAGTATAATTACTGAGTAGTTGGATTTCAGCTTACTACCTTCCTATTTGTTTCTTATTTGTTCTGCCTATTCTTTGTTCCCTTTTTCCTATTTTCCTGTCTTCTTTTAGGTAGAGTATTTATTACTTTAGTAGTATTATTTAGTAGTGAATATTTATTATTCTGTCTCCTCTATCTCCTTTATATTTGGTATACTGCTTTATTGCTCTAAAATTTACCGTATGCTTTAACTTATCACAGTTTATATTCAAATAATACTACTTCATGTATACTTCAAGAATCTAAAACTTTTAATTTTTCCCCTCCTGGCCTTTGTGCTATTATTGTCATACATTTTACTTCTATATATGTTGTTAATCTCATATATGTTACTATTATTTTGCTTTAAACAATCAATTATTTCTGAAAAGCATTCTTTTAAAGATTTTAGGTAATCTCTACAATGTAGCGCTCGAATTTACAACCCTGAGATCAAGAGTCATATGCTTCACTTACTGAACCAAACATGCACCCGTTAAAAACATTTTTAGATGAGAAAATATCTTATGTGTATATGTGTATCCACATATTTGCCCTTTTTAATACTCTTAATTTCTTTGTGTAGATACACATTTTGATTGAGTTATTTACATTTTGTCTAAACATCTTTTAACATTTCTTATAATACAATGTTGCTACTGATAAATTTTCTCAACTTTTGTTTGCCTAAAAAATAATTTCTTTTGAAAGATATTTTTACTGGTTATAGAATTCTAGGTTGACAGTTTTTCTTTTACACCCTAAAAGGTCACTTAGTTGTCTTCCGCCTTGCATGGTGTCTTACAAGAAACCTATGATCATTTTTTATTTGTTCTTTGCAACATAAAATATCTTTCCTCTGACTACTTTTAAGGTAATTTAACATTTTTTTTTTTAGCAATTTGATTATGGTTGTCTTTGTGTGTGTGTGTGTGTGTGTGTGTGTGTGTGTGTGTGTGTTTTGTATTTATCCTACTTAGAGGTATTGACTGTCTTGGATTTGTGGGTATATAATTTCTATAAGAGACAGAAAATTTTCTGTTACTATTTTGGATTGGATGCCAGCCCCTGTGAATTTTCCATTGTGTGCACTGGATTTTGTCATATTTCTTTAAAGGCTTTTGAACTTTTCTCAAGAAGAAGTTAGATGGTTTGCAAACCATTTCAATGTTTTAGAGTTTTATTTATAAACTATAATACTTGTCTGGAGCAGTCTTTACTTTATGGGTAGTTCAGCCCTACTACTAGGGTGTGACTCTTCTGGAGGCTCTATGAATGCCCTGTATTTTGAAGGAAGTTTCTCTTCTCTGCCTAGTGGGAGTTAGAATGAGTCCCAATCCTCTGTGAGCTTTGAGAATTGTTCAACTTGCAACTCTCTTTAATTGCTATTTCTTAGGAAGCTGACTGGCCTTATAGGGTTTCATCCTGTGCATCCACATGTTGTATTCAACCAAAAACTCAAGGAGATTTCTACTCATTTCTGGAGCTATTTCTCTTTCCAGCTTCCTCTTTTCTGTATTCTTTCCTATCAATTTAAGGTGCCATGCCCTCTCTAAACTCTAATTTCTGTCTCCTCAACTCTGTGAGACCATCAGCTATTTTTAGGCCTCCTTTCTCTGCAATATGGTCTGGAATTTGCCTCTGGGCAGAAATCTGTGCCTATTATAGTGCTGACCTCATTTATTTTCCTTTTTCCAGGAATCATGGTCATGTTGCTCTCTTTGGTTCAATGGCTAAAAACAGGGCTAAGACCAGGTTTAGGAGAGGTACCAAAGGTACAAAATTTAAGAAAGCACTCACTCTCAGGCTCATGCAAGTGCAAGATTGGCTTTTAAAATGGAGTGCCTTCTTGGGGTGCTTGGGTGGCTCAGTCAGTTAAGTGTCTGACTTCAGCTCAGGTCATGATCTCACTGTTCCTGGGTTTGAGTATTGTGTCAGGCTCTGTGCTGACAGCTCAGAGTCTGGAGCCTGCTTGGGATCCTGTATCTCCCTCTCTCTCTACCCCTCCCCCACTCATGCTCTGTCTCTCTCTGTCTCTTGAAAATAAATAAATTTAAAAAAAATTTTTTTAAAAAGGAGTGCCTTCTTAAATTTTGCACCCTAATCACCTGTCTTGCCCCCCCCCTTAGTCCCAGACCTGATGAAAATAATTGTCATGTATTGTATCCAGTTTTCTTATTGTTTATGCTGGGAAGGTAATTCTGGATTCTGCTAATCCCTCATTGCCTAAAGTGTAAATCTCTTGTTGTTTGCATATTTAACTCACCAATATGTCATAGACATTATTCTACATCAGAGAATTTAGATATTCACCACCCTATAAAATGATTGCTGTGTATTCTGTTGTGTGGAATGGATCTAAGGAATTATGGAAAGTAAAACTCATTTATTAAAAACACTCCTCATTCTCAGATGTGACATTAGTGTATTACTGAAAATGAAATATGAGAATGTACATAAACAAACATTTCATTTAGAAATATGCTTTTTACTGAGTGTATTAGCTAAGAAGCAAGAATAGCAGATGGTTTTTCAGTACACTTCTTGATTTGTTACCTGCATGTATTTATTAATCCAGAAAGTGGTCTGTAAATAAAATTTGTCCTTGTGGCAGTGTTTCAGCATTACATTCTGGAGCATGGGGTGACCTTAACAATGAATCAAAGCTAGCATTTTGAGAGATTGACAAGACACATAAAAATTACTATCTTGTGGATGTTGCTCAACTCATTTTCTTTCTCATTTAACAGTTCTTTAATAGAGATAAAGATGAAATAAGAACATTAAGGTCTATTTAGTATTCAGAAACAAATCTAAATGGAGAATAGACTGACATATGTTTTCCCATTTTCAGTTTAACAACAAACTAGTTACCTAAAAAGCATAGTTTGTGCTAAAAATACTTTTAACCATCTAAATATTGTTCTCATTTGTAACTTATATGGTACCTATTAATTTCTGAACTAGATAGAAACATTTTATCATTATCATTATAGCAATTATTAGACATTATGTAAAACCAATAAAAAATTCCAGAAGGATATACAGGAAAATGATGCAACTTTGATTGTTTGGATGGTAGGATTTGGAGTGGTGTTTCATTTCCATTTTTTCCCCTGTTTTTTAAGGTAGTTATCACACTTTTAGAGTAGAAAAGTACATTTCCATATCAAAATTGAATGCAACAACAAAATATTAGCAAGTCAAATCCAAAAATAGGTAAGAAGAATAATACAACACAACCAAACTAATGCAATCCATCATATCTACAGGCAAAATAAGAAAAATTTCATGATCATATCAGTAGATGCAGAAAAAGTATCTGACAAAATACAACACTGATTAATGATAAAAAGTCACAACAAACTAGGAATAGAGGGAACATCCTCAGTTTGATAAAGAACACCTACAAAAAAAAATCCCTACACCCAATTCATACTTAATAGTGATGAACTAGAAACTTTCTCACTGAGATCAGGAACAAGGCAGATAGTCCCCTCTTACCAATCTTTTCAACATTGTACTGGTAGTCCCAGTAATGCAATCATACAAGAAAAAGATATGAGAAGTATGCTGAATGGGAAGGAGGAAATAAAACTATCTTTGTTCATGGATGATATGATTATCTTCTGTCTATATAGAAAATCCAAAATAGATTCTTAGAGCTAGTAAGTGATTATAGCAAGGTTGCGAAATACAAAGTTAATATACAAAAGTCAATAAATTTTCTATATACCAGCAATGAATAATCTGAAATTCAAAATACAATACTATTTACATTAGGCACACACAAAATGAAATACTTAAATATCAATCTAGCAAAATATGTACAAGATCTATATGAGAAAAAGTACAAAATTCTGATGAAAGAAACCAAGGAAGAACTACATAAATGGAGAGGTATTCCATGTTCATGAATAGGAAGACCCAAGACTGTCAACATGTCAGTTCTTCCCAACTTCATCTGCAGATTAAATGCAGTTGCAATCAAAATCTTAGTAAGTTATTTTGTAGATATTGACAAACTGAATCTAAAGTTTATACAGAGAAGCAAAAGACCCATAGCCAAAACAATATTGAAGGAGAACAAAAGAGGACTGACACTGAGGTATTGGTGGAAGAATAGACAAATAGATCAATGGAATAGAATAGAGAGTCTAGAAATAGACCTACAGAAGAATATTCAACTGATCTTTGACAAAGGAGCAAAGGCAATACGATGGAGCAAAAACATTCTTTTCAACATATGGTGCTGGAGCAACTGGACATCCATGAAGAGGGTTAAGACCTTACACTCTTCTCAAACCTTAACTCAAAATGGATCATAGACCTAAACATAAAATGCAAAACTATTAAACTCCTAGAAGATAACATAGGAGACAACCTAGATGACCTTGGGTGTGTGATGATTTATTAGATACAACACCAAAGGCACATTTCATGAAATAAAACATTGATAAGTTGGACTTTATTAAAATTAACAACTTCTGCTCTGTGGGGCACCTGGGTGGCTCAGTCAGTTTAGCGTTCAACTCTTGATTTTAGCTCTGGTCATGATTCCATGATTTGTGAGATCAAGCTCTGAGCTGAAGCCTGGAATGGAGGCTGCTTAAGATTGTGTCTCCCTCTACCCATCTTCCCTGCTTGTGTGTGCTCTCTCACTCTCTAAAATAAAAACAACAACAACAACAACAACAACAACAAAACAACAACAAACCCTTTTGCTCTGCAAAAGACACTTTTAAGACAATAAGACTGGGAGAAATTTTTGCAAAAGACATATCTGATAACGGGCTATAACCCAAAGCATACAAAAGACTCTTAAAATTCAACAATAAGCAAATGAACAACCTGATTAAAAAAGGGACCAAAAGGGGTGCCTGGGTGGCTCAGTCGGTTAAGCCTCTGACTTCGGCTCAGGTCTTGATCTCGCGGTCCGTGAGTTCAAGCCCCGTGTCGGGCTCTGTGCTGACAGCTCAGAGTCTGGAGCCTGTTTCAGACTCTGTGTCTCCTCCTTTCTCTCTCCTCCCCCACTCATGTTCTGTCTCTCTCTTCTCAAAAATAAATAAACGTAAAAAATTAAAAAAAAAAAAAGGGACCAAAAAAGGAACAGACACACCATGAGAGAAGATATACAGATGGCAAATAAGCATATGAAAAGATGCCAAACATCATATATAACTAGGGAATTATAAACCAAAACAACAATGAGATACTACTACTTACCTAAGGTGATCAGACTCCAGCATACTGACAACACTAAATGCTGATGAGGTGGTAGAGCAACAGGAACTCTCATTTATTACCAGTGTGAATGCAAAACGCACAGCTACTTTGGCAGACAGTTTGGCAGTTTGTTGCAACACTAAACATACTCTTACCATATGATCCAGCAATTGCACTCCTTAGTATTTACTCAAACAAATTGAAAACTTATGTCTACACAAAAACCTGCACATGGTTGTATATAGCAGCTTTATTCATAAATGCCAAAACTTGGAAGCAACCAAGATTTTTTTAGTAGGTAAATGGATAAACTGATACATCCAAGCAGGGAAATATTATTCTGTGCTAAAAAAAAGGGAGCTATCAAGCCATGAAAATATATAAGGAACCTTAAAACATATTACTGAGTAAAAGAAGTCAATTTGAGATGGCTCCATACTATATGATGCCAATTATATGACATTCTGGAAAAGGCAAAACTGTAGAAACCACAAGGATCTGTGGTTGCCACAAGTTAGCAGGGAGGGAAGGATGCATAGGTGGAACATAGAGGATTTTTAGTATAGTGAGACTATACTGTGTAATCAATGTCATTATACATTTGTCAAAGCCCATAGAATGTGCCACCCTAAAAGTGAGATCTAATGTGAACTATGGACTTTGGGTGATAATTATGTGACAATGTAGATTCACTGATTATCATAAATGTACCACTCTGGTGTAAGATTTTGATAGTGGGAGAGATTATGCATATGTGTGAGGCAGAGAGTACTTGGGAAATTTCTGTACCTTTAGTTCAATTTTTCTGTGAACCTCAACTCCTGTAAAATAAAGCCTATTGAAAAAAAATTCAATATAACACTGAATAAAAATAAATGTTATAAGGCTAAGAGTTTTTGCTTAGTTTCTCTAGAAAGCAGAGCCCAAGGCAAGAATTCAGGTGCTTTGCTTGAAGGTGCAAACCCAGGTAGTGAGGATTGAGAGTAAAAGAGAAATGAAGCAAGGAAGAATACCAAGTTATGTGATGTAAAGCATTATTGTACTGGCTAGCCCTTGACAATGAGGAACAGATCACTCAGCAGGCAGTGTCCTTAGAGACTCCTCTGAAGAACTGCATGAAAGACCTGATCCTTCAGGTATATCATAGAATCTGAAAGTGGAGGAGCAACCCAGTCCAGTGGGACACTAACCAAGAAAAAGAAAAAAAGGAGGTGGTTAGGGCAATATGAAGACATGCAGGTTTTGTGTACAAATGTATTAAGGAAGAAAGAATGAGGAAAGTGTAGGAAGAAATGGCATCAAAGTCAAGAAGGGCAGTAGGCAACTATAGCAAGGTCCTGGACACATGATGTTCTGGAACAAGGACATTAGTTTTAGAGTTACAACTGGATCTAAATCCATGTTCCATAATGTAGCTTTTGTGTGACTCTGGGAGAAGTTAGGGAGTTAGATTACCTTTTTAAGCCATATTTTTCATTGTCTCTGAAAATGAAATGAAATATAATTTCATAGGCTGGGTTTTTTTAAAATCTGGTTTTATTTTTTTAATTTTAGAGAGAGATCATGAGTGGGGGAGAAGGGCAGAGAGAGAATCTTAAGCAGGCTCCACACTCAACACAGAGCCTGATGCAGGACTCAATCCCACAACCCTGGGATCATGATCTGAGCTGAAATTAAGAGTCAGATACCCAACTGACTGAGCCACCCAGGCACCCCTCATAGAGTAGTTTTGAGAAATAAATATATAAGCTTAATGAAATTGCTTGACTCTCAATGTACATTGCTTCCCTCTGTTCCAATTCTGTTCTTTTAAAACAATTTTTTTAAGTTTATTTATTTTTGAGAGAGAGAGAGCACAAGTGGGGGAGGGACAGCGAGGGGAAGACACAGAATCCAAAGCAGGGTCCAGGCTCTGAGCTGTCAGCACAGAGCTTAACATGGGGCTTGAACTCACAAACCATGAGATTATGACTTGAGCCAAAGGCAGACACTTAACCGACTGAGCCACCCAGGTGCCCCTATTTCTAATTCTCAGTGGTTAGCTATTTGCATTCCTTTTTCTTTTCCTCTTATTTGTTGTTCAGCAGTTTGACATTGCTTTTGCCCTCATGTCTTTTCATTTTCATTTCATTTCATTTCATAGAAAAATGGCATCATGGAGAATATCTCGAGTCTACATTTCACCAAGTTGGTGGAAATTGGTTATTGAGGGTAAAAAAAACCCTAAAATCTTTTAGTATATAAAGCACAAATATACATATAGTACATGTAGAGTCTATCTGCGGTGGTAAAATTTTATGAGGAGTGATAACAAAAATATGGTGCTAAAGCAGCACCTGTGGGATATTGGTATGAAAAAAACAGGTTCAGAAACAGTGGTTGAGAGCCAAGAAAGATAATTTATAAAAGATAAAACTGTCTTATGGACTGAGGGCTTTCAAATAACTGTCTCTGTTAACACTGTTTTATCTGTTAATGATCATCAGACCACAGAAAATGATGATTATGTAGAAGTTAATTGTCATTCATATCCTTTCTTTTGCTTTCTAACAATGTCTTTTCTTTAAATGTTTATTTTTAAGGGAGAGATAGAGGACATGAGAGTCACATGGGGGCAAAAAAATGGGGGACAGAGGATCCGAGGCAGGCCCTGTGCTGACAGCAGTCAGCCCAACACAGGACTCAAACTTACAGACCACGAGATTGTGACCTGAGCCAAAGCCAAACCCTTAACTGACTGAACCACCAGACACCCCTTTCTAGCAATGTTTCTTGTGTTTTTGTTTTCTTTCTAGTTGTTGGTTTTTGTGGCTATTTTTCATTGTTCTCCAGTGATGATTAAATTATGTATTGACAAGATCAGAGTCAGGATTGTTGGAGAGAGTTGGGACTTTAAAATCATCTCTTTCATTACATTCCTCCACAAATAACTGCTTTCTCCTTTTACCTTATTTCTCAACTCTATACTTCATTAATAAAAGAAAAAAAATAAGAACCATTGGTTCAACAATAAACAAAAATTTTCTGGTGTTTCTAGCCATTTTATTGGATAGGACTCTGTTCTGAATTTCCAGGGTACTTTTTACACTACCTTCCCATCATGAGCTTGGCTTTATAGCCTTTTTCTCAGTTCTGTTCTACTGTACTCCTTATCTTCCTAGCTCCAGAGTGTCTTAGGTCCATAATTACTGGCATTCAGAAGGTGCCCAATAAGTATTCATTAATATCTAGTTAAGGTCCCAGATAGTTAAAATATAGCACCAAAGAGAGATACCAGAAATAGTAATTTAATATCTATGTGCAGAATTTTTCCAAACAAATGCTTTCCTGTAGATGAATGAGGAGCTGTTTTGTGCAATAAAAGGAGGAGTCCTGCCAAGTTTAGGCATGCATGTCTGTGAAACAGGTGTTTTTAGAAACATTGTTCTCTAGGAAATATTAGTTGAAATCTTCCAGAATTTGAACAAGCTGTTGCATCATTTTCCTCCATCCTTCTAGAGAAAATTTCACCACAAACAAAAGACTTCAAAATAGATTACAATCTCTGTGAACTGATATGGAATGGTTTCTTTGGTATATTGTTAAATGAAAAAAGCTAAATGTAAATGATTATCTATAGTATTGTACCTTTCATATAAGAAAGACAGACAAATAAGAAAAGGTTCATTTGTGAAAAAAGAAATACAGGAAGGATGAACCAGAAACAAATGAGATTGGTTATATGGAGAAGGCAGGAGGGGAAAATATGTGTGTGTTGGGGGTGGGGGTGCAGAATAGAAATTGCATAAAAGAGATGAAGAGGACGTGATATCTCTGAATGTATATAGTTCTGACTTTGTATAGTTCTGACTTTGAGAACCATGTTAATGCTTTACTTACTCAGAAAATCATCCTGGATGTGGCAAAAGACCAAATAGAATATGGTGATATCAAATGAACCTAATTATTACACACGAATAAGGTAACCACAGTAAGTGGGATGGAAAAGGAAAGTAACTTTGGAAAACAATTTTTGACTATATAATGTAAGACCAAAAACCAAAATAACTGCACACAAATAATGTCCTGTGGTTAACAGCTTATCTTTTTCCACAGGGGTGTGGGTTAGAAATTTTGAAATGATTTCATGTGTATTCTAGAGCAAATAAACACATTGTAGACAATGAAAACCAAGTCTGTTACTTTCAGGGAAAGTAAATGTAAATAGAGAGGGGATGACCCCTTCGATGGATTAGAATTGGAGTTATCAGTATGAACACATGGTTTTAATATATACACAAACATATATAGAAATAGCTATAATTGTGCATGTATGGGTTAGTATGTGGATATTTCCTACTTCCGTCCACCGAGAGGGCCTAGAAAGAACAAAAACCCAGTGGCCATGAGCACTACCAGCCTGGACCTTGGTTTCTAAATATCTTTCTCAGATAAAAGGAACTTCAGCTCCTCAGAAAAATGGCTAATTGCAAGGCTGAGGCAGAGAAAGAACAAGATGAGCGTAGAGTGTCTTATTATGTCAGAAAGTAAGGACATGCTCAAGAAATGATTGGGACATGCCAAGAGGACATAAGAGCCAATGTGAAGGAGCTCCTACTAGCCAAATAGAAAACAATTTGAGCAACAAAGTAATTAATGATAGTAATGGATTATAATTCATGGATAAAATAAGGATCCATGATCCCACAGTATTAAATTTAATAAATAAATGGGGACAAGAGACATCTCTTCTTGTAGTAGAATTCTAATTAATAAATACAGAAGAAAAATGGAAATAGAAAAACTATCATTGGTTAAATACTAGAACAATAATCACTATAATCAAGAATCATCAATGGATGCTTAAACTAGTAGACAGGAGCATTTGCTAGTCTCAAAGTATCTGTCCATGAAATATTTATTAATTTCAAAGGGAAAATACTAACTTTACAGTGGAGAAAGCTGTTAGATACCCCTTAACCAAATGATCAAAGTTAACCTCATCTGTAATTAGACGTATCAACATCATGTGTTTCCTGCTAGGATACACTGAGAAAGGTACAATATCACTTCTGTGGTATTCCTGTCGAAAATGCATAAACTGACTTTATTAATGAACAAACATCAAACAAACACAAATTGAGAGACATGCTACAAAATAACAAGTCAATAATCTTCAAAATTGTCAGGGCTAAAAGACAAAGAAACACTTAAGAACTGTCTGTCCCAGGTTGGAGGAGACCAAAGGGACATGGCACATAAATGCACTGTGTGATCCTGAACTGGACCCTAGACTGGAAAAAGGACATTAGAGAGACAAATGGCATAATTTGAATCAGGTTTATAGATTAGTTAATAGTATTGTATCAATATTTATTTCCTGGCTTTGATAGTTGTATTGTGGTGTGTAAGAGATTAACATTTGGGGAAGGTACATGAAGAGTTTAAATTCCTTATGCTATTCTGCAACTCTTTTGTAAATCAACATGAACAATTCAAGTTGTGAAATTTAAATTTAAAAAAACTGAAAAGAAGAATTGTAGCGGGGAGAGATTTAAGGACAAATATAGTTTCTAGTCCTCTTCTTGGCCATTTTATTTCTGGATATGACTAATAATGATGAAAAAGGAAGAAAGTGCTCTTCCTCTAAAGAAATAGATATGTTCAAAACACCCGATATTTGTCATGTGTTTTAAATTCTGTTTCAACTCTAACTTGAAAAATTGAGTATATGTGTAAATAATAGGAGGGGGTGTGGAAATTAAATTGGAAGCGAAGAACAGTTTTTTAAAAAGAAAAGAAATCATGTAGAAAATATCCACCTTCAACCAGGTTCTCTAGGCTTCAATTACTGCATGTTTAAAATCAATAATGACCATGAGGCCCTCTCATCTACAGCATTATGTTAAATGATTATATTTAACACAGGTGCATAAATTTTGCTTTTTCAAGTATGAAATTGATAACTAGTAGTATCACATTCATTAAGATGATCTTTGAGCTGTAAATGAAATTGAAAGCCATTTGATAGTGGTGTTTCAAGAGGAGTTTTCCTGATGCTCTTCTTCCAAGGTCATTTTCTGCTTTCAATATAGCTTACTGAGCATTCGAGATATGTTGAGTGTTACCCACAAGGGATATGCTCTCTGTTTGCTTGAGGAAAATGTTTTAAAATTCCAAAGATTTAGGATTGCAAAGGAGTCTGGCAAGTATGTGTTATAACATTAGGGAGGTAAGTTCAAAAACTGGGACAGTGGGCAGGGAGTAGTGTTTGACCTTTGGCCTTATACTTCTATAGGATGAGACAGAACATCAGAGTCTCAAATAAAATAAAAAGTCTTAAAGCACAGCAAATATGGGTCACATGCATGTTGGCAAACAGAGCAAACAGCAATCAAGGTCACCTACTCTTAGAGAAATGTATATTCCCATCACATGGTAGTTTTCTTTCCTTTTCTCTTTCCTGCATCTGAATGCAAACACACATACAAAGGCACATACACAGATTTCCCTGGATGTGGCTGCATCATGTTTGTTTGTTGCATGTGTCTTTTTTTGGTGGGGTAACCTTCAGTTCTTTTCCTAGTCAACTGAAAAATAGTTTTTTTTTTTTAATTTGAGTTCTGTCGTTTAGTTGGAGAAGCAGTTACTGACCTGTGGACACAGCTTTATTTTTGTGTTAAAGGTTCTGTAATTGCCATTCTTAGAAACTAAAGGAAGAGGAGAAAAAAGACCTGGGTCTCTTGAAAATTGTGGGGCAAAACAAATTTGCATGTAAAAATTAAATGTCTTCTAATTAGAGTAGATCCTGGTGCAAGTCAAGGTCACCTTGGTGTTCTTTCCAGGGGCCTTAATTACCACAGGTTAGGAGTTGACCTCAGAAATTGAATACTAACAGCATTAACCTAATAGCTGTTTTCCTTACCTTTTCCGACCAGGAGCTCAGAACAGATCCTTTTCATGCCTACTATGGGCAATCATGGGAAACTTAGGGATATGTTCCAACCTCCTGCAGGCTAAATGTAACTCTATCCTTTTTCTCCTCCACCTCTGAAAGCACATAAGAATGCAGATGATAGTAACAGAATTATAGTGATAACCTTGAACCTGCTTTCACTTATTAAGTAGTGAGTTATTTGCATAGTCTGGTACTTTATTATTCATAGCTAGTTACTTTCAATGTATCTCAAAAACATGTATAGCCCTTGAACACCTGCACTGAAGTGGAACATCCTGTCCTAGAACAGGTCTGCTGCTTTGTTATATAGATGAAATGCTCTGTTGTCTATGCTGCTATCTGTGTTACTTCTTTTTTTCTTTTTTAAGATTTTATTTTTAAGAATATGGAGCTCAAACCCACAACCTGGAAATCAAGAGTTGCATGCTTCTCTGATGGACCCAACCAGACTCCCCATCTGTGTTGACTTCTAAAGATTGTCCAGAAACTTGCACTTTTCCCCCCTATTTGTCTTTTTTTTTAAGTTTATTTATTTATTTTGAGAGAGAGAGAGAGAGAGAGAGAGAGAGAGAGAGAGAGATCAAGCAGGGGGAGGAGCAGAGAGAAGGAGAGAGAGAGAATCCCAAGCAGGCTGTGCATCGTCAGCATGAAGCCTGATGCGGGGCTTGAACTCATGAACCATGAGATCATGACCTGAGCAGAAACCAAGAGCTGGTAGCTTAAACAACTGAGCCACCCAGGCACCCCCTCTCCCTATTTATCTACCAAAACCTTCCCGGGGTATCACCTCCATCCTTCATATCTCAGATGGAGTTCATTGCTTTGATGTCTTAGTACATTTATAGTGTAAGCATACAGCTGTTATTGCCCCCTGCACCTGTATTGTGTTCATTTGTTCACTTGTCTGTCTCTCCATTTCACTGTGGATTCTAGAGATGAGGACCCATTCTTATTTATCATCATATCCCCTTTGCTTGACACTGTTCCTGGCTTAGAGTTGCTGCTCTAATTAAAGTCTGGTGAGCTGTGGAAATAACTCCAAGATATATTATTTGTGAGTGAAATATGTCATTCATTATCTACAATGTGTATTCATATCACTGGGGAAATGGCCAAAAGACCTCTGCTATTCAGTAGATGAGTAAAGAGTATTGTTAGGGATGGAAGAAGAGGGAGAAAGATGGGAGAAGAAACAAAGAGGAAATAGTTTTCCTTTTTCACTTAACTCCTAAGTTTGCCTGTGTGATTTGATAAATTTCATTCCAGACTAACTGCCATCCAACAGTAAGGGGTGGAGTTTATGGTCTTGACTTCCCAGCTTTAAGATGTTTAGCTTTAACTGCCATGTCAAGAACAGATGATTTTCCTTCCTAACAGCATGCTCTTGGAAATGAGTTGACTTTTGAGTAGTCTACCTGTCAATCATGTTTCCTTTCTCTCCCCTAGCTGAAGCCTGATTTCCTTTTGGCATCCAGCTTCTCTCTACACTAGGCAGGTGGTCTGAGCAAGGGATAGACCCTGCTCAGGGGGGAGGAGAGGAAGTGCAGAGCTGACTCTACCCCCAGATGCAGGAATAGTCCTGATTGATCAGTCCCATCCTTCTGCCAGTAACTGGTTCAGGAATGATTTTGTGTTACAACCTGGACCCATGATAAAAGAGGAAAGGTGGGCTAATGATTTCTGGGAAAGTTTTCCCTCACTCTTTTGCATAAGTGAACTCTCTCTCTTGTGCTAGAGGCTTTTGTGGACAGCTGTGAGACTGAAGGGCTGCTGCCATCTCATTGGCATCCTGAATATGTTGACCCTCAGAGGTTGGCAGAATTAATAGAATTCTGGGGAAACCAAGCCAGGGCTGGTGGATTAGGTCACCCATGGAATCTGCCCTTATGCTACTTTTCTAGTTATGTGAGCCAATAAATGTTCTTACTGTTCAAGCTAATTGATAATTGTTCTGTTGTGATTACAGCAAAAGTGTCACAACTCATTAAAATAACAAAACAAAACTTACCCAGTTTTGAATAGATGGAAAATGGAAACAATGCAAGATAGTTTAGAAGGTGGGAGAGTCTTTAAAAGACAGTTTCCTTAGACCAGCGCTTCTCAATCTTGAGCATACATGAGAATTGTCTGAAGACCTTGTTAAAACACAAATTGCTGAGACTTAGTCCCAGAGCATCTGATTCTGAAGCTCTGGGTGGAACCCAAGGATTTGCATGTTTAACAAGTTCCCCCATGGTGCTGATGCTGCTGGTCCAGGGACCACACCTTGAGAACCACTACATCAGATTCCAAGTATTTTGCTTTTTCTGTTGGGATAGTCAAGGGCATTGGGCAAGGCCATGGTACCAAGAAAGGTGCTCTATCTGTTCCTGCAGGAGGCACTGAGCTCTTCAAAACAAGCTGGGCAGGTAAACCCACATAATGGGCCAAGTTATCAAAACATGATTGTCTTCTTAAACAAACTATACACTTCACGAAGAGGGCATCTATGACATAAATATCTTTGCTCCCCATCGGATTTAACACACAGATCTAAGCACATTGTAGGCACTCAGTAACACTTGATTAACCACCGGAAGGAAAGCACTATCTGCCAGGCTTTTTTGGTTGGATGTTTTAAGGCAAGAGTGGGTACGGTATATGTGAGGCAGTCGAAAACTAACACAGGATATAGTGATTAAGTAAAAAGCTCCCCTAGTTGCTAAGAAACTCTGGCAAAAATTTGCTCTTTAGGGAAATGGCAGCACTGAGATCTTTGCTTTGAAGTTTTAGACTTCTGAATGGGAAAACTGTAATCACCTATCACCCTCTACTTACTTTTCATACTAACCACAGAATAAATTTCTGATACTTCTCTACTTATTTGGCAATGTTGCTTTTGCCTCAAGTATTTACTCCCTCTGTAGATACCCCAACTCCAGGTTTATAATAAAGGAGACCTATGTGTTACAGATAGATAACCAACTCTCACTTTCTCAGAGGAGAGAGCTTTCCTGCCCTCTGTGTACCTTGCATTCAGATAAGTAACCATTTCTTAAGTAAGGAACATAATTGATGTTTATGCACAGGCTGGAAGTGCTTCCACACGGTGGGTCCCAAATACAGTGAGGCTCTACTTCTGACCTGTGGTGGGAGGAAATCCGCAGTCAGCAGGCATGAGGCCTTCTCACTGGCAGGGAGTTGCTACTTCCTCCAAGCCTTTGTTTAAACCAGGTGTTTGTTCACCCTGAGGCACCGTCAGGCAAGGACTTCTTGGCGTAGGTAGTCTTTTGCATTTCTTTTGGCGTCAGGTTTTGCCAAGTGATTCATATATGCTGGAAATGCAGAGAGGAACCTGAAGGAGTAGCCTTTACTTTAGCCAGGAATGGATTAAGACAGGAACTTCATATTTGATGAGCAATCCCTGTGCTTTTCAGCCATCCACAGATGTTTTCAGGCCGTTCCCATAGCTTCAGGCTTCTGCTGAGTCTGGGCCAGAAAGAGTGGGGCAGTCTCTGTGAACAAGTGAATTTGCGATGATCACCAAATTTGCAGACCTTCCAGGTGGTTGTTGCTCCAACACTGGAATTGAATTTTTATTTTGTACAAATTGATGGTACTCTGCATACTGCTTTCTTCCCTTTGTCTTTCCACAAGTTATTAGAAATAAAATTTCAAGAAAATACTCCTAATTTAGGTAGTCAGAGGAAGACACTATTAATAGTTTGATAAAGACTCACTTAGATAATCAGAGGTTTCAGTTTAATCTGGTATTTTCTGAAATGATGGCTTTGTTGGGAAATACCATAAAATATAAATATTAAGCTGAAAAATTAGCATATGATAAGGAGATCTACAGAGCAAGAATTTTTCAAAGCTTTTCATCACATGTTCCCTCCTTATTCTCAAAAATATCATTGCCAGTCATTTAATTGTTGTCTGATTTTCACCTTGTTACTTCAGGGACAGGGATAAATCTTTCCATGTCATGGTAGGAGTAGACATGTGGTACCATATAAAGCTGAGCATTTTGGGAACTCCCTGATCAGATACCCAAATTACAAAATGCTTTATGGAACAATAAGCTTCCATAGCTTCTTTGTTCCACCCAAGGCTGATTTCTCAGTGAGGTCATACATTTCTTGTTGAGAAAGATAGAAGTTGGGAATTTCCCTGTCGTATCCTTTTCAAAACCGCTTGGTTCTTTTTTTTTTTTTTTTTTTTTTTTGATAATATCTTATTCCTTTCTCATATTTTTATTCCTTCTTTTACTTTTAAAAATAATTTAAAACCTACTTGTCTTTTTGCCTGTCCTGATAATTCTACTACATGAAATTCAGATTTGTTGTTTCTGCTGACTTTTGTTCACAGTCACATGTTCCTTCAGGTATTGTGATTTAGGGTTGTGAGTTCTTGTTATCTGTGAGAACCCTTTATGGCCTGAGTTGAGGATGTGTCTTTTTACAAAGAGGCTTCCTGTTTGCTCCTTATTAAGCCAGGACCTCAGGGACATTGAGATTTGGAAACCACTTTTGATGTTAATTTCTGTTTGAGGTTTACCTGCCCTTGTAGGTAATATAAATGTGTATTTCAAACCCACATGAGGGCAGGACTGTGGTTACAAATTACCAGGGGAGATTTTTTTCCCTTAGAGTTCAGCCTGAGGTATAGAATGTTCATTGTTTCCTTCCTCTGTGGGTAGATTTTTTTTTTTTCTAGTTTACCTGTTCTCAGAGAAAGTCCTTTTAGGGTCCTGGCTCAACACAAGTCTCAGTTTTATTGCCTCACCTTGTGGCCATCGTATGTGTCATTTACACAGAAAGCCCTTTGTTACTGAGAGTGTCAGTGACCTCCAGAGTAACAGAAGCTTGAGTACCTGTTTTTCAGATTTCTATTTGAGGCCTTTTGAGGTTAGCCTTCCATTTTCAAGATAGGAAAAAAAAAGTCTCTGTTTTATTTCTGGACCATCTATTGAGGCTTCTAGACTCTAGACTCTAAGGAGCAAGGAGGCCTCACAACCTGTAATTTCTTACAATTCCAGAACCTAAGGAAGACTGTAGACTTGAGGACATTTCTCTGGTTGATCTTCATTTAAATATGAACATGAAGGAATTTAGAGCCTCCCTAGAATATGGGTATGGGCTGGGGTAGCCTACTTTGAGTTCTGGCATAATAGAATGAAAACCAGATTTAGAATCACAAGACCTAAGTACATCTTGACTTTGCTATATAAAATTAGGTAAGTTCAAGGGATACAGGAGTACTGATGCATAGGGGCACTTGTACCCCAATGTTTATAGCAGCACTCTCAACAATAGCCAAATTATGGAAAGAGCCTAAATGTCCATCAACTGATGAATGGATAAAGAAATTGTGGTTTATATACACAATGGAGTACTACATGGCAATGAGAAAGAATGAAATATGGCCCTTTGTAGCAACGTGGGTGGAACTGGAGAGTGTGATGCTAAGTGAAATAAGCCATACAGAGAAAGACAGATACCATATGTGTTCACTCTTATGTGGATCCTGAAAAACTTAACAGGAACCCATGGTGGAGGGTAAGGAAAAAAAAAAAAGGTTAGAGTGGGAGAGAGCCAAAGCATAAGAGACTCTTAAAAACTGAGAACAAACTGAGGGCTGATGGGGGGTGGGAGGGTGGGTGATGGGTATTAAGGAGGGCATCTGTTGGGATGAGCACTGGGTGTTGTATGGAAAGCAATTTGACAATAAATTTCATATATTAAAAAAAAATAAAAGAAAATAAAAAAATAAAATTGGGTAAGTTAAATTGTCTGAGCTTCCATTTCTTCATCTGTAAAATGGAGACACAAGTAGCTGACGGAATTGCTGTGGAAAGTTAAAGGGTATAGTATAGGTTAAAAAAAATCAGAATGGAGCAAGCATTCAATAATGCTAGTTGAATATAAGTCTTTAGTGATCTTAATGGTTGCTGATCCAGGTGTCCTGGTCATGGTGGTTGATAATCCAACACCCATTCCATTCTAAACTGGTGGTTCATAAACTTAAGTGTATACTAATCACCTGGAATGCTTGTTGTAAAATGGATTGCTATGCCCAATTCTGGAGACTTTGATTCAGTAAGTCTGGAGCTGGTCCTAATAGTTCACATTGTTTCCAGGAATTGCTGATGGTCCAGAGACCACACGTTGACAACCAGTCATGGTAATCCTAGTCTTCCCACTGATAATTTGTTTAGGAAAAAGCATGTAATCTAAATCTGAGATGTGAGGGGAAGTCTGCTGAGAGTTTTCAGGAAAGGTTACCTCAACCCCGAGGAAAGACAGGAAAATCTGGTCCTGCTTTCCTCTGGACATTGTGTCAGAACATGATGCCTAGAACTGCCACAGGCATCTTGCCTTCATCCAGAGGATGAAGCCATCTATGGTAATGCACAGAACCAAGAGACTCCCAGTGCAGAGCTGGAATCCTAATAGCTCTTCCTTGTCTAGACACTACCTACCTCTGTTATTTCTCTATGTGAGATACTGTGTAAATGCAAAATTAAAAAAAAAAAACTTTTTAAGTACTGTTTGAGTCTGTTTCCTGGTCATTGAAAACTCCAAATATTCTTTTTTTTTGGTCTTTTAAAATGTTTATTTATTTTGAGAGAGAGAAAGAGCACATATGTGTGAGTGGGGGAGGAGCATAGAATCCCAAGAGAGGGAGAGAGAAAGAATACCAAGCACACTCCATGCTGTCAGCACAGAGCCTGACGTGAGGCTCGAACTTATGAACTGTGAGATCATGACCTGACCTGAATTCAAGAGTTGGATGCTCAACCAACTGAGCTACCCAGGCATCCAACAGCTTCAAATATTCTAAGTGATGCAGCTATCATGTGGAGATGTTGTCTTATTCTCTGCCACACCCAGCTGTGCTAAAGTATTTGAGTTCATTTAAAATTATGCTTTCATTCCTTTTTTTGAACTACTAATTTCCTGTGAAACTTTCTTCTCCACTTTACTCCCCGCCTCCCCATGGTCCTCTGGGGGATGTGCTATAACACTGTCAAAATTGTGAATCCTTTGAAAGGAAGCAACTGCTCCAAGCTTGCATCTCATTTGCACATGTGGGACTGTAGGATCCATTTCTGGTTGAATGCATGATGACGGTTTTACTGGATGTCTACTTTCTTGTATTCTATTTCTATACATTGTTATTTTCTGACAACCTTAGGTAATTAGGAATGTAATCTGTCTCCTTCAGACTTTAATTTCAGTTCCTAGAATTCCCCAATCAAGTTAACATTGATTCTACCAGAATTTCAAAAATACCCTGTCCTTCTGTGTTGAATTTTTGAGGGAAAGAATTACAGCAAGAATCAGGGCCACATGATACAAGTGCCTGAATCCTGAATCGTGACCAGGATTGCAAAGAAAATAATAAGGGAGCTCTCTAGAGAGTTGGGCCAGGTCAGCACCTCCACATGAATCTGAAAACTGAAAAAAGGAACAGTGATTTTTTTTTCCTTCTTTTTAATCCTAGTTTGGACAGCTTCTTTATTCAGAACATCAAGGACTGTTGACAGATGAATGAAAAGAGTAGGGGCTCATGGGATTGCTAATGAGATAGAAAGCCACCTTGAAATCAAAATACATTTTTTTTTAACGTTTTATTTATTTTTGAGACAGAGAGAGAGGGAGACACAGAATCGGAAGCAGGCTCCAGGCTCTGAGCCATCAGCCCAGAGCCCGACACGGGGCTTGAATTCACGGACCATGGGATCGTGACCTGAGCTGAAGTTGGATGCTTAACCGACTGAGCCACCCAGGAGCCCCTAAATCAGAATACATTTTTATCTGTTGGCTTCTCTGGCCCCAAGGAAATGAGTTGGAAGTCTCAAGCTAATTTCTATTGACAGGTATCCTTATCATGGTTAACAGTGTGATGCATGTCCTAGTTGTCTTCCCAGATGGAGGGCCAAGGGCTTCAACTTGTGTGTTTCCTTCCCAGCAGATAGCTGGGCTGTGGTGAGCAAATTGGTACTGATGAGTCATGAAGCACACTATCTGGTAGGATGGTAAGGTTCTTTTTTTTTTTTTTAAGTTTATTTATTTAGAGAGAGACACAGTGCAAGTAGGGAGAAAGTACAGGCAGAGAGAGAGGGGGAGAGAGAATCCCTAGCAGGCTCTGTACTATCAGCATGGAGCCCGATGCAGGGCTTGATCTCATGAACCATAAGACCTGAGCCGAAATCAAGTTGGATGCTTAACTGACAGAGCTACCCAGGTGCCCTGGACAATAAGGTTCTTAATAATTATAGCTAACATATAATATTTCTCATTAAATTACATTTTTAAACTTACAGATCCAGACAAGTGTTAAAATGAATTCTCTTTTTTTCCTGATATCAAATGCCTTTTCCATTTCCTCTCCAATTGTAATCATGTCTATAGGCTAGATCATATTCCAAGTCTTCTTTTGAAGCCTTGCTTGACATCCCAAGCTAGAAATAATATTTCTTTCTTCTGATCACCCAGAGAAGTTAATCACCATACTATTATCTTATCTTACTTTGTAAAGAGCTATGTAGCTCTTTGAAGGCAGGGATTGTATGATGTCTTTTCCTATATTCTCCACAGTGGTTAGATATAAGGGCTCTAAGCCAGGCGACCTGCACTTGAATCCCAGTTCTGTCACTTACTGATTGTGACCTTGGATAAATTACTGAAACTCTCTGAATCTCAGTTTCTTTATCTGTAAAATGGGAATGGTAATAGTGAGCTAATTCTTGGGGTTTCCCTGAGGATTAAATGGCTCAATACCTGTGAAGTATTTAAAACAGTGCCTTGCACACATAGTAAGCATGATGTGTTAGCTGTTATTATTGCTATTGTTTTTGTTGTTCAATTTTACCTCATTTTCATCAGTACAGATTAGCCGTGGTAATTATGTCTTCAGTGGCCCTTTCCACCACCACATTCTCCCCCAGGTAATCACTTATGGGTCACAACAGATTGATGAATTGCTTTGCAGAAATTAGGTAGTTTTACTCCGTATCAGGTATAATTCTCTATTTTCTTGCTGGAGTTTGCTTGGCATTCTGAGGTCAAGTTCTTACATTACGAAAGTACATAAGTCATTTTAAACATTACAGGGGGAGAGAATCAAGATCCTTTGAGTTTCATAAGTATGCCTTTTTTCCTCATACAACATTAAAAAATATTTACAAAAATATTCTTCATTCTAAGAAAAACTTTTAGTAGGGTCTTCTTACCGACATTTTAGTTACTGTTTACTTAGAAATAGTTAAATGAAAGGCAAAGAATGCAGACAGATTGAAGTCAGTATGGTCTAGAATTAATTCTATTAGCTATAACATTAACCCTTTAAAACGATGAAAGGTTAGGGGCACCCGGGCGGCTCAGTCAGTTAAGCATCCTGATTCTTAATTTTGACTCAGGTCATGATCTCAAGGTTCGTGAGTTCGAGCCCTGCATGGGACTCTGTGCTGATAGCATGGGGCCTGTTTGGGATTCTCTCTCTCCCTCTTTCTCTGTTCCACCCCTTCTCTCAAAAATAAATAAATAAGCATTAAAAATGGTAAAAGTTTCGATTTAATCCCAGAATGTATAAATTTCATTTGCAGAGATGGTATGACTGGTGACTTCTTAGTTCCCACTTCTGAGAGAAGCAGAAAAGTGATGATGTGTTTTTTGTGGAGGGAGAAATTGTACTAAATGAGGCACTTTTCATCCAATGTTACTTTTATGAAGTGACTAGTAAACATTTGAGAAGGGAAGTTATATATGGAGGCTGTGCTGCAGAGATTCCTCAGCTTGGTGCATGTTCTGTGATATTTCCCCTAATATTCCCTGAACCCTAAAACTATAATTAAACAACTAATATCAATTACTCTATTCCCAGGAGTCTAAGAGCCCATGGAATTAGAATATGCATATTTAAGGAGGAGAAAATTTCCATTTGAGGTCTAGGATAATGATGGAAACTGGGGTTATAAGGGGGTAAGAATATAAATTAATCAGAGTCTTAGCAGGAAATAGTTGATATTGGATAATTTCAGAGTTTAAGACTAAATTTATAAAGGTATGAGAAATGGTAAAGGATAGTGCAGTATTCTTAGGCTACTAAGGGGTGAGGACGGTGTCTGTTCACCCGTGTGTCTAAATTGGGAAAAGGAATAAGCAATAATTGTAATCCAGACAGACACACACACACAGACCCCCCCCCCCCCCCCCCGCCACGCACACACACACAGAGGGAGAGAGACAGGGTGGGAGAGAGAGAATGTTGAGAACCAGCTGTGTGGAAGGAGTTTCTGATAAGAACTCTGAAATCTGACCATAGTCAGAGGATGGTGGGAATATAAAATGGTACACTACAGCCATTCTGCAAAACAGTATGGAAGTTCCTCAAAAAAACTAAGAACAGGGGCGCCTGGGTGGCTTAGTAGGTTAAACATCTGGTTCTTGATTTTGGCTCAGGTCATAGTCTTGTCATTTGTGAGTTTGAGCCCTGCATCAGGCTCTGTGCTGACAGTGTCTAGCCTGCTTACGTTTCTCTCTCTCCTTCTTTCTCTGCACCCTGCAACCCCCACCCCTTCCCCCGCAAAATAAAAACATAAATTAAAAAACCTAAAAAATTGAACTACCATATGATCCAGCAATCCCACTTCTGTGTATATATCCAAAGGAAAAAAAAATTACTGTCTTGTAGAGATATATGCACCAAACATTCATTGCAGCATTATACACAGTAGCCAACTTAGGTTGCTTATGAAAGCAACCTAAATGTCCATCTACAGACAAATCGATAAAGAAAATGTGATACAGCAGAATAATATTCGATGAAATATTATTCAGGCAAAAAGAGAAGGAAATCCTGTCCTCTGGATGATCCCAGGGGAACATTATGCTAATTAAAATAAGTCAGACAAAGACAAATGCCATATGACCTCACTTATATGTGGTATTTAAAAATACCTAATTCATGGAAAAAGAGAGTAGAACACTGGTTGCCAGGGGCAAGGAGGTAAGGGAAACAGGGAGATATTAGTCAAATGGTAAAAAATTTCAGTAATGTACAGCATGGTGACTATAGTTAATAACACTATATTATATATTTGAAAAGTGCTAAGAAAGTAGATCTTAAGTGTTCTTACCACACACATGCAAAAAAGGTGAATATGTGTAGTAATGGATAGGTTAATTAGCCTGATTGAAGGAATCATTTAACAATGTATATATGTACCAAAACATCATGTATGTGATATTTGTCCATCATACCTCAATAAATCTGGGGAAAAAAGTCAAACAATATTATCAGACTGAGGCAAGCCTGCAGGGAAAGGAAGACATGAACGCCCCAGTCTCATTCTTCTTACCTGATTTATACTAGTGGTCCTTTATGAGTCCAATTGGAAGCCAGAGGGCAGGGAAGACAATGCGCTCCATGGAGGTAATGGCGTACCAAACATTTCTGACACCAGAACAGATAATTTTTAATATGCCTCCCCCTACCCCTATGGGATAGACAGAATTATTTTCAATAATAGTCATATACATAATCAGTCATCGTCATTGTTTTCTTGATTCATTCTTAAGTTTTACAAAAAATAACAGTTTAGAAAGAATATAATGTTAAAATTATTCAAATTCAGTAAAATATTTTATGTATGATCTTAAATTTGCATTTATCAAACAAATGATATAGTTGTACTCTGCTTTACTGTTTGCACGTGTTCTAAATTTTAAGCATGAATTAAAAATTCCAGGGGGTCACACAAAATGGCACGATTGATATAACTCAGGTTTTGGTTCTTCTTGATAATCACTGTTTCTAATACCATATACTATTTAAACAAGGGATATGAAGTATTCTAGGGGCTGGAGGGAAGAAATGCTTCTACAGCAAGCTCTGATGATTTTGGACCCTTAGAACTTAGTCTGGAAAGGAATGCCTGTAGTTGGGTCTCTGTGGGTCAGGGCTGACAGTATAACTGGAAGCTTTCTGAATTAACTTCCATGTAGAACATAATGTTAACTAAAAGTAAAAGAGAGAGAGTTGGAGGCCTATGTACACATTATTAAAACTGTAGCAATTCTTTGTTTCAGAATTTAGCCATAGTGTTAATAAAAACAGAGTGAATTTTGGTTGGTTCATTATTGTTTTCAAATTATCCGCAAACAGTTCTCCTCTTATTGCCTACACCAGGGGCACAGAGCAGGGTAGGGAGTGGATCCAGAGGGACAGCAGCAAGGCATCTTGCTGAGGACAATACATTACATTATGAATTGAGAGTTCTCTAAGCCAGGAGTGGTGAGCTCTTACATCCCTGTTTTTCTACCCCTTGTTTGTCTGCATGAGGTTGTTGGGAACATTAGCCTCTGATTACAGATTTTGTGACAGCTATGTACTCAACATGAGCGGCTGAGTAGAGTGATTATAAGAAAATAGAACATAATTCTATATAACAAACGAACACTTTAGGAGCTCTTCTCTAGCTGCAAGACGGCTTCCTAGAGCTTTTAGGAAATGCTGTTCTGGGATAATTTGTATTCTATATGTGTATTCTCTTTTTGGGGGAGTTTGCATACACCCAAGTGCCTCCCATTTATCTACCTTCCTCTTCCTTCTCCTTCCCCATGTCTTCAAGATATGCTGGCTGTTTTTGCTCTCTTGGCCTTCTCCCCACCCTACATCTTGGCTACCTCTGTTTCCTTCTTCTTCACTGGACCAGACATGAATTTGTTCTGGGAACTTTTAGTAATCTATGGAAAAAGTTGTTAAAGGCTTCATGTCAGATGTTCAGTTGCTTGGTAACCCAAAGAACCTCCTGCCAAGTTTATGTTCAGAGAATTAGAAAAATGGTTCAGTCCCCACTGTTTTTGGGTCTGGGCAGCATCAGTTCACCCGCTCAGCTATGTCTAAGGAGATCCCCATAGAGACACAGAGAAGAGCCTCAGCCTCCACATTGAGGGAGAGGGCAGTGGCAGAGCCCACCTGGCCAGGCCTGAAGAAGCACCTGGGGAGGCTGACCTGTACAGAGGTGTGTGCACCTTTGTAGAGCAACAAAAACAGACTAGTCACTGTATGTTGGTGTGGTAGTTTGAGATGATCTCAGTTTCTCTACTCTATGATCTCTCACATTCTCATTTCACGTCTTAGTGTCTTTTAGGAAACCCATAATTTTAGATTTAAAGACTCTAACAGCTGGTATCGAGTAACCTCAGAGCAATGGCACTGAACACTCTCTTGTAGCCAATCTCTATAAATACACAAAACCAAACAAAATCCCCTAGGATTATGGATTGGGAGATACCAACTTGGGGGAAATGAGGCTTCCATAATGGTGGGTAGGATAAATCTGGGTAAAATATTTGGTTTTAATGCCTGTTAATTGCTGAGGCACCAGAAACACCCCAAGGTCCCACAAAGAGTTCCTTGCTGGACTGCAGACTATATTTACCTCCTGACGATGTGCCGAAAAGTGCCAGAAGAGTAGGCTCCCTCTGAACAGTGTCAGGATCCTGTATTACATGCACAAATCATTGGCCTTGAAACTCCCCCAAAATGTAGCGCCAAGGAGGTGGAAAAGCTTCTCAGAAGAAAGGAACTGCCACAGCATGAATAAAAATTAGCATTTGGCACACCCTGGTTAGGGATGGGGAGTGGGAGGGGAAGCAGGATTTTCTCCAAGACTGGCTGGCTGGGAGCCAGGATTATTCAAGTGGAAATGAATAGGGAAGGAAAGGGAAAGAACAAAAGTCTATTGAAGGGTACAATAAAAATTTTAGTAAGTCTTCAAATGTTGCATTGTCTTGTAAAAGTAGTTATTGTATCAGTTGTAAATTAACTTTGAAATAATTGAATTGGGATAAAAACTTAAGAGTGATTACAAGAAAAGAAAAGATCTCACATTAGCAACAATATTTATACTAAAGTTTTCAGTGTTCAGAGTAACAGATTTTGGTGATGGTTTTAAGTGTTATGACCTCATTTGATTTTCATTTGAATGGACAAGGAGTGTTTAAGAATGAGATCTAGGGCATCTGCTGCAGTTTTCCCTAAGAATACAGGTAAATTGAGTATGACTTCATTTTAGCTTCTTTTAATAATTAGCACTATTAATCGTATTCTGCTGTAGTTTAAAAAAGTATCTCCAAGTAGGTATATGTAGTGGAGGAATATGAATTTTGTGCCTTTACTCTCATGGCCTTGGAGTAGGAATAAGGATCACTGCGTGGTGGATATTGACGAAGGGTGTAAGTTCATGTCCGCAGAGAGGATGATCCTAGTGAGAAGCTGCATGTGTGGGATAATTAGTTTATATAATCAATCACGATTAGTTCAGATAAGCTGCCATCTTGTACAAAGATTCCCTTCCCTTTTGAAAATGCTAACTACTGAGATGACTTTGGGTATGTTTGAAAGGAGTTAGGAAGGTACAAAGGGGTTTGGTGGCATGGATGCTCAGTCAGGTGGCTTAGAAGCTTATTTTGCTCCCTTATTTCTTGATTTTGCTGAGGTTCAGGAAAATTTGGGGGGGGGATGCAAAATTACATGGATAAAGGAGGAGCCCAGAACTCTTGAACTGAAACTGATGAATTAGAAAATATTTTTTTTCTTTAAAGGCTAGACCAATGGGTCAAAGTTATAAAAGCACATTTGAATAGCTTTGTAATTGATTCATAGTTGAACCATCTTCTTCAAAAAATAGCAGCTCTATATCCTTGACATGTAGCAGGAACTTTGAAGTAATTTTTCCTGGGATGGGAGGTTGACAAATGACTCTTGAGGTTCCTTTCTACTCTGAAATTGTATGGTTCTCATAAAAATATTTTTCTTATATGCAAAATGTACTTCACATATTGACATAGCTTAATAACAAAGGTTTTCTTCTTTTTCTGATTTGAAATTGACATTAAAACCAGTAGGGGGCTTGGTTAAGCATCTGACTTCGGCTCACGGCATGATCTCACAGTTCATGGGTTTGAGCCCCACATTGGGCTCTGTGCTGACAGCTGAGAGCCTGGAGTCTGCTTTGGATTTTGTGTCTCCCTCTCTCTCTCCCCTCCCCCACTCATGCTCTGTCTCTCTCTCTCTCAAAAATAAACATTAAATTTTTTAAATTAAAAAAATAGTAAATAATGTGAAAGGTAATAAAATTCCACATGTTCAACCTGATGTTAGATGCTCAGCTCTTACAAGAAGACCAGAACTTCAGAGGTGTCCTCATGAGAATCTACCTGACTTACTTACCTGTCTTGATCATGTATGATGAGATTTTTAAAAGGTGATGATGATGATGATAAATGTTCCTTGAGTGAGAAAGAGAAAACTAGGATTTTATGAAGTAAAGTGAAACCTAATTCATTTCTCATAGGTAGACAATGTTAATAAATTTTTTTTGTTTTATTTTTCAATTCTTTTGGGATACTTTTAACTTTTGATGGTGTTTTTTTAAATTTTTTTAAATGTTTATTTATTTTTGACAGAGAGAGAGAGAGAGAGACAGAGCATGAGCAGGGGAGGGGCAGAGAGGGAGGGAGACACAGAATCTGAAGCAGGCTCCAAGCTCTGAGCCATCAGCACAGAGCCCGACGTGGGGCTCGAACTCACGAACCATGAGATCATGACCTGAGCCGAAGTTGGACCCTTACCCAACGGAGCCACCCAGGCGCCCTTTGATGGTGTTTTTTAGGAAGTTTTGTTTAAGGTTTAGATCTTATAAAGAAAAAAACTAATTTTAGTTGAGAAGAACTAGACCATACTATGCTTCCTAAATAGCTAATTAATTCAAGCATAAATTACAAGTGTCTCTATATTTACCCATACATAATTTTATTTAATATCTAAGAAGCTGATTTGAAGTCCTGAGTATGTGGGAGAGGCATATTAACTGTGAGCAAGGCATTGGTTCTCAACCAGGAGTGACATTGCTATCCCCCCACCCCCACCCCAACACACACCTTAGGGACATTTGGCAATAACTCAGTGAAGTGCCCTGTCACTCTACTTTCTGCTGCATTCAACCACAGCTCTTGGCACCATGACTTGAGGAAAAAAGCTCTTCACATTTTTCTTCATTGACTGATGGTTAAATCCAAGCTGCAAGAAACAGTGTTGGATTTCTACTTCTCCATGGAGCACATCCTCATTCTCACATTTTGGGGTTTGCCTTTAATGTTTTGTCCCAGGCAGAAGGATGAGCCCAAAGTGGAGACCTAAATTGGCAGCCAAGGTAGAGGATCAAAGGGAAAATATAGACTCTGAGCACAGGAGATGCCATTGTCAGAAGTTAATCAGAGGTTTAGCTAGCCAAAATCTAGAATGCCAGATGAAGGGTTCCAGTGTGAAACTAGGAACATATTGAAAGAGGGACATAAGCTTATCAAAAGCAAAATGAGAGATTCAGAGTTGAGATGAAAAAGTAAATAAAATGCGAAGCTAAGCATGGCTTTCAGTTTTTTCTCCTTTTAATACTGATTGATTGAGTTTGGGTCAGCTGGGGCACATAGGAGCAGAGACTGTTGAAGACAAAGGTCTGGGAGGCAGGATAGGAAGATTTCTTGCTTTTGACTACATGAAGTCTGGAATCCATACTCTTTTTGTATACAAGTGATACTTGGAGTTTTCTAGAGCAACGTTCCCCATAGTGTTCCCCAAAGGAACACTGTTAATGAAGAAAAATATTTGGAAAATAATAAATTAAACAAAATTAAGAAGTTTCTTCCTGAAGACTCCTAGGAGCAAATGTGCGCTACATATCCTCCCACAGGAGAAATGTGTAAACGGTGTTCCCCAAATTGTTCAACCTCCAAACCTCTTCTTACCAGTATTATGTGAGCCACATTTTGGGAAATGATGTTTTGGCTGCTATCTGGATGTTCATGTAGAATTTCCATGTCTTCTGCTCAGAACATTTTGTTCTGCTGGCTGTCAGAGCTCACCTTGTGAAATTTTGTAGCTGAATGAATCTATTGATATATTTTTATACTTATTTTCAAAGCATTGTTTATTAAGATGACAATGCATTGAGGAAAAATTTGAAGCCCTTTCACCTTACAGCCAAGTTACAAAGAGAGAATGACCACAGTAAAAGTTCTGGGCAGTTCAGATCTCTAATTTAGTCTTGCCTTAGGTAGAAAATAACCTTGAACAAATTACCAGATTAATCTATTTACTGAGTAAAACTTGCCTTTGCCCAGATAACTAAATTTGGAAGCATGTTTAGTTTGAAGCAGAAGTAATTATTTCACATATTTTTTTAAATTCCTCCCCCCTGTTCAGTTTTGAATAGAGGATTGCTTCTTGGCCTTTTGGCTAAGATCAAGGAGAGTTTTAAATAGAAGTGATTGATCCAATTATAATCTAAGACTGAGATTTTGGATATTTTTCTCCTTAAATATTTCATAGACACACAAATAACCAGTGATACTAGAAAAAGTCAAAGACAAGAAGAAGAGGTTAAATCTGTATGATGATGAATTCTTTTGGGGGTATAATGTGATGTACAAGTATAGAAGACCCTCTGTTAGCCATTGGATGATGTCATCCTACAGTGTCATTGTATGTAATGCCCATGAGTTTCCTAAGATTTTTAGGTTAATGATTTTTGTGTGTGTGTGCCTATCCCAGTCCATTAAATGAGCAAATATCAATACCTATTTAAGAATTACCTTTGTTATTTTAAGACTTTTGACTACTTTTTGAATAATAAAAACAGTGTTATTTAATCCAAGTGATTTCTTCATAGTTTGAACCCAAGATTTATTTTAAAATGTTTTGCCATCATAAAGATAAATATTTTAAATTTTGTAGTAAAAGTACATTGTTTTACTTGTGTTTGCCTGAACATTGAGATCATTTTATAATATAAACCTAGTTATATTTAAGTGTGTGTGTGTGTGTATGTGTGTGTGTGTGTGTGTGTGTGTGTAGTTTAATATATAAATGTAAATGTAGAAGGTTGTAAGAACCCTGTGAGGTGACAGCCAGATATTTTCCTTTGTTGTAATATAGACTGATAAACTTGGTTTAAAAGTAAAGAGACTTGGCCCAGCAGGAGATATTCCCATCTGGGCCCTGGATATCCTAAAAGGGCCCTATACTAGGCATTAGCCCCTTGCTAGCCACAATCTGTGACAGTCCTGTTGGAACAGGGGCCAGAAAGGAGAAACTCCTATCTGTATCCCCAAAGACCATAAAAGGGCCCTATACATGGCTCCAGCTTCCTCACAGCCATAGATTGTCAGTCTTCCAGCAGTCTGGGGGCCAGGGTCCCAGAGGGAGACATTTCTATCTGTGCCCTGGGAGATCCTGAAAGGACCCTGTATTTCAGCCCCTCACACACTCAGTATGTCAGTAGTTCTGGTGGCACAGAGACAGGGCAATAGATACTTTTGTACACTTTCAGGGTATCCTGAAAGGGCCTTAAACTTTGTTCTAGGCCCTCCCAGGTGCAGGCTATAAGTAGTCCAGCTGGTACAGGGACAGGTGGAACATCCTCATGTCTGCACCTCAGATCCTGAAAAGATGCTACAGTTGGCTCCAGCCCTCTAGTTATTGTCAGGGACCAATCCAGCCTACTCAGGGACCTGATGGGAGACACACCTATTTGTGCCTCTGGAGGAAGGGGCAGACCTCAATCTTAGCTGTGGAACCTAAAACAGCCTTGTGGATTGAATCTCAGCCGTGGTCCAGAGCTGGTCCTGTCCACCCAGGGACTCATCCAGGAACCAAGAAGTAGTCTTCCCAGGGTCCTGGCAGGAGCCACACCTGCCACAGACATGGGAATAGGCCCCCTGTCTGAGGATAGAGCTGTGAACCTTGAAGTGGATACTTGTCCTGACACCACTTTACTGAAGAAGTTACTAGAGGTAGTCCCATCTACTCAGGGACCAGTCACAGTACCTGAGACCCTGGTAACAAGCCTGATAACCATGGATCTTGCTGCATACCCAGTCACAGCTTTATAACAAGCTCCAACCCAGTGCAACTGTGATTCTGGAGGTAATCCCATCAATCCAAGGAGCAAATAGGACAAGGTCTTTTCCTGCTGAAACCAGTCTGTAATGACTAGAAAAGATGTTGGCTCTTTCAAACGCAAATGCATCAGTGTGGGACTATATGGATAATAAAGAATCATGCAAATTTGACACCACCAAAGGAAGCTAATAAGGCTCCAGCAACTAACCCCAAAAGAAATATCTACAGTTTGCCTGAAAATAATTAAAAAAAAATTATCTTAAGGAAACAATTAAATGCAAGAGAATGTAGATAGACAGATAAATTAAATCAGAAAACCAATGCATAAACAAAATGAGTTTAATGAAGAAATAGACACCATAAAAAAGAACCAAACAGAAATCCTGGAGCTTAAGATACAATGATAGAACTGAAAAATTTAAGAGAGAGCTTCAACAACAGACTTCGTCATGCCGAAGAAAGAATCAGTGACCTTGACAGATCTTTACTTTTTTTTTTTAAGTATGTATGTATGTATGTATGTATTTATTTGATAGAGACAGAGACAGCGTGAGTGGAGGAGGAGCAGAGAGAGAGGGAGGGAAAATCCCAAGCAGGCTCCACACCAACAGCACAGGGCCCAACATGGGGCTCAAACTCACCAAACTGTGACATTATGATCTGAGCTGAAACTGAGTAGGATGCTAACCGACTGAGCCACCCAGGCACTCCTCAAAGACAGATCTTTTAAAGTTAGCCAGTAAGAAGAACAAAAAGAGAAAAAAATGAGAAAGAGTGAAGATAGCCTACATGAGCTAAGGACACCATCAAGCAAATGAATATCATATCATGGGAGTCCCAGAAAGGGAAGAGAGAGAAAGGAGAAAAAATATTATAGAAAGAAATAATAGCTGAAAATTCCACAAATCCTGGAAGAGATATGGACATTCAGTTATAGGAAGCTCAAAGGACCCCAGGCAAGATCAACCCAAAGATTACTCTGAGACACATCATAATCAAATGTTAAAAGTCAAAGCATGGAGAGAATTTTGAAAGCAGCAAGCAGAAAATGACTTGTCCATGCAAGGGAAACCACAAAAGGATGTCAGTGGATTTCTCTGCAGAAACCTGAGGGGCCAGGAGGCAGTGGGATGATATATTCAATGTGTGGAAAAAAAAAATATATATATATATCAACCAAGAAAACTGTACCTTTATGCCTTAAAGGCAAAACTGTCCTTCAGAAATGAAGGAGAGAGAACATTCCCAAACAAAAACTAAAGGAGTTCGTCACCACTAGACCTGCCTCACAAGAAATGCTGAAGGGAGTACTTCAAGTTGAAATGAGAAGACACTAAATAACAATATGAAAACACAAAATTCACTGGTAAAGGTAAATATATAGTCAAATTTAGGATTCTCAAATAATGTGATGGTGGTGGGTAAGCCACTTTTATCTCTAGAATAAAAGCTAAAAAATAATAACATTAAGAATAGGTATAGGGGCACCTGGTTGGCTCTGACTCTTGATCTTAGCTCAGGTCTTGATCTCAGGGTCATGAGTTCAGGCCCTTTGTTGGGCTCCATGCTAGGCATGAAACCTACTTAAAAAAAAAAAACACCTACTCCCTCAGACAAAACAAAGTAAAACAAAACAACCCCCAAAAATCCTATAGATAAAATAATTTGCTAATGGATACACAATATAAAAAGATGTAAAGTGTGACATCAATAGCATAAAATGTGGTGGGAGAAATAAAAGTATAGTTTTTTAATAAGGTTGAAGGAGGATAGTTATCAGCTTAAAAGACTGTTATATTTATAAGATGCTTTATATAACCTCATGGTAACCACAAGAGAAAAAACCCTTAATAGTTGCACAAAAGACAAAGAAAAAGGAAATAAAAGCATACCACTACAAAAAAAATCATAAAGGAAGACAGTAAGATGAAACAAAGGAACTAAAAAAACAGTCAGAAAATAATAAATCACAATAGTAATTAGTGATTACCTACTAGTAATTATGTATAAATACACTAAATTTGCCAATCAAAAGGCACAAAGTGGCTGAATGGACAAAGAAATAAGATCCAGCAATATGCTGCCTGCAGGAGACTCACTTTAGCTTTAAGGACACATGTAGGTAGAAAGTGAAGAAATAGAAAAAGATATTCCATGCAAACAGTAGCCAAAGGACAGCAAGAGTGTCTATACTTATATCAGATAATATAGACTTTTAGTCAAAATCTGTGATGAGAGACTGTCACTTACAGTGATAAAGGAGTCAATTCATCACAAAGATAAAATAGTTGTAAAGATATATGTTCCCAACATTGGATGACTAAATATTAAAATTTTTTAAATGTTTATTTATTTTTTGGAGAGAGAGAGCAAGCAAGCAGGGGAGGGGCAGAGAGAGAAGGAGACAGAATCTGAAGTAGGCTCCAGGATCAGCACAGAGCACAATGCGGGGCTTGAACTAATGAACCACAAGATCATGACCTGAACCGAAGTTGAATGCTTAACCAACTTAGGTCCCTGGAATGCCTAAATATTTAAAGTGTTAATAGAACTGAAGGGAGAAATAGATAGCAATACAGTAATAATAGGGGACTTCAATACTCCACTCCCAACATTGTATAGTACATCTAGACAGAAAATTAATAAGGAAACGGCAGACCTGAATAACAGTCTGGACTAAATGAGCTTGACAGATATGTATATAGAACATTCTATAAAATGTCACTAGAATACATATTCTTCTCAAATGCATGCAGAACATTCTCCAGGATGGATGATATGATGGGCTGCAAACCAAGCTTTAACAAATTTGAGAAGATCAAAATTATATCTAGTATCTTTTCCAACTACAATGGTATAAAAATAGGAGTAAATCTGAATATGGGGAAATTAAACAACATTCCTGAACAACCAATGGATCAAAGCAGAAATCAAAAAGAAAATCAGAAAGTGTGCTGAGACTAATGAAAATGAAAACACAACATACTAAAATGTATGGGATACAGCAAAGTAGTTCTAAGAGGGAAGTTTATAGTGATAAATGACCACATTAAGAAAAAAGAAAGATCTCAAAAAAAAAAAAGCTTAACTTTATACCTCAAGGAATTAGGGAAAGAAGAACAAACTAAGCTCCAACTTAGCAGAAGAAAGGGAAAAATAAAGATTACAGCAGAAATAAATGAAATAGAGACTAGAAAGACAATAGAAAAAAATCAATAAAAGTTTGTTTTTAAAAAGGTAAAATAATTGGCAAACCTTTGGCTAGACTAACTGAAAGATTACAACTACTACTACGGCAATACAAAGTATCATAAGAGGCCACCCTGAAATTATTATGCCAATGAAATGGATAAGCTAGAAGAAATGGATAAATTCATAGAAATATATAACCTACCAAGACTGAATCAGGGAGAAATAGAAAATCTGAGGAGACCAATAATGACTTAGGCGATTGAAGCACGAATCAAAAACTTTTCAACAAATAAAACCCCAGGACCAGATAGCTTCAGTGATGAATTCTACTAAACATTTAAAGAAGAATTAACATGAGTCATTAAATGCTTCCAAAAAAAAAAAATGAAGAGGAGGGAACACTTCCAAATTCATTTTTGAGGCCGGCATTACCCTGACACCAATGCCAGATAAGGACATTATAAGAAAACTACAGACCAATATCCTTAATGAATATAGACGCAAAAGTCCTCAACAAAATATTAGCAAACCAAATTTAGGATCATACACAATGATCAAGTGGGATTTATTTTTGGGATGCAAGGATGGTTCAACATACACAAATCAATAAATGTGATATTACACATAAATAGAATAAAAAATAAAAATCATATGATCCTCTCAACGTATACAGAAAAAGCATTTGACAAAATTCAATATCCTATCATGATTAAAAGCTCTCACATTGGGTGTAGAAGAACATACCTTAGCAGTCATATATGGCAAACCCACAGCTAACATCATATTCAATGGTCAAAGGCTGAAAGCTTTTTTTCTAACATCAGGAACAAGACAAGTGTGTCTACTCTCACCATTCCTATTCAACATAGTACTGGAAGTGCCAGTCAAAATAATTAGGCAAGAAAAGACACAAAAGGCATCCAAATCAGAAAAGAAAAAGCGAAATCATCTCTGTTTGCAGATGACATGATCTTATATAGAGAAAATCCTAAAGACCCCACCCAAAAATTGTTAGAACTAATATATGAATTCAGTAAAGTTGCAGGATACAAAATCAACATAAAAAATCAGTAAATTTTCTTTCTTTTTTCTTTTTTTCTTTCCTGCTTTCTTGCTTTTCTTTTTCTTTCTTTCTTTCTTTCTTTCTTTCTTTCTTTCTTTCTTTCTTTCTTTCAAGTAGGCTTTATGCTCAGCATGGAGCCCAATGCAGGGCTTATACTCATGACTCTGAGATCAAGACTTGAACTGAGATCAAGAGCTGGATATTCAACCAACTGAGCTACACAGGTGTCAGTTGCATTTCTAAATGCTAGCAAAAAAATATTTGAAAGAGAAACTTAAAAAATTCCATCATTTATAAAAACATCCAAAATGATAAAATACTTAGGAATAAATTTAACAAAGGAGATGAAAGAGCTATACACTGAAAACTAGAAGATATTGATGGAAGAAATTGAAGAAGACATGAATAAATGGAAAGATATCTTGGGTTTGTGGATTGGAAGAATTAATATTGTTAAAATGTCCAAAGACCTCTATAGATTTCATGTTATTTTTACCAAAATTCCAATGGCATTTTTCACAAAAATAGAAAAAAAAATCTTCTGAAATCTGTATGGAACCAGAAGAGACTCTGAATAGCTAAAGCTATCATAAGAAGAAAAAAGCTAGAGGCATTACATTTCCTGATTTCAAACTATACTACAAAATAATAGTAATAAAAACAGCATGATACTGACATAAAAACAGACAGAGACCATGTGGAATGTAATAGAATAGAGAGCTCAGAAATAAAACCATGTGTATATAGTCAACTAATATTTGACCAGGAAGGTAAGAATATTCAATGGGGAAAAGATAGTCTTTGCAAGGTATGGTATGGGAGAAAATATTTGCAAACTATGTATCAAATAAGGAGTTAGCATTCAAAATATGTAAGGAACTCATAAAACAGAGCAGCAAGCAAACAAACAACACAATTAAAAATGGGTAGAGGACTTGAGTATACATTTTTTCCAAAGAAGATATGCACATGGCCAATACATGTATGAAAAGGTGCTCAAAATAACGAATCAGCGGGGAAATGCAAATCAAAACCATGATGAGATATCACCTCACATCTGTTAGAATGACTATTCTCAAAAATACAAGAAATAGTAAGTGTTGACAAGGATGTGGAGAAAAGGAACCCTTGTGTACTGCTGGTGGGAATGTAAATTGGTGCAGCCGCTATAGAAAACAGTATGAAGGTTTCTCAGAAAACTAAAAATAGGGGTGCCTGACTGGCTCAGTCAGAGGAACACATGACTCTTGATCTCAGGGTTGTGAGCTCAAGCCCCATGTTGGGTAGAGATTACTTAAACAAAAAAATAAAGAATTAAAAAGCAAATTAAAGATAGAACCGCCATATGATCCAGCAGTCCCACTTCTGGATATATATCCAAAGGAAATGAAATCACTATCTTGAAGATCTATCTGGAGCCCCATGTTTGTTGCAGCATTATTCACAATAGCCACAACATGGGAAAAAAAAAACCCTAAGTGTTCGTCAGCAGATGAATGGCTAAAGAAAATGTGATATGTATATAATGCATCCATAAAAAGGAATGCAATTCTGCCATTTGTGACAATATGGATGGGTCTTGCAGGTGAAGTGAAATGAGTCAGGCAGAGAAAGACAATTACCATATGATATCACTCATATATGGAATTTAAAATAAAGCCAAACTCTAGAAATGAAGTAGAATGGTGGTTAGTAGGGGCTAAGCATAGGGAAATGAGGAGATGTTGGTCAAAAGGTACAAACTTCCAGTTATAAGATGAATAAGCTTTGGGGAGCTAATGTACAGCATAGTGACTATAGTTAACAATATACTTTATTATACGTTTTAAAGTTGCTAAGAGAATAAATCTTAAATGTTCTCACCACATACTAAAAACTGTAATTATACAAGCTGATGGATATGTCAGCTAACCTTATTGCAGTAATCATTTTATAATATATATGTGTATCAAATCAGTTTGTACACCTTAAGCATACACAATGTCACATGTCAATTGTATCTCAGTAGGGCTGGGGAAACAAAGAAAAAATGGAAAAAAAAGTACAGAGGCTTATTCTTTATGTTCATGATCAAATTTCTACAACCTCTTCATCCTTACAGTTCAACTGAGAATTAAGTACACATAGAAGCTGCTAGACCTTCGTTTCCTGGGCCTGAAGTTTCTGGAGGGTGGGTTGTTAGCAAGTGTTAACTGAACTTGGTTTCCAGACTACCCAGGAAAGTGTCAAACAAAGTGAGATGCTCATTAAATACATTTTTTTTTCTCAAACTCTAGTGTACATAAAACTGTTAGGCTGATATATTCTTCTACCTCCTTATAAATATGTCTAAATCTGTTTTCTTTTACATTTGCATCTTATTTTGCACATTATGGTAGAAGAGGAAAACCATATTCTGTCAACTGTTTCTGTTTTTACATTATGTTAAAAAAATGAAATAAACAAAACTCTCACTTTATAGACTCCAGCTTAATTAAAGGGCCATTCCAAATGCTCTTATTTTAAAAATTGAGTCAGCTGCATGTTAATAAAATATTCTGGATTATTCGTTTTCAGGCATAAGTGATATTTCTTACTCAAGAAACTCATTTAAAGGACCTTGGATATCTAAATCAGTGGTTGAGTCATACAGAACTATTAACAATGACAGGATCGTGGCAAAGGCCACAGTGAATAGAAGCTATGACAAGCAGAATCTGTCTGAGATGCATTTGTATTTGGCTTCAAATGACTAAGTAAGACCAAAAGTAGCTGTGTCATGTGATGTATGATATGATTGTTTTTCAGTAACTGAAAAATTATAAATGGGTGATTTCTAGAGCCTATTGGAGAAGGGCCATTTGTTTCTGAGTGTCACATCGGTTTTAACTATTGCTAACAAAGAAAGATATGAAAAATAAGAATAAAAAGCTTAGGAGACAGTCAGCTTTCAAGCATTTGAATCCCTCTTGGATGAAAGCCAGGTGCTCATGTGCCTGGATGATAGAGCTTATCGAAGACTTACCTAAGTAGGGCAAGAAGTGAAAGGCTCGGAAATGATGACCTCTCTGGGAACCTGCTGCTCCTTTTCTTCCCCGCCAGCCACCGCTGGACTTGGTTCATGGTGAGTGATAAAATCAAATGGCTGGAGGGTTTAGCTTTCAGCTTAGGCTTTACACTCTCATGGCAGAGGAGAGAGAATATGGGTTTGTCTGTTACACTGTTCAGCATTTTCCCCTTTGTACTTCTGTGATTTAGAGGAGTACAGAAAAAAATTTTTAAAAAGTTTTTTTTCTGTGTTTGCTGAAAGGAAAATCTGGCAAAGCATCTAATAATATTCAGTTTATAACTAATTTTCTAGAATTGACGTAGGATCTGCTGAGTTCTTTTTAGAGGCTTTTAAGTAATTAGCCCTTACTTAGCATTTTCTATATTGCTATTTATTTCACTAAGCAAGGGAATAAATAATTTATTAAGAAAAAGATAAAAATTCAATGAAGGTGAATTTATGCTTAAGCTGGTCCATGCCTCAGCCTTTTATTGTATACCAGAATACACAGCCCAGAAATATTTATGAACTTATACTGTCTCTATACTTTTCACTAGAAAATATGTATTTTGTTTTTCTTTGAAGGTCTGTGATATATAACTTTTGTTTGTTCCAGGAGTTATTTTTCAAAACACTGATTCATATGACAACAAGTCATATTTTATCAGACACTCACCTTCAATTTAGATGGCTGGTTGGGCAGAAATGTTTGACAGTATTTAATGAATGTGATGCATATGAAACAAAACCATTGTAATATATTTAAAAAAACAGATTCTACTTGGCTAAAATTGTTTCTTTGAAAAGCAGACTTAATTATTCCTTCTTTAATAAAGAATATTCAGAGAAAGATCTTTGATCACATCAGATCTTTGGATATTAAAAGCCTTTGCCATTGCCCATTGATATTTTTTTAATCTGACATCAGAATCTTTAAAAAAAATCATTTTTGCATGTCTGGGAGGCTAGGGTGGGAAGGAAATAATAGTGAATAGGAAATAATGCTTTTGAAAATCCTGGTCTTTATGAGAGTTCATCACCCGTAAAATGCCTTCTGTTTATGGAAGAACAGCAGTATGGGTAGTTATTTGATGTGTTCTCATGTTGCAGCATGAACAGCAAAAACGAATGTAATATTACTTGAAAGATTTGGCTTAAATTCCTTATTTGGTATTTCACTCTGATTCATTGTCTTCAAAAATGAAAGTTGTTTGCTAAATCATGTATCTCTTTGTGAAACAAATAATAAAATAATTTCACCTTTAACTTGATCACTTAATCAACTGTGGCTTTTATCATGAAATCAGATTTAGTTTATAGGAAGCAGCTCTTTGTTAAAGAGATTGTTTGAGTGAAATAAATACAACCTTATTAATGAACTGAGTCACAGTAAGCACTTTGTTTTACAAACCACGGTGTTTTAGGAGGTGGGTAGGTACAATTTTAAACTTAGTATTTTAACCAAGTGCCACATCCAATCTTGTAACATTCTCTACCAAAAATCAAAGACTAATAATTTTCATATTCACATAAGTTTGGGAATTAGTGACCCCTATTTAGAAATACTCAGTGTACCTGAGAGTATTAAAACCCTGTCTGGCAATTAAGAAACTCTTTTAGGGGTGCCTGGCTAGCTCAGTTGGTTAAGCGTCCAACTTCGGCACAGGTCATGATCTCACGGTTCGTGAGTTCTAGTCCTGCATTGGACTCTGTGCTGTCAGTTCAGAGCCTGGAGCCTGCTTTGGATTCTGTGTCCTCTCTCTCTCTCTGCCCCTCTCCCGGTTGTACTCCGTCTCTCAAAAAATTGAATAAATGTTAAAAAAAAATTTTTAATAAAAAAACCTCTTGTTTTTTAATCTATCTATATATATTAAATTTTTTAGAGACAGTGCAACTAGGGGAGAGGGAAGAGGGAGAGAGGGAATCCTAAGCAGGTTCACGCTCCGACAGGAAGGTGGGGAGGAGGGGCTGTGTCCCACAATCCTGGGATCATGACCTGAGTCGAAATCAGGAATCAGACCCTCAACCAACTGAACCCTCCAGGCACTGCTTAATCTAGTTATTTTTAAGTTTTATGTTTGCATACAAATAGTTAAGAGTCAAATATATGCTCTTCTTTTCCATGTCCTGTTCTCCCAAGGAGAACGGGAGGAAAAGTTCTACCACTTTTCATCTTTTCTTTAAAAAATGTTTGTTTATTTTTGAGAGAGAGAGACAGTGAACATGAGTGGGGGGAGGTGCAGAGAAAGAGGGAGAGAGAATCCCAAGCAGGTTCCACGCTGTCAGCACAGAGCCTATTGTGGGGCTTGAGAGATCATGACCTGAGATCAAGAGTCAGTCGTTTAACTCACTAAGCCAGCCAGGCACCTCATAGACTTTTCATCTTTTAACTGATTTTTTTGGTACCAACCTCTGTGTTGAGACAATAGAATTGTATGACTACTTCCTATTTTCTTTCTTTTTAAAATTCAGGTATACTTAACATACAGTGTTATGTTAGTTTCAGTGTGCAATGTATTGAATTGCTGTTCAACAGTTCTATACCTTTCTCACTGCTCATCAAGATAAGTATACTCTTAATCCCTTTTATCTATTTCACCCATCCTCCCACTTACCTTCCCTTTGGCAGACCACCAGTTTGTTCTCTATATTTAAGAAGCTGCTTTTTTGTTTGTCTCTTTTTTTCTTTGTTTGTTCATGTGTTTTGTTTCTTAAATTCCACATATTGTATTTGTCTTTCTCTGACTGACTTATTTCACATAGCATTATACCCTCTAGGTTCATCTATGTTTTTTGCAAATGGCAAGATCTTATTCTTTTTTATGGCTGAGTAATAGTCCATTCCGTACATATAGACACACATGCACCACTTCTTTATCCATTCATCTATTGTGGACACTGGGGTTGCTTTCATATCTTGGCTATTGTAAATAATGCTGTAATGAACATGGGGGTGCTTATATCTTTGTGAATTAATGTTTTTGTCTTCTTTGGGTAACTACCCAGTAGTGGAATTACTGAAACACATGATAATTCTATTTTTAATTTTTTGAGGAACCTCCATAATGTTTCCCCACAGTGGCTATGCCAGTTTGCATTCCCACCAACAGTGCACAAGGGTTCCTTTTTCTCCATGTCCTCATCCACACATGTTATTTCTTGTGCTTTTGACTTTAGCCATTCTGACAGGTGTGAGATGATAATCTCATTGTGTTTTTAATTTGCATTTCCTTGATGATTAGTGATGTTGAGCATCTTTTCATGTGTTTATTGGCCATCTGTATGTCTTCATTGCAAAAATGTCTATTCATGTCCTCTGCCCATTTTTTAATTTGATTATTTGTTTTCTTGGTGTTGAGTTGTATGTTCTTAATATTTTTTGGATATTACCTCCTTATCATATATATAATTTGCAGATATATTCTTCCATTCATTATGTCAACTTTTGCTTGTTGATGGTTTCCTTTTATGTACAAACCTTTTTATTTTGGTGTAGCCCTACTAGTTTATTTTTGCTTTTTGTTTTGCTTGCCAGTGAAGACATATCTAGAAAAATGTTTCTATGGTTGATGCCAAAGAAATTACTGCCTATGTTTTTTTCTAGAAATTAAATGGTTTTAGGTCTCACATTATGTTTTTAATCCATTTTGGGTTTATTATTATGTATGGTGTAAGAAAGTGGTCTAATTTCATTGTTTTGCATGTAGCTGTCTAGTTTTCCCAACACCATTTGTTGAGGAGATTGTCTTTTCCCCATGTATTTTCTTGCCTCTTTTGTTGTAGATTAACTGACATTACAAGTGTGGGTTTATTTCTGGACTCTCTATTCTGTGTGTTTCTGTGCCAGAACCATGCTGTTCTGATTACTACAGCTTTATAGTATATTTTGAAATTTGAGATTGTGATACTGCCAGTTTTAGTTTTCTTTTTTCAGATTGCTTTGGCTATTTTTGTGGTTCCATACAAATGTGACTTTTCTCTTGTCTTATCTGTTGACTTCTTATTATGAAAGATGAGAATTTATTTAGCTTGCCCCCATCCCATCTCCCTGTTACCCTTTCATAAGGGTGCACATGCATATGTGTGAGCCCGCTCACAATTCCTGCTCTCTCATTCATCCTGTAAAATTATGTTGTGACTTGGATTATATCAACATTTAGTGTTTATATTATTAAGATTAGGTAAATGTAATTTTTTTTAGCTAAACCACATAGAGTAATATGATTCCTGATTTATTTTTGTACTCTCTTTAATCTTTTCTGGAATTTATAATTATTGTTTGCTTAGTTTTCTATGTTTATTTCTATTTCAACCCCCAATTCTCTACCAGTTGAGTAAGTCTCTTCTGAGTATATTAATTTACATCAGGTTTTCTCTCAATGTCACCTGTTTGAAGCAGTCTTTCTGAGAGTCTTCTGACCTGTTCCATTCTGGACTGGATGCTTCCTTGTCTGGTACACAGCTGCCATCCTGAGATTTCCTTTCTTCATAAACCTGGAATGCTAGGTCTCCTGGGTTCTGATTCCCATGGCTTCCTCTTTCTTGGTTTCCTTTGTTTTGGTAGAGTGTCTAGAGAGACTTTGATATCTTTTGATAAAAGTATGTGGGAAGTTAGTTTTTGTGAACTTAAATATCTGAAAATATCTTTATTTTATCCTTACATTTTACTGTTTATCAATCTGTATTATTTTTGGTATACAATTCTATGCTATATTTCTTAACTTTTTTTTTTTTTAAAGTAAGCTCTACATCCAACTTGGGGTTTGAACTCATGACTCCGAGATCAAGAGTCAAATATTCTATTGACTGAGTCAGCCTGGTGCCCCTCTATGCTACAATTCCTTTTCCTTCTTAAGGAAAATGTTGTTTACAATGTAGCTGCTATAGAAAAACACACTCTTGTGTGTCTCCTCTATTTTCAGTACTCTACTTCTGGTACTTGTGGTCACTAACTGTGTGGTGGTTTTTACCACACCAAGCAAGTCTATGATAACAGCTGGGTATCCTATATTTTAACTCGATTCTGACATTATCTACCTGAAGATAGTGTCAGAACCCACAGGTTAAGGACTCAGTTCCTCAAGACTGTCTCCCTCCCTCCACCCCCTTTAAATGTCAATCTTAAATTCAGGTTGTTACCTGTGTATCTGACTAGTTATAACTCAAACCCCTCCTCAGGTTCCTACCACCCCCTTCTCAGGTTTGATTAATTTCCTAGAGCCAGTCACAGAATGCAGGAAAACAATTTACTTACTAGATTACCAGTTTGATAGAAAGGATATTAAAGCATATGAATGAACAGCCAGATGAAGAGATAAATAGGGCAAGGTCCAGAAAGATCCTGAGCACAAGAGCTTCTGTCCTCATGGATGTGTTTTTGTTCACTGATCTGGAGGTTCTCTGAACCATTTTTGGGGGTTTTTATGGAGGCTTCATTACATAGGCATGACTGATTAAATACTGATCATTGGTGATTCATGCAGCTTCCAGCCCTTTTCTTCTTCCCTGAGATTGAAGGGTGGGACTGAAAGTTTGAATGCTTTAATCATGGTTGGTTACTCTGGTAAGCAGCACCTTCCTTAAGGGCTTTCCAAAAGTCACCTCATGAACATAAACTCAGGTGTGGCTGAAAGGGACAAGTTATGAATAATAAGGACAGTCTTTACCTTTTTGGTTTTGGTGCTATTTCAGGAACCAAGGACAAAAGACCAACTACTATAACAAAAGATACTTTCCTTGCTTTGTGCTTAGGAAATTCCAAGTCTTAGGAACTCTCTGCTAGAAATGATGACATAGACCAAAAATATGCTTCTTATTATAAGTCATAATATCATAGCTGCTTTTGAGAAATCCAAAGCAATCTAAGTTATGATTCTTTGTATATGTCTACACCTCTAACCTAAATTTCATTTTCCCTGATATTCTGAGATTCCACATAAAGTGCCTTAGTGTTTGTCTATTTTTATACACTACGTGGGTCTTTTTAATCTAGAAACTTATGTCCTTCTATTTCTTCAAAATTTCATTGATGATTTTTTTCTTTTCTCTTTACTTTTGCCTTCAGGAACTCCTGTTCTCCAAATGTTGGGCCTCCTAGATTGGTGGCTAATTATCTTACCTTTTCTTTCCTAATTTCTGTCTTTTTTTTTTTTTTTTTTTTTTGCTTTACTTTCTGTGAGATTTTCTCAAGTTTATTTTCACCCATTGTATTGAGATTTCCCTTTTTGCTATCATGTTTTTATTTTTCCAAAGTTCTTTTTTGTTCCAAAAATATCTTTTAAAAATAACATTCTCTTCTTTTTTATGGATACAAAATCTTATCTCTGATAATATTTCATTTTCAACAAAATCATCTTCTCTGTGCAGAACCTGTTTCCTACAGGTTGAGGTTGTTTGTTTGCTTACTTCAGGCCTATTACCCATATTAGAGCTTTCCCTAAATCTGTGCTAATTCTTGAGTGCCTGATCATATTTAGGAGTGGGAGACTAAAATGCTGAATGAATGCTCTGAATGTGGACAGACCTATTGACTGTGGATGTCACTGTAGGGTGATATGGATGTGCTAGTTTTATATCTTGTCTTCTTGGACTGATCAGACCTCTTGGAAAAGGGATCTCTAGTCTTTTGACTACAGGGTAGAGACTTTGGAGAATCAAGTTGGGAGAGAAGACTGGCGGGAAGGGGGGTTCTCAACACTCAGAATGTTATGTTAACTCCCTCATTTTCAAGGTACTTCTTTCTTCAACTGTGTCCAGTGTCCCCAAATCCAGAGACCTTTTGATTGATCTTTTCTGGAGAAGAAACCTCCAGTCTTCTGACAGCATTGGGTGTGAGAGCAACCACCCAGCAACACAGAGTAAGGAAAGATTTAGGGTTATAACTTCTTTTAAAACATTTTTCAAACAAAATAAATCTCAATGTGCTATTGCCCCTTTACCCAGAGTTAGGCCACACTCAAGGTTAAGGGCACAGTCCTCCAAGGCTGTCAAGTGAGCCCAAGACTTCTGACAACAGCTGCAAATTCAAGGGTCTCCAGGGATATCCTCACCTTAAAGCAGCTGATTATAAATTTAGGGATCCTCACAGACTCCTTCAGATTTGATAATTTTATAGATCAACTCACAGAACTCAGAAAAACACTATACTTGTGCTTATAATTTTATTATAGCAAAATAATACAAATCAGAACCAGCCAAAGGAGGAAATAGATAGGGTGGAATCTGAGACTGAGAAGGTTTCAACTGCAGAGCTTCCACATCCTCAGGGATGCATTACCCTCTTGTCATTAATGTGTGACAATACTTATGGAGTATTGCCAACTTGGGAAGTTTGCTTGAGCTTCAATGTCCATAGTTTTTATTGGGGCTTCATTACTTGTACATGGTTGATTGAATGATTGCTCTGGTGGTTGCTCAAAGCCTGAACTCTTTAACCACATGGTTGGTTTTTCTGTCTGGCTAGCCCCCATCATGAGTCACCTTGTCAGCATAAACTGTCAGGTGTGCTCTGAGGGGCCCACAATAAATAACAAAAATACTCCTACATTCTGGAAATTCCAAGGTACAGAGGTTACCTCCTAGAAGTCAGGACAAAGGCCAGACTTCTCTTTTTGTAAAGTTAATTTTTCTCTCTACACTCTTCTTTCTTTACTTCAGAGGTACCTGGTTCTACCAGTTCCAAAATGCTTAAAGGATTCTGAAGTAAACTCAGGTTGGTTCTTTGTTCTCTGCTCTTCTGGGTTAAGATTTAGCTTTCTTGGGTCAGCTAAAGAATTTATCACTTGTTCATACAATTTTCTGTTTCCAAAAAGATGATTGTTTTTCCTCCCATTTTTGAATGTTCACGTTAAAAAAAAGAAAAAGTCCCAAATAAAAAATCCCTCTTCAATGGTGTTAGTGGGATTTCTAGAGGAAGCAGAATTAGATATTCAGTTTGCTATCTCTACCCAGAAGTCACCCAGAACTCTCAATTTATTTGTCAGAATTTATTCAACTTCTAGTAGAATACCTATTACCACTAGATAAATAGATATTGAGTTAGCAAACACTTGTATGTTGCTGCATTAATACGGACAACTAATTTAGACTTCAGAATCTTTAAAAATGACTGTTCCTATAAGGCTCATTTCCTTTCTACTTTACATAATGAGGTCACAAAAGATAAATAGCCTCTTATCACTTATTGACTGGGGATAAAAATATAGGAATAGAGGAGGATCTTTTAACTTCAATGTTATCTATTTTTACAGTATTGGAATTAATATATATTAATTTTTAATTAATTTAAAATAATTTTAGAACAGGAAAAAGTAAAAACATTGCATAAAATAATCCTTAAAAAATTTCCACTTCACATTTATGATACTAGGGTTAATGAAGAACTAAAAATGGAGAATTCTTTTTATATTTAATGGAGTAGGTAGGACAGAGCACAGAACTCCTTTAATTACTCTGATCTGAAAGTCATATTTGTAGGTATCTTTTCTTTTTCTGTGGGCTTCCTTTCTTTTTCTTTCTTTCTCCCACCCACTCTCTTTTCTGGACCAGAAAGAGGTTTTTAAGCTTATGTTTTATATTAATGAAGTCTACCTGGAAAAGAGGATGTTAGTCCTCTCATACTGCTGATTTCTCATTTCATTTTCTTGGTAAATAAGTGTAGATGCATTGATTTTCCTGTCCCATTTTAGAATACAACTGCAATCCTTTTCTCTTCTTTACAGCCTTTTTCAAGTTTCTGCTTCCTGTGAGATTCATTCCAAACTCTTCCCTAGCATGGCCTTTGCAGTACTCTTATATTATGCCCACAACTTACTTTGTAGCCTTGTCTGTTTCTGGTCCCCATCAAGCTCCCATTTCCTCTCAATGCTGAATTATTTGTTGATTCTCTTAACTTGTTGGTGTAGCGGCATTCTCCCAGGCTGGAATTGTATTCCCACTTCCCTTCTACCCCTGCCCATCTAAATCATACCTGTTTTTACAAGCCTATCTCAAATGTTACCTGGTCCAGAAAATATTCCTTCTTATCTTTCCTCCTTTCAGGATTAATCCCAATCCACTGGGGCCTTCACAGGGCTTTGTTTGCCTACCTCCTGCTTGTGTAACAGGTATCAGTGGGTGAGTGTGTGTGGGGGGTTGTGGGGGAGAGAGTGGAGGGAGGGACAATTATAATATTGTCCATATTATAAAGGGAAAATATGATGAATCATATATACACATGATACCTTATATAAAGTTGATTTTCAGTAATGTCAGTTTTCTTTCTGTTAATAGCACTGACAAGAGCAGAAATAGTGTAGATTATGTATGGTTTTACAAATCCATTTCCTCCCAAGACGCTTTCTTGAACAGTAGAAAAGTAGCTGCCTAACAGTTAAAGATGATTATTAGGAACTTGGGATGAGAGTAAGAAATATGAAGACTCATCACTGAATCCAGGTCCACGCACTCATGAGCATGGGCACCATTTGCAACTGACCAGTTGATGCAGCCATGTGAATCTCTGGGTGACAGGAGCCGACTGCTGTGGTGGGGGAAAGAAAACACAGGAGGAGTAATGACTAGACGAGTGAATCTGGGTGTTCCTGCCACAAGAGAAGGACTTGATAATCAGGGTGGAGGGCTGGGGAGTAGGAGGAGAAGCCAAGGAAGGAAGATGGTTTGATGAAGTGTGTTATGGCTGATGGAAGACTCTATGCCCTGGGTGAGGGAGTTAGTGGTGACTGAAGGGAGACTGGGAGAGGTCCCTGTGTGATTAGCAGCGTATAATCAACCATCTGCCTGGGGACACAGTTGTGCACAGAGGACATATTAAAGAGGGAAAAAGAGAGAGGGGAAACAGCAGTGATAACACCAAGAAAATCGTTTTAATTGCAGAAGTCTGTCAGGGACCCACTATTTACATGTTGTCGCCCCCTTCCCTCCCTCCAAAGTCCTTCTCGAGGATATCCTATCCGCTTGCAGGCTGTTCTGTTGTGGCAGGAGGATTAGAAAGTGAGACTAATCTGGGGTTATGGCAGTGATCTCACTAAACCTTGTTACTCCAGGTGAATGCTGCAGGGCTTGGAGCCAGGAAGAGGGCTAAGGAGAAGGAAGAAGCAGACAGTGATTATGGAAACTTCCTTAGGAGCATCTTACAAAAACCACCCTTTATTTTCCCCCCCAAGAGCAAATCTAACTTAACACTTGTCAGGAACTCTTAGGCTCTCATCTTTAAGAGCTTAGAGCCATTTAAAGTTTCCTAATGTTTGACCTCGCAAGAGGCCAGGAATGTACACAGGCAGCAAGATTTAAAACCGGATAATGAATTAGAGCCTCATTCGTCTAGGTAGGCCATGACATTTAATTCAGCCATTTATTAAACTTGTTTTTGTGTTTTCTTCGCAGAGCCTGATTCTAGAATGCCGGAACCAGATACAGGGTACCCCCTCTTAAGTTTATTTCTTTTTCCTTAATGTAATCAAAGCATAAGAGCTTAACCTTGGACAAAAATGAAAACATTCCAGTGGAACTTTTTTTTTTCCTTTCAAAATTCAGTGTCTCTATAAATAGGTTCTGTAAAGGATGATTATGAGAACATGAAAGAGATGAAACGAGGAGGGAGGAAAAAGGATCCTCAGTGACGCCTAACATAATTTTCTCTGTCTCAGTTTTGTAACATGTGCGTAGTAGCAAACATATCTGTTAATTTGGCTAGAATTATGCTTTCGTCTCTCACTTGTTTTTAGGGACTAGGCAGAGCACAGAAAGATTGAGAGCAAGTATTTACGTTTGGGTTGATTTACATGGATGGTAGAACTGCCTCTCACACGATACACAGGATGATGTTCTTTACTTGGAAAGAGCAATTTCTTCCTAAGAAAGGAAAGGGGGCCTGACCCTATTCCACTCAGATTGGCTTTGTCAGCTGGTTATGTTAATGTAGTACTGTTAATTTAATTATGCATTTATTAATTTATTCTGCTTTAGGATTACTCAGTTTTTAGGGTATGTTTCGTCTTGGTTCTTCTTAACTGTGACTGGATGTGCTCTGTCCACCCAAACACTCTTTTCCATAGTGATCCTTGTTTTGGCAACTGTCTCCTTTTTCTCTGCTCACTTATCACGGCTTGTTTGCAAAAGACCCAACTGTAACCGAACAGGCCTGGAGCTTATACATTAGTTTCCAAATAGGCACAGCGGAGTAGCCTTCTCTTTTTAAGAGATTTGGGCTACTAAGGACATATGAAGCTGGTGCCCTGCAGACTCACCAGTGTCCTGCTGGCATGGAGCAGGCCTGACACCAGCCTTTATCTTATTTGGCCACAGGAAGAGAACCCGAGGGGGGTGGAGAAGGAGGAGCCAGACGCTTAATCCCGAAGGACCTTTAGGGACAAAAGCATTTACAGTGAGTACATATGGCAGATTTCTGGCTTTTCTATTCTTTTATTTAAGAGAGAAAGATTACTAGAGAAGGGAGAAGGAGGTGGGCAGCTTAGATGGCTGTGTGGCTGCATTTTTTGGTCTCCTAGCTTGGTACATGAACACTCTCTGATTGAAATGTGTCTTATTCAAGTCGAATGCTTTCTGCTAATGTCAGGTTTCAGCTAAAAACTTGTGGACTGTCAGGAAGATAGCAGAACTGGTCCATGTCAGTAAGCAATTTGTGGCATGTTTCTTCTGTTTCTATAGGATGATAAATAGAGTATGGTGGGAAAAGCCCTCCCACATATTTAAAAAAGAAAAAAGAAAAAGCTTTTAAATCTTTACCGCTTGCAGCTCTTGCACTTTAAATGTTGAATCTTCTTTGGATTTGTGGAAAGGGAAGGATTTGATTTATGTTATTTTTAACAGCAGCTGGGATAAAGGTGGTATTATCTCTAATGCTGGAGAGGTGGCCACAGATAATTTCTTGATGGGGGAGGGGAAAGGGGAGGTTACTGGTTTCCAAAAAGCTGGTTGATCGCTCCTGTCACACATGCACCTTTGGAACCTGAGTGAGTGGGTGGGCACCTGGGCACATTTGGGTCATTGCTTTCATCTGTATCATCTGTTGTCTACTGGCTTTTTAAAAAAGTTTCTCTGTGCCTGGAAAGGAATCTCATTTTAAGACGCCTTGTAAAGAAAGAATACAAAACTTAAGAAAAGAATACAAAACTTATAGAAGAACGTATAATAGACCTGTGCTGAATTTCCTACTATTTGCATTCAAATAGAGTAATTAATTCAATGGAAAAGCAAGCTTGAATAGGCATGATAGGGGTAGGAAAAATATACATAAAGGTTGTTACTATAGGTCTCTACAATGTGAAGCAGTTTTCCTTTAAATTATAAATTTATCTTTGAAATCAGATGTGATTCTGTGAAAATCAAAAAGAGATTGGTTATCCATGGGGGCATATTAAATGTGAACTACTAGAACGGAAATTTAAATGTTTATGGTAATTACTTTGCATGAAAATGGATAATTAATCAATTTTATGCCACTTTCCAGGCTTGCTATGCTGTTACAACACAGGCAGTATTCCTTTCCCAGTGGCAAAGGTATACGAGAGGGAAAATAGAGATTAAAATAAAACTTGAGTAGACCCCTGCTTTGCTTTACTTCTCTGAGATACTGAAGTTTTCTTGTTTATACTCTGCTCAGTTAAATATAGAAACATCACATCCAGGTTGAAACTTTATAGACACAGGAAAATTTTGCTTTGCGGCTTGAATATTAGGTTTCCTTAGCATTTACTCATGTGTGATGAACACCAGCTACATTTTTGTTTAATGTTTTTATTTTATTCTGTGTGTCCTCTACATATACAGCCACATCTCTGTTGTCAGTCTTTCGTTCCAAACTCTAAGAGGAGAGAATTTCCCATATTTGTTTCTCTAGGAAGAATTAGCAACACATAATGTGTTAATAATGATTTATAAAATGCATTTGCGTGGTAATACTTTATTTCATTCCATTAAGTAGGAAAATCTATTGATGCTGTTCATGTGCTTTGTTAAAATGGAGGACCAGCACTTGGTATCTACACAGCTCTCAGTATAGGCAGGATGCTATTTTAATGGCTTTGGAATCTCTGGAAAATAACCCAGGGTAATCACAGATTTTTATGGTCTGATGGGATCTCATTGATCACTAGTCCAATTTTGTCATTTTAAATATGGCGAAACTGAGACCCAGAAATGTGGAGCATCTTGTCCCACATAAAACTGCACTGTGCCTGCTTAGTGCGCAGCCTGATGGTATCTTTGGAAATATTGTATATTAGGACATAAATTGCTTTGAGTCGATTTTTTATATGTTCTTTAGTTTATAGTAGGATGTGTATTCCAGAGAAGGCCCTGTGTTGATTCAGGAGTTTCAGAGAAAACACAATGACCAAGCATCATTTTTCAGTTGCGCAGCGTGCTTAGGAGAGATCTGGGGTTGCGTGTGTGAGTCAGTGTGTGGGTGTGGCAGAAATAGTTCATTGTACACTACCCTGGCATTTAGTTTTCTGATTTGGGTGAATCTGGTTTCTTATAAGAGGTAACCATTGTGATACCATTGTCTTCTTCATTTAACACCAGTTCTGTGACCTTCCATTGGAAACCTTTATTAACCTTTGTGTATCCGATTCCTTCTCTGGGATTGTGATTCTAAACGGATCGCCCAGAGAGCAAGTGAATTGATTAAAAATTTAAAAGTGCTTTGAGAAATCAGAACCAGAGCCTGTCTGAGGCTAGGGTATGAATAAGTAGATGGCAGCTCACTCTTCCTGGACTTTTATTGCTTCTGAAGTTTTGATATCTCTTAATTGTGTTTTTTTAAATAGCCAGGTCTAGGGGTGCCTATGTGGCTCAGTTGGTTACGCTTCTGACTTAGGCTCAGGTCATGATCTCACTGTTCATGAGTTTAAGCCCCCCAGCAGGCTCTGTGCTGACATCTCAGAGCCTGGAGCCTACTTCGGATTCTGTGTCTCCCTCCCTCTCTGCCCCTCCCCTGCTCACGCTCTGTCTCTCTCTCTCAAAATAAATAAGCATTAAAAAAATCTTTAAAAAAATAGCCAGGTCTAGTATGATTTTAAAAATTGTATGTAAGAGTGGTTAAGAATGTGGGGCATGGATTTCTCTCTCTCGCAATTAGATGGAGAAAACTTTTGAATTGAAGCCTAAAATCACTTTCTAAGGCCAATACCAGAGTGATAAACTTACCTTAAGACATAATATTTTATTTTTACAAATAACTTTGGTTTCAAAAATTCATCCATAATCCTGATTATCATCTAATTTAAAAGTTAAATGTTCAAGAAATTGGGAGGGGGGCAGTGCAATGCAGAGTTGGAAGGTTTCTGAAATAATATGTCATAGGAATAACTTATTCTTAAGGCTTTTGTCAATTCAATAAGTTTTTTCATTCTCTGTGCCCATTTCTGTATGGAAAGTTACATGTTGCTGGTCAAAATGGGAGCTTTCTTGATTTTCCCCCCTCTATTTTTGTAAGTAAAATAATTTTGCTATTGTTACTAAGTGAATAGTGAGAATCTAAAGAAATAAAGGCTACTTTATGGCAATCACATTTAATTTCATATTTTGTTCAACCACATTTCATCTTTGGAGAAGGGAGCTAGAATGTGTAGAACCAGAGAAAGTCTGATAAAAGAAGAAGAAACCCAGGGATGCCAGAGTGGTTCAGTAGTTAACTGTCCGACTTCAGCTCAGGTCATGATCTTGCAGTTCAGTTCATGAGTTTGAGCCCCAAACTGGGTTCTCTGCTGTCAGCCGGGAATCCTCTTGGGTCATCTGCCCCCCTCTCTCTGTCTCTGCCCCTTACCCACTTGGACCTTCTCTCTCTCTCTCTCAAAAGTAAATGGACATTAAATATTAAAAAAAAAAAAGGAAAAGAAACCCACTACCTTGAGTAGAAGAAGCTGCTTCTGAAACTAAAAATGTCTATTTGAAATGTTTAAAGTACAAGATCCTAAACGTTGTCATTTTATGTTAGACTAGTTCTAGAAGAAAGATAAATTATATAGCTTAGATCATTACATTAGTAAGCTAGCTTACTAACAAGCTTATCATCTTTACTTTAAAAAGAAAGTTTATTATGACTTACAGTTATGTTATTTTAAACATATTTAGTTAACTTATTAATGTTAAGTGTTTAAGAGTAATTTATTACTCTTGAAATTCTAGAAGCTTCTAAAATTTTCAATATCACCAAAAATTAATGTAATTTAAGTTGATAGTTAATTAGATATTTTGCATATACTAATTCCTGACTTATACTTTTTGGCAAAGTATAGGTTTGAAATTACTGCATGATATCCTTTTATCTAACATATCATAGAAAGGAGCAACCTCTCCTGAATTCAGCATAGTGTTTTTGTGAATTAGAACCTTGTTGCCTCTCTAGTTATCCCACGTATTGAATATACTGATTATAATAGCCAAGATGATGCTTAGGTGCTTATAGTAGAAAAGCCCCAAGTGATAGTGACTAAAACAAGATAGAAGTTTGTTCTTCTCTCAATAAAAGTAGTTCAGGGCAGCAGTCTAAGACAGATACAGTAGCTCCTTGTTATCCTGTGGGATCCATGTTACTACCACCTTGCTCTCTCATCCTCTACTGCCATACCCAAATGCATCTCCTGGTCAGAGACAAAAACTGGAACTCTAGTCATCAAGTCCACATTATAGGCTAGAAGCAGGGGGAGAAGCAGAAGGGCAGAAAGGAGGCCCCTCCTAAATTAAGTCAGCTCCTTTTAAGCAGCTCTCCCACACATTCACTTACACCTCATTGGTCAGAACTTACCACATGGCCATACCTAGCTGTGATGGAGATAGGGAATGTAGTTGTAAATTCTTGGCAGGAATACGCACAGCTGAAAAGCAGGATTTTATTAGTAAGGAATGAGGAGACGATGGATGATGGGGTAGGCAATACCACATGGTTTTGTGTTCTTATTATATGCTGGGTCTTGGAGCTACTATGTAGAAACTCACAACACCTCCTTCTGTTTTTGCCATGAGCTATGGTTTCTTAATTTAGAAATCTGGCTTAATTTAGAAATCCTGTTTCTTCTGCGAAGTATGATTTCTTTATTTGGCAATCTTGTCTGACTCTTGCTTTCTTCTTTCCTCTTGCCTTTCAGCTGTTTTGGAAAGAAGTAAGGTTTAGACTTCTCCATGTTAACCATGAGCGTGACACTTTCCCCTCTGAGGTCTCAGGACCTGGATCCCATGGCTACTGATGCTTCACCCATGGCCATCAACTTGACGCCCACTGTGGAGCAGGGTGAGGGAGAAGAGGCAATGAAGGATATGGATTCTGACCAGCAGTATGAAAAGCCACCCCCATTGCATACAGGGGCTGACTGGAAGATTGTCCTCCATTTACCTGAAATTGAGACCTGGCTCCGGATGACCTCAGAGAGGGTCCGTGACCTAACCTATTCAGTCCAGCAGGACTCAGACAGCAAGCATGTGGATGTGCATCTAGTTCAACTAAAGGTAAGGAAGGTCTCTGGACTTAGGTCCGTTCTAGACAGAAGTCTAAAAAAGGCTGTAGTACCTGGCGCCTGAGTTCTGTAACTTGCAATGAGGAAATTTCCAGGAAGAAAAATAGAATACCAGGTTCGATACACATGGGCAGAATTCATTCTTGCCTGATTTCAAGTCACGGGTTGGCTATCTGGAACCAAACTGATCTTAGGGGGTAATGCAGACAGGGGGGAAAAGAGGAGGGCATTTTGGTGCAGTGTCATAGAAATCAATTATGAAGAATAAAAGTATTTTAAAAGGTTTAATAAGCCTCTCACAGGTAAAACATCAAACTGAGCTGTGATTGTTAGTGTGTGTATGTGATTATTATCTTATATTGCAGTTGATGCCACCTTTGTGGCATACAGTGAGTTCTGGCATGATGGGGAAGGGTAGTGTTTGCCTTTTAGAATGAGTCCTTTCATCCAGGTACAATGTGTCATGAAGAACAAAGGTGCTTTTATAACAACTCACTCAATGTTCAGATGTTAAAAAAATGTCTGTGGATTCTAGAGCCCTTGAAAAGCCTGATGTTTGTTAATCATGAAATGGAGGTGCTAGTAAAGAGTGTTATTAATAGAAATTCTGGCCTAGGGACCCCACAGTACAGTGGATCTTGTCCTGTCATAGCCACTTATCTCATCCAGGTCCCTGAGGCAGACACACGCTCAGGTTAATGACCAGCAAAGCAAGGCAGATTTGTCATCAATCAGGGCATTGACCCCAAATCCTAATGTAAATTTCTAGTTAGTTAGATGAGATCTTAAGGAGAATTTTTTTACCTAAGCGAATTCATCCCAAATGATCTGAAACCAAAGACCAAACAGATTCCTGGATCTTAACACTTAAATGGTTTATAGGCTGCAGCCATCAGTGTGAGAAGAGAAGGTGGGTAGTTAAGGTAAGAGAACATGTGCCCCAAAGTCTAGAGCAGAGCTGGCTCAGCCTTTAGGCTGGCTCAATAGGTCCTGAGCCCGTCTTCCACATTAGGGAGAGTCCCAGAGAGGGAAGGATGGACCTGGGGGAGAGAGAGAGAAAACAAAAGAAGCCAGAATAGCAAGGTGGGTAGCTGGGCTTCTCCCAGGTTGAGTAGGCTTGGGTGGTTGTCTTTCCACAGGTTTTTGGGAATGAGAAAGTGCAAAAAGGATAATAGAGAGAAGTCTAGGAACTAGTTTCAGTGTAAGCCTGCCTGTTTCCCCACTGTGTCCATAGGGAATAATTTGTCTCAGTGTTTGAAATATGGTTCCTTCAATCAAAGGAGCAGCTCTCCTTGAGGCTGGAGTGAAATGGAAGTCAGGGGCTTCACCTCATTCCTCCTCTCCTCTGTTGCCTCTAATGCTGCACTTACATGAGACTCCTGTAAGTAAATACGGGGTTGGGGTTGTAAGGCAAGTTGACTGTTGCTCTGCCCAAATCTTGCAGATTGACACAGAAAAGATGGCGAAAGATTAAAGGAGAATGGGGGAAATGGAAATATCTTGAGATGACTCCACTAAAAATGCTGCTAAGGGCTCCTAAAAACATCAATGAGTCAGTTAAATTCATTTAATTACAACACATAATACTTACATCAAAATTTAAATCTTAATTTCATGCAGGAATGTAAAGTTTTTATATAATCAGCCAGGGTTTGGGTTAGTGTTTGAGAAATCACCTCTAGGGTGATTTGCTTGTCTTTTTCTCATTGGAACTGTCACTTCTCACTTTAGTCAAAAAGCATGTAACACCTGCCTCCACCCAGCTCTGTCCCAAGGTGTGGTCTGTCTCCTCTGCTGAAAAAGGAGCCCCCAAAGAGCAGGAATTCAACATAGTAATCACAGAGTAGTTAATCAAAGACTGTTAAAGGGATGAATTGACATTGTCTTATATTAATTTAATTTTAGGGTTTCTATCACTACTTTTTTTTATACTTGTCTCATCAAGGGACTTAACCAACATTGTCTGTTATGTTCTCAAATATTCTGTAATAATAGAGCCCTTCCACATTGAGCCCAAAGTCAACAAACTCTGGTCAGTGAACTGAGACTTAATCTACACAAGTCTCCTAATCTCACATATGGTTAAATTTCCCCTTTATTTGTGTAATATTTCTTTATTCAACCAAGTAAGCACTTTGATGCATTTAAAACAATTTTAAATACATGTCAATTTCTCAGATTCCCACATTGATCCACAGAATAAAGGGGCAACTTGGACATAATGTTTTATATGTGAAAGCACAACAAAACAACCTTGTGGGAGCAGCTCTCAAGTAAGGGATATGGCAAAGCAGAGGGGCAGACCCAGCCTGGGCAAGACCAGCCATCTGCTATGGGATGTCCCATTTTGGCTCTTACTGCCTTGGTGAATAATTCATTTTTTTAATTTACCATGAAAAATAACCATCCCAAGGATGGTAATGCCATGGCTCTAAGGACCATCTAGGCACAGATAATTTCTAGATTTATGTATCTATCCTAATGTTCTCCCAGGAACCCCATCTGCCTAACTGACATCTCTAATCGTATTTTTAAGTGAGAATCTCAAACCAGATATGACCATTGAAAAGCTCTTAATCCGTCCTATCCCCATGTCTTTCCAATTTCAGTGGAAGGCACCGCACATTGCAAAGCCCAAGTATGGCTCTCCATCCCACCCATCTGTCTTATCAACAAGTCCTGTGGATCCGTCTCCAAAATATGACTTAAAGCCGTTCACTTTTCCACAACACTACTGTTGTCTCCCTAGACAAGCCACAAGACTGCTTGCCTGGGCTACTTGTAGAGTCTCCTCTACCACCTGCAGTTTATTCTCCACACAGTAGCCAATGGAATCTTTTAAAAATGTAAATCAGGTCATGTTTTTCCCTTGCTTCCTATTGGCTTCTAATAAATCTGAAATCTCTTCCTGTGGCTCTGCACCTGTTTGGTTCTCTGGCATTTCTCCTGTTACTTTCTCCTTGTTCATAAAGCACCAGGCACATTGAAATTCCAAAGGGATGTTAGGCTTTTTTTAAGTTAGACATCTTGCTTCAGAACTTTTCCTGTTGCCTCTGCCTAGAAACTTTCTTCCTCTGTCTTTGCCTAGTAGAGTCTGGATTCTCATCAAGCAGTCAGGCAGAGGCGCAGCCAAGTTCTAACATCTGGAGGTGCAAGCCTAGGAGAGAGTTAGGCAAGGGTTGGGGTGAGGTGGGGCTTGCACTGTGTTTGATGAAGGGCAAGCACAAAAAAAGGCACTACCCTTACCTAGCTTGTTTTTGTGCCTCACACTCCCTTTCAACATTGCTTGCTCTATGTCTTGTTACCATGGTCTTCTCTGCCATTGTGTGGATGTCTAACTTAAAAAATCAGTTGAAAAGTGCTTTTGGAAAATGCTCAGGATAGGCTCAGCCTATGGTTTGTTTGCTTTGTTTGGTTTTTTAGATTCCATATATAAGTGAAATCATATGGTATTCTTCTTTCTTTATCTGACTTATTTCACTTAAAGTAATGTTCTCTAGCTCCACCCATGTTGCCACAAATGGTAAGATTTCATTCTCTTTTATGGCTGAGTAATATTTCATTGTGTATATATACTGCAGCTTCTTTACCCATTCATCTGTTGATGGGCACTTGGGTTGCTTCCATATCTTGGCTATTGTAAACAATGCTGCAATAAAAATGGGGATGCATATATATTTTGAATTAGTGTTTTGTTTTCTTTGTGTATATACCCAGTAGTGGAATTACTGGATTGTATGACATTTCTATTTTTAATTTTTTGAGGAAACTTCATACTGTTTTCCATAGTGATTGCACCAATTATATTCCCACCATCAGTGCATAACAGTTTCCTTTTATCCTTACCAATGCTTGTTATTTTTTGTGTTTTTGATTTTAGCCATTCTGACAGATGTAAGATGAAATCTCATTGTGGTTTTGATTTGTATTTCCCTGATGGTTTGTGATGTTGAGCATCTTGTCATGTGGCTGTTGGCTATCTGTGTATCTTCTTTGGAAAAATCTCTATTGAGGTCCTCTGCCCAGTTTTTAATTGGATTATTATTTTTATTATTATTTTGATGTTGAGTGGTATATGTTTTTTATATATTTTGGATATTAACCCCTTATCAGATATATCATTTGCAAATGTTTTCTCCCATTTAATACATTGCCTGTTTGTTTTGTTGATGGTTTCCTTTGATGTGCAAAAGCTTGTATTTTGGTGTATTCCAAATATTTCAATTTTGCTTTTGTTTCCCTTGCTTGAGGAGACATATCCGTAAATATGTTGCTAAGGCCAATGTGCAAGAGATTACTGCCTATGTTTTATTTTAGGAGTTTTATGGTTTCAAGTGTCACAGTTAGGTTATTAATCCATTTTGAATCTATTTATTTATTGCTTTAATTTTTATTTATTTATTATTTATTTTTATTTTATTTAAAATTTTAGTTAGTGACCATATAGTGTAGTATTTGTTTCAGGAGTAGGATTCAGTGATTCATCACTTATGTATAACACCCAGTGCTCATCACAAGTGCCTTCCTTAGTACTCATCACCTGACTTTTGTATATGGTGTAAGAAAATGGTCCAGTTTTGTCTTTTTGCATGTAGCTGTTCAGTTTTCCCAACACCATTTGTTGAAGAGACTGTCTTTTTCCCATTGTATAATCTTGCCTCCTTAGTCATAGATTATTGACCATATAAGCGTGGGTATATTTCTTGTCTCTCTAGTGTGTTCCATTGATTTATGTGTCTATTTTTGTGCCAGAACCATACCGTTTTGATTACTACAGCTTTGTAGTATATCCTGACGTATGGCATTGTGATACCTCCAACCATATTCTTCTTTCTCAAGGTTGTTTTGACTATTCAGGATCTTTTGTGGTTCAATACAAATTTTAGGATTATTGTTCTAATTCTGTAAAAAGTAATATTGGTATTTTGACAGCAATTATACTGAATCTATAGATTGCTTTAGGTAATAAGGACATTTTAATGTTAATATATAATGTTATTATATATTAAATGTCACTTTCTCAAGGAAGCCATTCCTGACCCCTATTCTAAAACATCCATCTTCTTTCCCAGCAATTATCTAGTCCATTATTCAGCTTATTTATTTATTTAGTAGCGATCACTAGCTGCAATTATCTTATTTATTTGTTTACTTATTTGCATTAGCCCCAACGACCTCAAATGTCTAATTCTCCATTTTATCCCTGTTGCCTAGGACAAGAGCCAAGCACTTGAGGGGGGCTCAGTTCACATTTGTGGTTGAGTCCAAGTTTTTATGGTTAGTGCCTTCTCTCCCCATAGATAGGCTTGCCCTGGAAGTTCACACAAGGAAGGCTGTTTGTCAGGGGTTGAGTTAGGACGGAGGCATTGGATGAATCAAGGCCCAAGTACATTTGGGGGTATTACTTTCTCATCATAGAGAATCTGAGTGGCTCAGAAGTCTTGGTGATCGTTCCTAAGAAAGTCTGCATGGAAGAGTCTAGGTGGCTTCTTTCTGTAAGTAACTATGCCTGGTCCTTCTCCCCCTCCTCACTTTTCTGTTTGACTCCTTCTTTGGTAATGATTTTAGTCAGTAAGCATATGCTTAGGTCTTTTGGACTCAAATCCACTCTTTTTCTTTAAAGGTAATTTTGCTTATCTTCTGGTCATTATGTTGATCTCAAAGTTTATTTATCAGAAACTGTATTTATATCAACTTTACTTCCAAGTTCTTAGGGGAAGTTTTATTGTAACCCCCAGGATGAACTACAAAGCACTATTATGAAGTTCCCATGTTGGCAGGTGGAGAAGTGATTGTTTTAGAGAGTGAATAAAAACATCTAACCTTAAGACTAAAATATGGAAACAATGCAATATATTATACTGTGTAGTTTTCCCATTATTTTTAAGCTGAAAATATAATCCGCATATCTTACTTCTTAGCTTCCAGATATTCTTTAGTTAAGAAGTATGAGAAACCAACTGAACCATTTTTAGAAACTTTCCCCTCTCCTGCCTCTCCTCTTTTGGATTCCTACACGGAATCCAATGTAACCAATCCGTGTAGCCATGTGAACTACACGGCTGTGCTGTGTAGGGAAACCAGACTAAGAAACTCACAAGATTTTGACTTTAACTGAGACTTCTTGTCTGGATGAATGTATTTGGGTGCTAAACAGGCAAATTCGGCACCCCTGCTTCCTGATTAACAGTCTTCTTAGAGAAAATATTATTTGTATTCCTGGAAACATGACAGGGAAGAGGCAAAGCTTAGACTAGCTAGCATAGGCTAAATTATGTGCCTACATGACAAATAGAAGTCTTGACGTGACATAGCTGGAATCAGCTCCTCCAAACAACCTACTTTAGATAAATTGTGCTCTCAGCCACCTCCAAATGAAGTTTGTGTCTGTTTCTTGGATTTGGGCCTGGTTCTCAAAGTTAGAACATTAAACAGAGACTCTGTTTACAAGATGTTCTGACTGGGCTGTATCCAGACTGAGATGTGCCTGATATCTGGAGTTGAGCCAGATACCCAGTGACTCACGTGGGGTCTGGAGGGCTTGCTGGAAAAAAAAGCTTGAATTCTCTCTGTAGCTGAAGTTGGCACATCAGATGGGCCTGATGGACTGAAAGTGATGGAGGTCCTAGGGTGAGGGAGCTCTTAGGAGAGAATTCACCCTCATCATGGGGCCAGGGGTCTGTCCTAGTGCAGGAGGGAACATAGGGAGGGGGGTGGTAGTTTGTGGTAAAGTGTGTATCTGACTCTTGGATCCATCCTGAGCAGCCAGCCAGGCAGCGTGGGGACCCAGGGAAGGGAAGAGGTTGTGGAGGTGACTTGGAGGACCTGCGTCAGCTGACTCTCTGCCTGAAATTCTTCCCTCCTCTTGTACAGCAGGTGTAGAGGAAGGAGTGTTCTCTTTCTCCCACTACTGGAGCATAATTAGCTGAAGTCTGCTGGAGGTGGCAGAGGTTGTTTCAGAGTGGCAGCTGTGAAGTGCTGGGTCTGCTGGCCATGACTGAGCAGCAGCCAGGGTTGATTCTTGGGCACATCTAAAATATGCCCTAGGATTCTCAGAAATTCTTCATAAAGGGAACCCTGAATGAAACTAAATAATGTAAACTGACATTAACAGTTTGGATCTTGAAGGATTCTGATCTTAATGTTAATATGACCAACTTGAAATGTACGTTAAAATGGCAATCCCAAAAGCATATTCCAAATTCCAGGAAACTAGAAAATAGAGCTGAGTTTTCTGTTGGTAGGTATAAAGATATTACTTTGTTTTGACTTCCCCAAGCCCAGATTTGTGGCTGGAATTTCTTATATGGTTGATGTGAATTCCTCAGAGAGTATTTTCCCAGGAAAGCTGGATGTTCATTGTCTAGTGTTTTGGGAGTGTGGCTTCAGTATGGTGCTTATCAGTGGATAAGTTTTTCCTATGGTTAGTGCCTAGATTATGAAAAAGTGTTTGGTGTCATTGACCAATAAAAATGGATGAAATAAAAAGAGTGTTTAATGTTTGAAAAGCTAAGTTTAGATATTCGGGACACCCGATTATGTGGAAAATTCATCTCAATCTTGGAATAAATATCTCCCCACTTCCCTGCTCACACATCCAATGCTAGAAAACTGGCTGTGTGCCAAATAAATACTTTTTGATTGTTGACTGGTTAATATATTTTCATCATGATTTTGGGAGATGATCTAAAAGTCTCAGATCTAGCACATGTTTCCTACTACAAGTCAGTATTCTTGGTTAAGATTTAGGAAGGGCAACATGGAAAAATTAACATTGGTAGCTTCTGACACATACTACTATGGAAAATTTTCGAGTATATATGAGCCTTACTCACATACACTAATGTATTTAGAGCTCAGGATGGGAACATTAATTGTCAAGGTGGCCCAATAAGTCTACCAGATTTCCCAGCTGTGTAATTAAAAAAATTTTTTTTTTAGTATTTATTTTTAAGAGAGAAAGAGACAGAGCACAAGCAAGGGAGGAGCAGAGAGAGAGGGAGACACAGAATCTGAAGCAGGCTCCTGGCTCTGAGCTGTCAGCACAGAGCTTGACAAGGGGCTCAAACCCACAAACCGTGAGATCATGACCTGAGCCGATGTCGGACGCTTAACTGACTGAGCCACCCAGGCGACCCCCAGCTGCATGATTTTTAATTAGCAATAGTAGCATGGAAAATGAGGATTATTATAGACTTCATAATTTGAAAGAAACCATGAAAACAGAGTTTAGAGAGAGGTAATAAATACCATAAAAGGATTTGAAAGTGAGACCAGTGAGAAAAGTCTGAAGAAACACATTATTTTGATTAGAGAAGTCTTACTGGGATTTGTTACTTAAAAAAAAGGGGGGTTTAAAATACTGTTGGTATGGTACAGTCTTCCAGTTATGGAATGAATAAGTCGTGGGAATGAAAGGTACAGCATAGGGAATATAGTCAATGGTATTATAATAGCATCACATGGTAACAGATGGTAGCTACACTCATGATAAGCATAGCATAACACAGAGAGATGCTGAATCACTGTTTCATACACTTGAAACTAATGTCGCATTGTATGTCAACTATACTTCAATTAAAAAAATAAAATAAAATAATTCCAGGATGAACTATCACTGAGCAACCCTACTTATCAGCTTTCACTTATCACCTAACTCAGGGGATTAGGTGTTTGTAGGAGCAGTGCACCAGAGGCAAGATATTAGTTAACTGTCTTTCCTTGCCTAGAGAGTTTTCAGTTCAATAGCATTTACTGAATGGCTGATATGAACCAGGAGTTTTTTTTTTTTTTTTTTTTTTTTTTTTTTTTTTAATTTTTTTCAACATTTATTTATTTTTGGGACAGAGAGAGACAGAGCATGAACGGGGGAGGGGCAGAGAGAGAGAGGGAGACACAGAATCGGAAACAGCCTCCAGGCTCTGAGCCATCAGCCCAGAGCCTGACGCGGGGCTCGAACTCACGGACCGCGAGATCGTGACCTGGCTGAAGTCGGACGCTTAACCGACTGCGCCACCCAGGTGCCCCTGAACCAGGAGTTTTTATTTACAATATTTTATTTAATCCTTACCATAATCCCCTATAATGTATGAAGAAGTTGAGTCTTAGAAAGGTTAGAAGCTGATCAGCTTGGGAATCAAACCATGCTCAAGAAAAGTCAAACCATACTCAAAAAGATTCTTAAGTTGAATATTCTTTCTACTTTAGTGCAGTGGTCTCATACCCTTCTACACTGTGAGAAATTTTGGTGGTTATAAAGTATAGGGCAATAAGTTCTGGCTTTCTTGTATTAGATGTTTAAGATTAATGGATTTGAGAGTGGGGGGCTCATTGTTTTTCGTCGTCTTCTTTTATTTATTTATTTATTTATTTATTTATTTTTTATTTTTGGGACAGAGAGAGACAGAGCAGGAATGGGGGAGGGGCAGAGAGAGAGGGAGACACAGAATCGGAAACAGGCTCCAGGCTCTGAGCCGTCAGCCCAGAGCCTGACGCGGGGCTCGAACTCACGGACCGCGAGATCGTGACCTGGCTGAAGTCGGACGCTTAACCGACTGCGCCACCCAGGCGCCCCTTTTTTTTTTTTTTTAATTAAGAAGAAGATCTAAACTATGGGTATTTTAATTCATCACCAGCAGGCATGTGAGGGTTTTGAAGTGGGATATAAATGAAATCCTGGGGTCCCTTTGAGTTAGGGGTGTTCACAGCTACCCAGAACTAGGGAGAGAACTTGTTTCTTTTGTTTCTTTTCATTATTTGCTGCTACTTTTCCCACTCTGCCCCCTTCAAAATGTTATATCCCAAAGAGGGAAACATGTGATCTAACTAAAGTGAAATGATACCAAGCTGTGAATTACTAGTATTCTAACATGGAAGTGGGTGGAACAAGCGATAGAAATCTTTAATGAGAAATGTTAAGAAATCAATTGATTTCCAGGTATGGCATGCATAGAGACAGTGTTTCTTACCGTTGGCCGCACAGTAGAATCTCCTTGGAAGCTTAAAAAAAAAAAACAAACAAACCCATTTACCAGGCCATGCTCCAGACAGATACATTAGAATCTGGGTTTAGACCTAGGCATCAGTCATTTGAAAGACTTCTCGGGTGATTCCAGTACAAGCTAGAGCTGATGACCCTTGGAAGATGATTTTGAGCAAAGGGCTCTTGGATTCATTTCTCTTGATCAATGCATTTGATCCCTTCCCCCCCCGCCACGCCACCCCCCCCCAAAAAAAACAACCAGAGGGGCGCCTGGGTGGCCAGTCGGTTAAGCGTCCGACTTCAGCCAGGTCACGATCTCGCGGTCCGTGAGTTCGAGCCCCGCGTCGGGCTCTGGGCTGATGGCTCAGAGCCTGGAGCCTGTTTCCGATTCTGTGTCTCCCTCTCTCTCTGCCCCTCCCCCGTTCATGCTCTGTCTCTCTCTGTCCCAAAAATAAATAAAAAACGTTGAAAAAAAAAATTAAAAAAAAAAAAAAAACAACCAGAGATTCAGAGTAACTGATTTAGGAGCAAAGACTCCTACATGACTTTTTTTGAGGTCAAGTGACCTCATAAAGTCAGTAAAAACAGTGATAGGGAAAGGAATAAATCCATGCCAGATACCAGCCTGTATGTTTAAAAAGTATCAATGTTATTCTCTTAAAATTCTTATAAACAAAAGAAAAACCAAATCCAAATAGAGTAAATATTTCTCTCTCATTTAATTCATATAACTTTTTGAATTAGAAATTATTTTATAGGGAAGTCCAGGCACAGGGCTGCCCACCTATAGTTGTACAGGCTATGTATAAATGGCACCTTTTTTTTGAAGTTGTGCAGTCTACCACATGCACAGCTTTCCATGGCTGCCTTGTATAAGCAGGGGAGATTGCCTGAGCAAAGAGTGCTTTGAATATGAAAGACCGAAGGGCTTCTTTTCCCTGGAGCCAAGGAATGATGAATGACACATATTATTGAAGTTAGTGGAGACACATTTTGAAGGACCATAAATACTTTGAATGCCTCAGAGGAGTCTGGACTTGATCTAGTAGTCATAAAAACATCTACAAAGGAATAAATGGTAAAAACCTATGTCTTACAATGAGATTACAGGTATGTGCAGGGTGCTCTGGAAAGGGGAGAGATGTGACACAGCTATAAGATTGTTTGGTAAATGACAAAGGGTGGTGAAAGTGGGAAGCAAGAAAAAGTCCATCAGACCAGGTGGCTGATGCAAGCCCAGAGAGGCCACTTGGGAGTCAGAGGCGACTGGTACTCTGCCACTGAATTTGCCCTCATCAGGCTCAAATTGAACTGCCATGTCTATTGTCACTTTGTGTTAGGGCTGAGGGCTGTATTTCTTTGCATTAATGTGAATAGAATAGAAAGGAACAGAAGAGAAATCTCTCTGGTGTTCGTTTTAGCAGTGTGACTGTTATTAGTGGGCTTTTTAGAGTAGCTGCTTCCATTGTTCTATGATAACTTAATGCACCAATTTTCTTCATTATTTGAATGTAGCAAATCTGCCAAATACATCATTAAATGGAAAAGGAATATATGAAATGAAAGTGAAAAGTGATCTGTTCCTCTCCTGAGGAAGAGGGAATGAGTATAATAGCTGCTAGAGAATTGGTTCACAAGGAGGGAAACTGACCTTAGGCAAATTATGAAGAAAGTCTTCAGGGATGCCTGGGTGGTTCAGTCAGTTAAGCATCCCACTCTTGATTTTGGTTCAGGTCACGATCTCACAATTTGTGAGTTCGAGCCCCGCATCGAGCTCCACACTGACAGTGCGGAGCCTGCTTGGGATTCTGTCTGTTTCTCTCTCTACCCCTCCCATGCTCTCTCTCTCTCTCTCTCTCTCTCTCAAAATAAATAAACATTTTAAAAGATCTTATATAAAAAAAGAAAGTCTTCAGTGCTTTCTTGCAGTTTCCTCTCTTCTAGAAACTGAATTTCTGTCAAAAGACCCTGTAAAGTAATTCAAACTACAGTGTTAACAGTGGCTGCAGCTCAAACTTTTTCTTTTGCAGTGGGAATATTATCACACTGGCCAAAGGCATCCACCTCTGTCTGTAATTGTGGGAGTCAGGCGTTAATGACAAGGTGGAGACAGAGTTCTTCAAATAACACCACATAGGAGACTACCTCCTTTATGCATGGTCTATGCCCCCATCTTGGAAATAACTAGGAATTAAATGTTGTTTGAAAAATACTATAGGGGTGCCTGGGTAGCTCAGTCTGTTAAGTGTCCAACTCTTGATTTTGGTCCAGGTCATGATCTCACAGCTCTTGAGTTTGAGCCCCACATTGGGCTCTGCACTGACAGCGCAGAGCCTGCTTGGGATTCTCTCTCTCCCCTTCTCTCTGGGCTTCCCTTGCTTGCATTTGTGTGCAGTCTCTCTCAAAATAAATAAAATTAAAAAAAAAAGAGAAAGTATTTTAACCGCAGTGTTTACCTGCCTTAGCTTTCAGGTGCCCTCCTAGATAAAGTCCAAATGCCTGGGCATGGCTCATAAGTTCCTTCACAGTCTGGACCCAGCTGGCCCACTGTGTCTTCTGACATTTCCTTTCCTGCACCTCTAAAAAGTTAAGCCCTTTTAGAAATCCATGTCTTGGAACATGGTTTCTCTTTCCCTGGGAAATCACCTCACTCTTTACCCCAAACTTATGTCTCTGTGAAAATAGCTACACATCCTTTGAATTGCAGCTGAAATATTATCTGGGGTGAAGGCATTTTGAAGGTCAATTTGGTCACTCCTTCTGTACTTTCTCCCCTTATTTTCATATGGTATCCACTGTAGCATGGTGGTAGACACAGCCTTCAATCTGAGTTATTAATACTCTAGCCATTATGAGGAATCCTATTTTCTCTTCTTGTCCCAGCTTGATATACAGCTTATGTTAGCATAAAATATATTTCCTTTGAATGTTTGGTTCATTGAATGCAAATTGATATACTTAGACCTGTCAATAATTAGCAGGTGTTATGAAGGGAGAGTTAGTTTCCATATCTCTGTTGGAAATCTGAGGGCATGCATGTTTGCATTTCATTTGACCTTTGACAGAACATCCCGGACACTTTGCACTTTAGGGATATGACTTGGGGGGAAGACCCTTACCTCAAAACTCTATTTGCAATTCTAAAAATCATGCGTCAATGAACATTTAAAGGTAAATCATGTTGGTAATAAAAGCTTGATGTCATTAAAGAATAGTTCCTGTAAGGAGACATTCAAAGTTGAGGCATCTTCAATTCTTTTTTTTTTTTTTGTACTATATTTTGTAGACAAATGTAGGATTTGTATAAGTGGATGATTTTGTCATTATCATGGCAAAAACTATTAAACAGCATGTAGATTTGATTTGCTGGGTTCTTCTTTAAATATGTGAACTCTAGTAGTTTTCCCTGGGGTGTATATTATCTATCTGTTGGATTCTGGTCTTCTACAATAAGTAATGAGCTAGATAAACCAAAAGGAATCTAACCTCTGCATAATTAATACAGTAGCTGACATTATTTTATGTGCATATGATTACATGCTTTCCTTTTCATTTTTTCTCTTTTCTGCTTCTTGTGATCTATATGTATCTCTTCTTAATTAGTTATAAACCTGAGGTGTCTATATTTCTCTAAATAGTATTTCTTTTTAAACTTTTTTTTTTTTTTAATTTTTTTTTCAACGTTTTTTATTTATTTTTGGGACAGAGAGAGACAGAGCATGAACGGGGGAGGGGCAGAGAGAGAGAGGGAGACACAGAATCGGAAACAGGCTCCAGGCTCCGAGCCATCAGCCCAGAGCCTGACGCGGGGCTCGAACTCACGGACCGCGAGATCGTGACCTGGCTGAAGTCGGACGCTTAACCGACTGCGCCACCCAGGCGCCCCTTTTAAACTTTTATAAATTAAGTTGTAGATAATGTAGAATGTATTCAGTTAGAAAAACCAGTGAATTTTCATGTCAGAACTGGTGGACATTTGTTTTGTTACTGTTGTTTGTTTCAGGTTTTAAAGTTACGGGGCTTAGTTTTTCCTACAGATCTACACACAATTATAATTTTTGTCTCCCACAGGACCATAAATAAGAATAAATATTTCATAACTGTTTAACATGGTTATTCTAAACTTCAGCACATCTTTTAAAATGCAATTCCATAAATGTGTTGCAGGTTTCCAGAACAAATTTACTGATGCTTAAAGCACAAGATTTTATAAAGACTATGCATTTAATAAAATTTTATGATCTCTGCTTTTATTTTAAAAAGCAAATGTAGTCTATTTTATTTCTCATCAAATTTAAGTTCTTTCATTTCCTTTGGTCTGTTATTGATAGTTTTGTAGATTTTGTAGCCAAAGATGGAAAAAAAAATGTAAATCATTGTGTTTCCCTTATATCATGATGCCAGCTGGACAGTGCAGCACCAATTCTAGATTCACAGCTACTCTCGTCCACATCAAACTTACATTCACTGATCTAAGGCCTAGCACACAACTCTGCTCTCCACTATAAAGCCCTTCTGGTGCTCTCAGCCTGTGCTGCTCAGCCCCTATTCTCTTGATCCATAATTTAGGGCCAGGGTTTGCTATCTTGCATTCTTATTTGTTTTTTCACATGTTGTTTTCTTTTCTTTCTTTTTTTTTAAAGTTTATTTATTTATTTGGAGAGAGAGGGAGGGACAGAGAGAGAGAATCCCAAGCAGGCTCTGTGCCATTGGCACAGAGCCCAAAGGGGGGCTTGATCCCATGAACCATGAGATCATGACCTGAGCAAAAATCGAGAGCTTGATGCTCAACTGATTGAGCCACCCAGGTGCCCCTAATATGTTGTTTTCTAATTTACTCAAAGAAATCTAAAAGTTTTTTAAGGGAAATTTCTCCCATTTCTTTTGTCTAAAATTGTGAACATTTTTGGTCAGCCAGTTGACTAAATCCTCACATTATCCTTTTTAACTTTCCTTTCTGCTCTACATGCAATTAGCATGCCAGGGAAACCATAACTTCCCAAGGATATTTCAGTGAAATAATAAAATATGTTCATAAGCATTTTTAAATTAGTATAATTGTTCACAGAAATTTTGGGGTTAGGGCTTGGTTGAAACAAACAATTTTGTTGGAATTAACTCAGGACAAAATTTGACATTTTTCTTAATAAGAATGGAGTGATGAAGTAACCTTAATTAAGTTCCTTCAAAGACAAGAAACTCCAGTTAATATAACCCAAAGTTTGGGCCAAATTAAATCTCTGAGTCCTATGCAAGCCTTTTATCAGTTCAGTTCTAATAAATCTCCAGTGTAACACATATTCACGTTTGAGAGGAAGTGGAATTATGAATCTCTCCATCTTGGGCTACTTGTCCAAGCTTAATATACAGCTTAATATTCATTTCCATCCATTCGCCGTCCAAATGAGAGCTGGTATGGAAATATGCTCCCTCACGACATTCACTTGAATACCTCCTGTAGCGGGAGTTTTGGTTTCAAAGGTTAAAACAGGTGCACTGACATAAATCAGTTACACATCTACCCACACCCTGCTTTTCCTGTAGTAAGGAGAGCAAAGGGGGGGGGGGGACTAGAAATGAAATGCACTGACATCTTGATTAATGATGCCTAGGACCAAAGGTCCTCTTGCAAGGGAGGCAAAATATCTATAAATCAGGTGAGGCTGAATGGCTTCTGTTTGTAGTTGGATAACAGTGGTACCTCAATGGCAGCTTCTCTTTGTTTTCAACCTCCTGGAGTAGAACCAAATCCGGTGTCCATGTTCTGACACTAACCTTATGATGCGGCAGTACTCCCCTGTTCTGGGCTTCCTCATTTGTAAAAAGAGGTAACTACAGGGCTCCTTCCAGTCCTAACATTTTGCAGAATCACCAGGCACACTCTGAGCAAGCTGTAAATCCTGCAAGTCTGTGGCTCTGCTCCCACAATCTCCTCTTTCTGTGTCTGGATCGGGACTCTTGTTTGCTCTTGAAGTTCCTCAAGTCCTTTACTCTGCTAGTAACAATACTAGCCAGTTACCTAACATTTATGCTTTGCTTTCCTCAGAGTGGTTTGCCTCTCAGTTAATCCTTACAGTAGCACCTGGACCTCTGGTGCAGGACCTGAGGCACAGAGAGGTTAATTGACTTGCCTAAGGTCCTACAGCTAGAAAGTGGTCAAGTGGTAAAGCTAGGAATAGAAGCTGAGTCTTTATAGTCCTAAAGTCTGTTAACCATTTGTAGATTAACATTTTCTTTGAAAATATGTTAAAACTATGAACTGTCTTCTCAAGACATTGCACACACATGCCCAAAATATTTTGCATACTATCTCAAGAGACCCTTTGAAACCCATTCGTGGGCACTCCAAGTTAACTCCTCTAGTATAATATATCATACTGCTCTTTCAATTCACTTTTTCTTGATTTCAGAATGGGGAGATTCAGAGAGAGAAGGAGAGAGATGGAAAATGCATAATTGATTCCATAGTCTTATGTTCAGTGAAAATAGCCACCTGGATTCTCGTTTGCATTAGTTTTTTTCCACGTGCATGAATGTCAGGGGCTTTGGGGGAGGCTCCCATTCCCAGAAAGATAATGGAATAGCAGGGGAGATCTTCACCTTGAAAAATTTGCTTCCCAGCCTGCTCTTTCTCTGTCCTCACAAAGGCTTTCTTTCTATAATTATAGATAAAGCATTAAATATACATGTCATTGGGATAAATAATGTATTGGCTTACATTCACATCAAGAATACATACCAGAGGCTTTCTCAAAAAATGTTTTTTGGTGGAGGAGAGGGTTCTGGGCTTGTTTCTGGAGGAGAGGCGATGGAAGGGAGTGGCTTCAGACAGAGGCCTTGCTGGTGAGGGGAGTCTTTGAGTCATATAGCCTCAGGACTGCTAATGTAATTCAAGCAGAAGAAACTAGATTCTGAGCACATGGGGAGTAACTGCTAAGACAGTTGAAGGCATTCTGAAAACAGAGTTGAGGCTGTCTTCTAGAGTTTACAGGGCAAATTGAGATACCCCAGTCCCTTTTCGTGATGGTGGCTCATTTAGTGCAAGCTGCCTCAGAGATTTCAGAAGCACATTGGAAACAATCAAAGCTTGTTGCCTCCTTCGTATCAACCAGCTTAATAATGCTGGAATGGAACTTTCTCAAATCAGTGACAATCCGTTGTCACCACTGCCCTCATGCCTCCTTCCTTCCTTCTGGCCCACTGGTCGGAGTGAGGCAGAGTGGAAAGCCCTTCGAATTTGGAGATGGTGGGCCTGGTTCTGATCTGGTCTCTGCTACCTACTGGAAGTGAGGTTCCAAGCAATTCAGTGATTTCTATGAGCCTTAATTTCCTTAACTATAAATATCTACCTCTGAAGGCTATTATAAAAATTAAGTAAGAACTTTCTTTGGAAGAACTTTGAAATCTCTCAGGTGGTACATAAATGTTAGTAGTTCTGGTTATGATTATTATTTCCCAGTCTAAACACTGCTGGCTGCATTTGTGACTGTGGCAGGGTGAATAGGCAAAGTATGTGTATGTAGATGTGCGTTATGGTTGAAGGAATTATATACATTCCAATTATAATACACTCTTCTATAATTTGGCTTTTGCCATTAAAACACAATAAAATATAGCCTTAAGACCCACAAGGGGCAGGACATCTTTAATTTGATATTTTTAGTTAACAGAATGAAATAAAAAGACAAATTTGATTTTATATTATGCTAAAAAATGTTCTACAGAATATTAGCACACTTCCTTCCCAAATTTCAAGCTCATGGTACTGAACATACCTAAATCTTTTTCAGGATTAAAGGTATTGCAGCTTTTGAGGTTATCACTTGGAACATCATTTTTACAAAATAATGTAGATTTAGATGTAGTAAGTGATTTATGCCAAAGTTTTCTACTTCCTTCAATGTCCTTTTCAGGGTTTGTTTTTCTTCTCCTAAAATGTGGAATATGGGGAGGATCCAGTTTTGGCCAATTATGTCTGTAAGAAGGCATCTTTAAATTCCCAGTACAGGGACAAAAAGCCTTCTATAAGAATATGTTTACTGTATCTTGTTGATAATAGCATAATGTTAAGAAAAACAGAAATGAGGAAAGGGATGATGTTTTATCTACCTCATAATCCAGTAGTGGAAAAAGTAGTTCCCTCAGGGGGAAAATGTTGCTTTAGATTTGCAAATAGATTGGAGTCTGCAAATACCTGTGAACAAACAAACATCCTTTCTTTAGCCTTTCGCTAGTTTGCATGATTATCTAAGACTAAATGTTATACTGGCTGGTATATTGCAATCCATTTTGATAACTAATATAGATCTAGATATATGAGAAAATAAGATATTTTGTTGCTGTAGTACATTTTGATGTAATCAATATTTGTAAGGAGAAAACATGAACTTCTTGATCAGTACAAATCCATTCAGTTAGTTGAATAATTTATCATCCTTTCAAAAAAAAAAATCTGGCCTTACTTTCAATGTTCCAGCTTCTATTTTCTGCTTCTTTCCATTTATCACTCTTTCTTTCTGGTCTATTCTGCATAACTAGCACAAAGGGCATAGCTTTCTTGGCATAAAAGGTATTTATTTGCTAGTATGTGAACTGGTATCTAGGAAACTTGCCAAATAAGCACAATCACGTTTAGGTGTGGAAAGCACGCTGGTAAAACATAGACTGGGGTCTCATGCTGCAGACATAGCAGCTCCTTAGATAAACCTGTTGTTGAGTAATTTATTTCTGTGTCTTCTAGGCACAGGTGTGATGTTTAAACAAAACATTTTGTATTTTTTCTGATTATAAAGTAACACATAGTCATAAAATCAACATCAGTGTCTATAAAGCTGTCCAATATGGTAGCATGAGCCACAATGGATATTTAAACTTAAATTCGTTAAAATTAAATAGAAGTAAAAAACAAACAAACAAACAAACAAACAAACAAAAAAAAACCAACTCAGTTCTTTAGCCTCACTAGCCACACTTTAAGTGTAGTTAGCAGCAACTGTATTTGATAGCAGCAGACTTTTCCATAATTGCAGAAGTAGTATTGGACCTTGGATTGATGTTTTAACCTGTGCTTTATTCACCTCTTTTCTTTAATTCAAGGATAAGTTGTGTCTGTATTTCCACTTAAGTAACTATAGCTGTACGCTATCACTTTTAATGCTGCATCGTAATCCACTGCCTGGATGTGTCTTAATTTATTTGTCCAGTCTCCTATTGACGGTCATATAGCTTGCTTCTTTTTTTTCTCCATTATAAAAAGTGTTGTGTTTATTACCTTTGAGCATGTATCTTTTTGTAGTTGTCCAAAATATTTAAAATTTCAATTGCTTGGTTAAGGCTATTCACGTTTTACGTTTTGGTACATATTGCAGAGCTGCCCTCCAGACACTGTATCCGTAAACATTCCCTCGGTTAATTGTGAGAGAAGCATTCATATCTACTGGAGCAAGTCACTTAACTTCTCTAAGTCACATTTAATTTTTCTATTCAAAATAATACCACTTGCCTCACTAGGTAGTTACTAGGAATGGAATAATATTTGTGAATACTTTAAACAAGTAAAAGGAAAAGTGTGTCTGTATGATATTCATATTATTAAAATATCTGTTGATTGTAAATATGGACACCAGGGACCCTTAATCCTCTGCAGTCTAGTTGAACACTCCAAATAAGGAATAAAGGTGGCAGAACATGCCTTTATTTAGTGGTGGAGAGAACATGCCTTTGAACATTTCATCATGGGAATGGGACCCCTGGCGTTAGAAATATCATTTATTGCTGTACACCTATCAGTATGAAGGTAGGATTTTCCATACAGAAACATTTACAGAAGTGGGATAATTTTTATTTTAATGTTAGAAAGGGGTGAAACCTAAGAGAGCATCCAATCCTACTCGTTATTCTACAGATGAGAAAGGAGAGGCCCAGAGAAGTTAAATGAGTTCTTAGATTTACACAGTTGACAAGGGCAAGATCTAGGTTAGACCCCAGTCTTCTGATCCTCCAGCCAGAATCCTTTCCTCTACATTCTGCAGCTCTAAATGATGTAGGCAGGAGATGGCATGGTCTTTGCTGTCCCTCAGATGAAGTTTAAGTCAGTCTTGCAATCCATTTTGATAACTAATATATATCTAGAAATTTATTCTTGAAATAAATGCTTGTATAGGCTAACTGGGCTATTTGAGAGTCAGGCTGCCAAATGCTTGTCAGCAATTTGAAATTCCTGTAGTGATAATAGAACTTTTCAGGCTCTGTAAGCCAAATTACGAATAAAATCTGTCCCATGAATGGCATCTAACTTAGTCAGCACTGCTTAGAAACAAATTGAGGAAGCTCTGAGTCCCTGTCTTTAGCTCATCTTTCGTACTCAACCTTGATACCTTAATTTACTTTATGACTTTACCTAAGAAACCATAAGTATGAGAGCTGCAAGTTATGTGGAGGATTTTGATCAGCCTGCAAAACCAACCATATGGCCAGTACCACCCCTCCCCCACCCACTCCACTGTCTGAACATGCCTTCAGGGTCCATTCCCTCAGTGTGTGTGCCTAGTTGTCTCCCTCAGGATTTCTCTTCTCACTGGCATTTTTTTTTTTTAACGTTTTTATTTTTATTTTTGGGACAGAGAGAGACAGAGCATGAACGGGGGAGGGGCAGAGAGAGAGGGAGACACAGAATCGGAAACAGGCTCCAGGCTCCGAGCCATCAGCCCAGAGCCCGACGAGGGGCTCGAACTCCCGGACCGCGAGATCGTGACCTGACTGAAGTCGGACGCTTAACCGACTGCGCCACCCAGGCGCCCCTGGCATTTTTTTTTGAATGTGCATTAACTGCTGGCAATAAATAACTTAGAGAAATTAAGGTTGATGGCTGTCATCCTATTTGCATATGGGTCTTCTAAGGGAAGAGAGTAAGAACTCTTAAATCTAGAAAGGGCAGACCACCTTCAGTGAGTTGTGCGCTGAATTGCAACTCACTGACACTGCTAGTCCTTCTTCAGGAGCCAAAGACTCACACGTTTTCCATGCAAAGCATAGTTTCTCCTGTGGCTGTGCATGACTCCCATATCAAAGGGCTTTCCATAAACGACAATACTTGGTCTTGCACTTGCTGATATAAAGTGTTAGAAGATGAGGCAACACAGTTTAAGTACTAATGGTTTGTTGGAACAGACCAATAGGGACATAACTTACAGTGAAAACTTGATTTTTACATAAGATGAAAAGATGAAGATAATAGACATTTGTAGGTGTTTAAACAGCTGGGTTTTTGTGGGTTTTTTTTTCACATTTCTTTTTTTCTGTAGTTAAAAAGGCATATAATTATAGATTTGGAATGGATTAGGGTTATTTGCCCCAACATAAATGCTTCCTTATGTTAAATTGGTTTCCTTCTTTTTTCATTTAAAGATTTGTGTTTTTCTTGAATATAGAGCAAGCGAATAGTGTTTTTCTTGAATATGTAGCAATTGAATGATGTGGATATGAGAATTATCCATTGGAAGAGAGTCTCAGGTATTTGCCAAGTTGTCCTCAAACATGGTTGGCTAAAAATCCCAAGAAGTTCTTTCTGGAAAATAAATTTGCTTGCCCTCTCCTTTTTATTGAAGCAAAACTGGTTCACTCCAAAATTTTCCTTTGTGATGTTGATACTTGGGTATAAAAATGGTGAGCTTTGTAGTTTCTGTCCCCTTTATCTCCTTTAAGAGACTCTGATCTGCTTTTATCAGGACTGTCCTATTTTTTAATTACATAACATTTGTAACCTGCCCCAAACCTACTTTGGAAGTACTCAAAGTATAAATCCCAAACAAATGATTGAGTTTGCTGACTGACTGGTCATTTCTCTAGATAAAATGGGTTGGTGGGAGAGGTGATGGTCAAAGCAGGACATTCTGGAGTGGCCACTTTGATGAGAGTAAGGGATACCTCATTTTTAAGGGCAAATGTTTGGGGCTTTTTGTTTGTTTTATTTCTACTTTTTCAGTGGTGGAGGAGCATATGTAGGGAAAAGTGATACACATGCATTTCAAAAATGTAAAAGTGACTAAGGATTAATATTTTATTTTGATGTGATAGATGAATGAGAATTTTTTACTATAAAGCAGATACAATATACTAGTGCTAAGGCTGTTAGGGTCCCTGGAAATTGGTCTAGTTATCTTTATATGAAATGCTTTATATGAAAAGCAGAATTAACCATGGTTTAATTTTAATGATGAACAGTCTTTGAATGCCAAATAGTGCCATAGTTTTTAATTTGGTAAACCTTCAAAATGAAGAAAAAACATAGAAATATCATCTTTACTTCCCAGACATGTTTGATTTTGACTTCAAAAAGAACAAACAGTAGAGATTAAAGTTCTTCTTTTGGGGCACCTGGGTGGCTCAGTCCCCTGAGCATCCTACTTCAGCTCAGGTTATGATCTCATGGTTAGTGAGTTCAAGTCCTATGCTGGGCTTTGCACTGACAGCACAGAGCCTGGTTGGGATTCTCTGTCTCCCCCTCTCTCTGCCTCTCCCCTGTTTGCACTCTCTTTCTTTCAAAAATAAATAAGCATTAAAAAAATTTAAAAACTTCTTCTTTTTACAAAAAGCAAAAAATCAGAATAAAAGCTATAATAATATGTAAAAAAATCACCAACTACAACTGTTTTCAGAAGTAAACATGGAAGATTGCTTTGTTTCAATCTCAAATAACAAAAACACAGAGCTGATAGCAGACTTTCAAAATGAATTATGCTCTCAAATTGAAACAAATAACTTTGGTGGATGTAAAATATAACTAACCAAGCTTTTATGATGGTTTAATAATGTTTGTAAATGGCTGGGTCAACATATCTGTTCCAAAATAAGTACCTTAAATTGTCACGTGTCTGTGGGTGGCAAACAGGGCTGGTCACGACCAGAGTCAGAGAATTGGATCATGTCCAGGGACCTCAAATATAACTCTTTAATGGACTTGCTACTACTTCCTTAGTGCTGATAATTATATACATTTTAACCAAAGATATTATGTTCCCCAAGAGAAGGGTATAACACATTACGAGAAATAATTTGATGTAAAGAAAATCAGTGATCTTCAATCTGTAATTTCCCAACAAATGATACTCTTCAAACTACTTTGAAAACTTCAAAAAGCCTGATGGAAATTGTACATTTATCTGTGATATGGTTTTACAGACTGATTTTTAATTGCCTTCTATCTGAAATTCTATCAAACCAATGAAATAACAAACATGTTTTATCTCATTTTGTTAGGGAGCTCTGAGAAACATTTGTATTTGTAATTGAGTAAAAGGAAAAATGGAAAAATAATATTTTCTAAATAAATTTAGCTTGTCCAACAAGAATAATCTTTCAAAACATGGGGTTTATGGTGGGAAAGGATAAGATATAATGAGGGTTAACGAGAAGTTTCTTGGTGAAGACAAGGTTGAGGAACCACTGAATTAATCTACTGAATAGGTCCTTATCTACTGAGTAAGGCTTTAGGAAATTCACTATGGAAGAGGTAAGTATTGATCAAGTGGGGGAGGGGAAGGGCTGAATACCCCCCTCCTCATCCCCTGCCCCAACAAAGAGCATTTTTAGCAGTATCAGGTGAGGTCATGAGGATTCTGAACTCTGTTTTACCTGCTTCTCAGTTTGGTGCTCAGATGGCCCTGGTGTGGAGTGAAGGCAGCTCAAAATTAGAAACTTGCCATGGCTGCTTGAAAATTCTCTATGTAGCACATATAGTGAAAGCACATCTCTCCACCTAGCTCTCAGCTCTGGGCTGGGGCAGGTAAAACTCAGAAATCCCAAGCTTCTCATTAATCTAGGATCAACTTCAGGATCTCAACACAGTAGTAGACAAGAGAGTGAAACCAAACAGAGATATTTGTGTGATAATCACACTCGAAATTCTTCCCTGTGTGCTGCTCGGGCTGACATTCTGATAAAGTTCAGGTGTCTGGTGAAGCTGCACAGATAGGGCCTGGTCTCTAGGCCACATGTTTCTTGTCTATGTCACAAACATGAAATTTCTGAATTATTCCTGTTGGCATTTTTTATCTCTGTTCAGAGGCCACAAACCTTAGTTTTATAATTGGGACCCAAGTTATGTCAAAATAGAAAATTTAAACATTTCTCTTCCATTCACTTACCTGAAACCTACTCCCTAGCCCCCCAACCCCTGCCCAGGTCCCATGCCCCAGCCAACTTTGCAAGACTGACCTAGTCATCATTTTAGTAACTCACAATCATTTACATTGCTATCTGGAGATTCTATCAGTTTTGCTACAGAGATTCTCCAGTGATCAAAGTCACATCTTGTTCAGTCTGCATACTTGATATCAAGGTTAGTGTAAATAAAACACCTTGACAAATCATGAAAGTATATAGAAGAAAGTTACCTTATTCAAAATGGTAATTCTTCTACTACCTTAATGCTATATTAGTAGTCAGTATATCAAATTTGCTTACATTGTTTTAAAAGAACCCTAGGCAGAGAAAAATCTAACTAGAAAAGATAATTCTTCAGTTTAGAATAATGAATTTTCATTCCAGTTATGTACATTTCATATATGGCCTGGCAATTAAGAGCTTTGTATTATAATAGTGCCCTATTGTTAACTTGAAGCTTTTAAATTTCTAGTGTATCGGTTTCTTTTTCAGTAAAGTAAGGATAAATACTGACTTAATAAAATTCAGGGACAGTAATAATGTTACCTACTTTCCACAGATAACAGAAGCCATATAATTATATGTGTTGATGATGCTATACTTAGTTTACATATTCCTTTCTTAGTAAATTTCCATATATTATTTGTTATCCAAATGTCTTTAAAAGTATTATTATTAGCCATAATAGTAATACAGAAAATGAACAACAGAGAATATTGATTACTATACAAAATTACTAATTTTTTTTAAAAAGAGAGTAAGGAGCAGACCAACATCTTCACAGAGAATGAAATCATGCCAGAAAGATGTGCCCACAAAACATATGAAGATGATACTTAATATTTCCAATTGAGCCAAAGGCCGTTGAATAAAATGAGGGAAGCTATGAAATACAAACATGGATCATAATTAGAAAAACTTAGAAGTATGGTGATTAAGGAGAAGGTAGATTTTGAGACATGAAAAACTCAGGGAAGAATTAGAAATACAAGGGAAAAAGTTCAGGAATGAAGTCTCTACTAAAAGGAAGGAACACAAGGGCAAATAAATACAACAGATCATTAATACCTTAAGAAATAAAGAATATGGAAAGAAGGAAAGATATTCATGACAGCCAAAAGGAAACAACCAAAATGCCCATCACCTGGGTGAATAGAATTTTTCATTTATCCACAAAGGAGTACAACTTATCAATAAAACGAATGAATCAATTATACATGAATTAACATAAATAAATCTCAGTAGCATAATGCTACGTGAAATAAATAAGAAAAAGACTACATACTGTAAGATTCCATTTAACTGATCTTCTACTTTTTAACAATTTTTATTTCTTGAGAGAGAGAAAGTGCGCATGCGTGCACACTCACACAAGTTGGGGAGGGACAGAGGGAGAGAATCTGAAGCAGGCTCCACAGTAAGTGCAGAGCCCAACACAGGGCTCAGTCTCATGACCATGAGATCATGAGCTGTACGCTTAACAGACTGTGCCCCCCAGGTGCCCCTTAACTGGCATTCTAGAAAAGGCAAAATATAGGGACAGAAAGTGGATCAGTAGTTGCCAGAGGCTGGAAGAGGGTGTGTATGAGGGGAAGAGAAGGTGATTGACCACGCTGAGGCCTGAGAACACTTCTTGAGGTGATGGAAATGCTATATTTATCTTGGTTACATTCCTGCATACATTTGCCAAAGCTTACCACACTATATACTTAGAAAGGATTAATTCTATTACATGTAAATTACACCTCAGGAAAAATAAAGATAAAGACATAAAAAGGGATTTGAGAAAAAGTAATGAATACAGGCAGATTGCTAAGAAGATTACACATATGCCTAATAGGAATCCCCAAGAAAGAAAACTAAAACAGTAGAATAGAACCAATAAAAACATCTTTACTTAATGAAAACTTTTTTGAAATAAATTTTTAAATTATTTAAAATTACATATTGGAAGGTGCTACATGTATGAGGTAAAAAAAATCTACCCAGAAAACTAAAACCTATTGGACTATAAAAAGGAGAAAAAAATGGAAGAAGAAAAAAATCCTGTGGTCATCCAGGCTAAACAACCAAGTAATTGATAAGGCAAAGAATATTAGATTGTCACTAGATTTTTGTCAGCTGATTTTTTTTTTTCTGCCAGAAGAGAATGGAGTAACATATTTAGGATATTTGGGAAAGAAAATGAGAGGCGCCTGCGTGGCTCAGTTGGTTAAGCATCCAACTTCAGCTCAGGTCATGATCTTATGGTTTGTGATTTCAAGCCCCATGTTGGGCTCTGTGCTGCTAGCTCAGAGCCTGGAGTCTGCTTCAGATTCTGTTTCTCCCTTTCTCTGCTCTTCCCCGACTTGTGCTCTGTCTGTCTCAAAAATAAATAAAAAACAAAAGCAAAAACAAAAAATCGAGAACTAAGGATTCAGCCAAATAGCACTTCAAGTATAAAGATCACAGAGAAACTTGCCAATAGCCAGGATATGTTGTCTCCGGAGTGGTTACTGAGGAATCTACTGGAGAATATATGTGTTAGCCAGTCAGAATAACTAGAGAAACATCTAGGTGAGGACTACTGGCAGTGACTTTTATTAGCTGATAAAAATCACAGAAAGGAAGACAACCATATACAACTCTTGACAAAACTATATACCACCATCCATGAATTAGTCTTGCCAAAAAAAAAAAAAAAAGGAGAAGGAAAAGAAACTGGAATATGATCAAGTTTAATTAACTATTAATTTCCAAGAAACATAAGGGGGAAGAGAAAGTGTCAAATCATACCATGAGGTTGTAGTCAGCAAAACGTAGACTGTGTGAAATGTGATATTCAACAGGACAGACAACTGAATCTTCAACAAACTTCCCACGTGGGAGAGAGAGTGGGAAAGAAAAAACATAGACTGATACAGCTATTAGAGTCATATTAACCAATCAGTGTGTGGACCTTGTTTGGATCCTGATTCAAAATGCAAGCTACACAAACAAGATGTTTATAGGACAATTGAGGAAATATGGACACTGATTGGATATTTGATAATATTAAGGAATTAAATTTTGTAGGGGTATATATAATAATGGTATTGTCATTGTGTTTAACAAAAGGAGTCCTTGTCTTTTGGCAATATGTACTAAAATATTATTTAGATGAAATGACAGCATGTCTAGGATTTGCTTCAAAATAACTTCAGAACAGCAGGAGTAGGTGGGAACATAGGTGAAGCAAGATTGGCCAGGGTTGGTAACTGTTATTGCCGGACAACGGGTACATGGTGATTCATTATCCTGTTGTCTCTACTTTTGAATGTTTGAAATTTTCCATAGTAAGTTTAAAAAATGAATGATTGACATTTATATCAGGTTTTTCACAAACCTGTAGCAAAAGGATTATGGTTCTCCAGGACAAGAAATGGAGACTTGAGGAGGTGATCATTTGGCCCGGGACGCTTAACTAGAGAGTGTCAGAATGATGAATCCAACCCTGCTTCTTTGACACCTTGTCTTATCTCTGCTCCTCTAAACTGTGCTGTCTTAAAAGCCAGGTGGCTCTTTTCCTTGGTTGTTAGGGTGACTTTTCCTAGTACTCTGATCTTAGTTATGGGAGAGGTGAGAATCCCAAGAGGTTGGTCTATGATTCCTGCAACTTCACACTTTTTGCTTTACAACGAGAACCCCAGTCTTCCTGAGCTTGCCTTCAGGCACTGCACCTTTTTTAGGGCTCACAACTCCACTTCTTTCCTTCTGTCATTATAAGTTAAATTTTCCCTGTTTTATTTGCTTTCAGTTTTCTTTCTTTCTTTCTTTCTTTCTTTCTTTCTTTCCTCCCTAGCCTTTCTCCATCTCTCAGGTGACTTTTTTTTTCAATTTTTTAAATGTTTATTTTTAGGAGAGAGAGAGAGACAGATCATGAGCGGGGGAAGGGCAGAGAGAGGGAGACACAGAATCTGAAGCAGGCTTCAGGCTCTGAGCTGTCAGCACAGAGATCAATGCGGGGCTCAAACTCAGGAACCACGAGGTCATGACCTGAGCCAAAGTTGGGTGCTTAACTGACTGAGCCACCCAGGTGCCCCTGTCAGGTGACTTTTCAATGGCTGATTACAATCCTTTTCTTCTTGGCTCTGCTGCAGATACTATTTCTTCTCCCTCCTTCTCACCCTAATGATTGCCTCCTTTTCAAAGAGTTGGATTTGGGCGATTTTGAGAAACTGAATCAGTAAAAGGAGCACTCATAAGGCAGTCCTCATGAAATAGGAACCCAAGCAATAGCATTTAGAATCTAGAAAGACTTATGAATTTTATATTCAAACATTAGTACAAGAGGAAACCTGGCACCTTGAGCAAAATAGATGCCCTATTAATATTTATGGCTGCCATCAATGAAGAAGAAATGAAATGACATACCAGGAAAAGCTGGTTGCATGAGAAAAATGTTCCTCACTCCATGCTTTTTGACTTATTGGACTCCATTTTCATCCCTGTATTCTTTGCTATCTATATCCAGGCAATGCATATACCATAGCCTTGTGAGACAATGTGTTGCCCTTTCATGGAGTGAATGAAAGTCAGCCCACCTGGTCAGTGTGGCACAGAAACACTTGAGGGCGGAGACCTCATTGATTCATATTTACATTTCTGTGCAGGGTGTTGGAAGATGTCATCTCTCCTGTTCATTTCAAGTGTTAGGAAGGGTCTCTGCTAAGTCACACACCTGTGCTGTCATGACCTAAGGTAAAATGGCAAAATGGGACTTTTGTTTATGGTTCACTGCCTCCCACCTCCCATCTTTGTCTGTCTGTCCTCTCTCTCAGGTACTCCATACCCTGTTGTTTTCTCTTAATCAAAACTCCCCTCTCGCCACAACAGCCTCCAGAGACTTGCCAGTCACCAAGTGTCCTGCGTTGTAACTGGATTTGCCGCCTTTGCTCTAACACTCCTATCTCACCTTTATCAACATCATTACTTCTGAGGTAGTGATCTGAGACAGAGAATTTGTTTAAAGTGATTCTTTTTGTTTTGTGTTTACTTATTTTTGAGAGAGAGAGAGAGAGAGCATGGGAGGGGCAGAGAGAGAGACACACACACAGAATCTGAAGCAGGCGTAGGCTCTGAGCTGTCAGCACAGAGCCTGACTCGGGGCTCAAACCCAGGAACCACAAGATCATGAATTGACCTAGTCGGGAGCTTAACCAACTGAGCCACCCAGGCGCCCCTAAAGTGATTCTTAATAGGATATGAATAATAGGCAGGTTTTGTTGAAATTACTCATTGCTTTGTGGAATGTGTAAAACAGTCCTAAACTTACAGTGATGCTTTTGGAAGACGTATTTAGTAGGCATTCCAGCTAGAAAACTTGCTGATCCTCCCTCTGCTTTGTCACTCCTCCCTGATTCATGGGATTTGTGGTGAGAACTCATGCAGCTTTGGGGAAGTGCTTTCCTGTTCTGCTAAGAGACCTTGTGCCAGGAAATAATTTCTAGGCATTGTTTGCTGAAGTTTAACAACTTGCTTCAGCAGGCCTATGAAACTAATCCAGCAAATCAATAGAAGGTTTTGTGTTATTCTTATAGATCTCTAAGGAAAGAGATTTTCACAACTTTTTTTGTATGCCAATATATCACAAACTTTGTGACCATTAAGATTTTCCCATGTAATTTAAGAACTAAAACACACATATGCACACAAATGTTCATTCATTTAAAAAACCATTAAGTTATATGCCGTATTCAACTTCCAGTAGATTTCCTATAGCGTTTCTTAGAAGTAGAAAACTTTTAAAACATGTCCAATTATCTGTACAGAATGAACTCAAAATCAGTTTTTACTTTAATCTGTAAGAAAGTAGACAAAGTTTGGTGAATAATTAAATCATTAAGAATTGTATCCTGGTAAGGGAAGGGATTGGATATACTTTTACTGTTTACTTGTATTATAGCACCACCTAGTGTTGATAGAGAAACAGGCTCTCTACAGCTTTCCTAGCATTTCCTTGCCTGGCTAGTTAGAAAAACAGAAACCTAGAGCATACCTTCTCGGCCTGTTAGCCACAGAACTGCTGCTCAGGGATGGTTCTAAGTTATGAAATACAGTTTATATTACGTTTCTGAAATGAAGGATTATACCTTCAGTTACCTCATGATCAGAATGAATTTTTTTTGGTATGTGTATTTGACATATTTTGTCACTTTTAAGCCTAATAATATCCATTTATCTTATCATTTCCTAACAAACTAGCCTGTAGATGTTGGGAAATGACCGATTTGCTTTAACTTCAGTTGCTTTTTCAACAAACAAATCTTTAAATGGTGAAACAGCCATTGCTTCAAATACGGTGATGCCATATGAGGTTCAAGGTTAGTATGTAAGTGCATTACTGCCACCCCCAACAGAGAATCTTCACCCCTTAAAAGGGCACAAAATGTCAGGGGGGGGTATTGACCTTCACAACTTCACTACTCAAAGTATGCTCTGTGGACAAGAAGCTTGAACAAACCTGGTAACCTGTTAGGAATGCAGAATCCCTGCCCCCACCCCAGAGCTACAGAACCAGAGCCTGCAGCTTAATGAGATCTCCAGAGCTGACTCATGTGCCCATTAAAATTTGAGAAACACCATTTTAGAGATGCCCTCTCCACTCCCCAAAGATTGAACAGCCATCAAACCAAGAATAAGGACTTTAATGATAATTTTGGGTTTACGAGATTTTATTCTTGGAAAAAATATTGTGGTTTTCTTGTCTGACTTCGGACTTATTTCAAAGAAATTGTATCACTGCTGTTGTTGGAACTCACATCAGCAGCTGTACAAAAGCAGCACATCCCTGTCCTACCAGGAGCCATCAGCTTCATCTCTTGGGAAACATAATCAGAGCCACGTAAAGTAGCTGAGAGGAAAACTGCCAACTCTGAAATTTTAGAGCATGAAATGCTAAGAAAATATTTAAATTAAGTTTGCTGTGCTAGAGAGATTCATAGTTTGAACAGACACTAGGGGGTGAGGCATAAATAATTCCTGACAATTGAGGTAGAAAGGAACACTTAGAGCTTGTATTATTATTAAAGTGGGAAATCTTAAAGCTTGATTTTTCTTAAGCCTTCATTTTTTCTTAAATATCTCTTGCTTCTATTTATACATCTAGTAAGTTTAGTGTAAAAATAAGAGCAGTCACTGCCATTTGTTTTTTGATTAATGTTCAATTAGCTCATAAGTCTAACAAGTTAATAGCATTCACACATTTAAATTCCTAAAACATTTTAACCTCTCTAATGATCTCTGACACCTTAGATGAATAGGACAGACCTAGAAGCTTAACTAAATTAATCTTTCTATCATGTAGACAAATTAGAAAATGTAATAAACCAAACTTATAACTATGATAAAAATTCCTTTATATTAAACAATTAATCAAATTATTCAATTAAAATCATAGCTGATACCTATTAAATATTTCAAATTAAAATTTAAAGGCAGGGGCACCTGGCTGGCTCAGTTGGCAGAGCATGTGACTCTTAATCTCGAGGTTGTGAGTTCAAGTCCCATGTTAGGCATAAAGATTACTTAAAAAAAAACCTTCAAGGCAATATTATATTTCAGAGTCTTTAAAATATTTCAAAATTTGATTTAAGAAAATTTTTAATGTTTATTTTTTAGAGAGAGAGAGAGAGAGAACATGAGTTGGGGAGGGGCTGAGACAGAGACACAGAATCCGAAGCAGGCTCCAGGCTCTAAGTTGTAAGCACAGAGCCTGATGTAGGGCTCAAACTCATGAACTATGAGATCCTCACCTGAGCCGATGTCAGACACTTAACCAATTGAGCCACCCAGTTTCCGCAAAACATTTCAAAAATTGTAAATAAACACAGATTACCTCCATAATTACAAATCTTACTACAAAATTTAGCTTAAAGTACCATGGCTTATGTCATCATCTCTAATACTTATTTCTACATTTTCCTAGTGTTTTACAGTCATTTACACAACTAAATGAAGCAGAAGTTATTTGATCCATGACCAGTCCTTTAATCCAGTCATGGGCAGATATAGTAACTAAGACAGTCTAGACCAGAATGTAAGACTTGGGTGCTACTTCCAAAACCATAGATTACCATGCTGAACCTTCTTATATACAGTCTAATTCTTTCTTGCCAGTGGGGCAATCCAAGTCTGTGGCTATTAACTGGGACTTAATTTGACAACCCTGTGTATCACTTGTCTCCAGGATTTATTCTATCTTTATTCCATTAAAAAAATTTTTTTTAATGTTTATTTATTTTTGAGACAGAGACAGAACATGAGTGGGGGAGGGGTAGAGAGAGAGGGAGATGCAGGATCCGAAGGAGCCTCCAGGCTCTGAGCTGTTACTACAGAGCCTGATGCGGGGCTCAAACTCACAGACCATGAGATCATGACCTGAGCTGAAGTTGGATGCTTAACCGACTGAGACACCCAGGCGCCCCTATTCAATTTTTATTGTAAACTCTTTCAACATTCTCCTACCTCTTTTGGGTGGGTGAATTCTGTGCCCCCTAGCAGGGTTGCAGCTAATGTTGTCATCGCACAATTAGCACTGATTGAAACCTGCGCTGCTATCCAGGGCATACACTGTCTTTATTCATCTGCCTCCATTTTACAGTCATTCTATTGACATTGCACCATGACTGGAGCTTGGCTGAGAATGAAACACTGGACATTGTGTTACTGGACTCCTCTGAGTAAGCACAGATACTGCAGTGTGTCATTCATTCTGGGTTATGACTTCAATGTTAGCACAATTATTGTGAGTAAACCAAATTATCCCTATGAAAAATAATCCCTATGAAATTTCTTTCACACTTCAATGTATAGAAGCCCATGGCTTGTTCCTTAAAAGAAACTAGAGCTTTGATAATGTATTTGACATCATAGGTTGTGTTCCTAGGAAGCAGATTCTCAGGCTCTGGGATTTGCTTGCCGGAGGCCATTTGATAAAACATCTGTGAGAGGTGTGAGACATCAAATCAAGCAGGGGGGAGGAGTTGAAACCCAGGGCAGCTGCAATAGAGACCTCAGTCATTCCTACTGGAGACTCCATGGAGTTATGTCCCTACCCCTTCCCTGCTAGGGTTTATACTCCCTCCCACTGAGCAGGCATTGGATGTAGAAAACTCCCAGGGAAGGACATGACCTTGGGTGAGGCAGCTGAGGGCAGTTCCCAGAGAGGGTCTTAGCTGAGAGCAGTAAGCAGCCAATACTCCTGGAAGATGGGAGAATAAGTACCTCAATCAGAAGAGGTGGGGGAGTATGGATGTTCCCATAGCATTCACTAAACTGTTTTCTCTGTTTATTATTATTATTATTATTATTAGTATTATTATCATTATCATCATCATCATCATTATTATTATTATTATTACAGGGCTTAGTCCAGAACAGGTCACGGTCTTTAGCCCTGGAACTTAACTCTAGGAGAGACAGTGTAACAGCAGACAGATCCCTGTGATGCAAATGAAAATGCCTCTCTGCTGAAGGGCATTGTGGAGAGTGCATGAAAACATGGCAGTGATGTTGGCAGGGAGATGGCAATGAGGTTCTATGAACCAACTGTCTCCTGCAGCTGTGAAAAGACACACAGCCCGGCTGCCAACTGTTGGGTTCATTGTGCTTTGGCTGAATTTAGTTCTCTCTTATGTCAACTTGCAATTCTATGTTGAAGAAAATTGGTCTGGTCTGCCACCATCTCCATCTCTTAGCAACTGAGAGAGATGGAAACAACAGCTGGGTAATTTGATATTGGGAATTTAAAGGTCATGAAAATGGAATATAATGGCTGTTTGTATTAAAGAAAAAAGAGAGAGAAAATGATGTAACTCTAATGCTTAGAAATGTTTGGAATGCCACATGGGCTACAAAGAATGAAAAGCTAGTTTAAACTGGTTGGACTATTCCTCTCTCAGAATGATTAAAGTTGAGGCTAGGAGCACTCCCAAACACATGTATTTGCCTAAATATATTATAATCTATATAAAAATATAAATATAAATTCTTGTGGAGTGTTGGAATTGTAACATAGAAAACAGTTTCTGTTTTCTGCATTAATTTTCTCTAAGATTAACCTACTGCTTTCTTACTATGGGCTTTGAAACAATAATTCCAGTATAACATAGATGACAGCTTAGAGTTATATTTTGTTTTCCTTCTGGTGGCCAATGGTCATGGAGATGAGAGGTGAAAATGGGAGAAAAGGAGGGGTGGTCCTCAGAGGCAGTGATGAGCCTCCTCTGGAGGCAGGAAGCCTGCTTTATAGGCTGCTCACACTGTCTCCAGGGTGCATGTACAATAGGTAGCAATGGAATTGGGTGTTTGAAAACTAGAAAATGGAAAGCCAAGTGGAATTGTTGATAATAAGTTGTTTTCCCTCTTCCCTGGGGCCAGTGAAGAGGCCATCTGGTTTTCAAATTAGGAAAGCCAGAAAATATAGTGTTTGCTCTCAAATATCATACTCTAATGAAAATTCCAAAGCGGAGGGAAAAAGGCAAGAGAGAAGAAGACTGGGGGGAAGAAGAGCTTAAAATACTAAATTAGTGGAGTGAGCTGCTTGCTGCTTGCATTCCTGTAGGTTCATAATCTAAGCATTTTTCAACTGTTTAGTAAACCTGCCTGGAAAAGGTTCATTTGAAGGGATGTGGACTACAAGGGAGGGGTTTGAAAATCTAGTGCTTTACGTGGTAGGTAACTGCCTGATATTTCTCAGAATAGCTTGTTCATCCACCACTTATGCAGCTTTTATCCTAGCACAGTGGGCAGAAAGCCATCGTTTTCTTAACATTGTTAGTGGTTCACTTCCTTGCCACCTTCCCGTATGGTTGGGCTGTGGGTCTACTGCTGCTGTCACTGTGAGCTTCTCTGTCTTTTTTCATTAATGCTAAGAGGACCACATGAAATAGTTCCAGTTTCTCAACAAAGTGTTTGGGTTTATGACAAAACAACTTTGAAGAGGTGACGTAAAAATTGAGAAATACATTTCTTCTTATCCATTCACTTCCCTACCTCCCAATGCCCCCAAGAAAACATTCATCCAAATGTTTTGTAAATCCAAAACATTTACAACAAATGAAATGGAACCATATGAAATTGATTTTTTTTTTTTTTAGGTCAAAGGCAGTTAAATACAGGTAATTTCACATGATTCAACTTCTACATATACAGACAAGTTTCTGATTTAAAACTAACAACTGAGTGATTTTGAGTGATTCTAAGTGATATCTAAGGATAACTGTCCTTAGAAGAATTCTCTGAGGAGAGAGAAAACATTTCAAGGTAAACATACTGACAAATTTATTTGTAACCAAACTAAATTCCAGATGGGGCTGGCTTAGGGTTTACAGATGGAAGAGAAATAGGGATTGCATCTTGAAGGAAACTAGTTTCTGAGGGAGATGAGGATTTAAGTTTTCTTTGTAGGATATGTTTTCAGCTTACTTGGTCTTGCACTTATCTTAAAAATTCTGTTTAAGGGGCGCCTGGGTGGCGCAGTCGGTTAAGCGTCCGACTTCAGCCAGGTCACGATCTCGCAGTCCGTGAGTTCGAGCCCCGCGTCAGGCTCTTGGCTGATGGCTCGGAGCCTGGAGCCTGTTTCCGAATCTGTGTCTCCCTCTCTCTCTGCCCCTCCCCCGTTCATGCACTGTCTCTCTCTGTCCCAAAAATAAATAAAAAACGTTGAAAAAAAATTTAAAAAAAAATTCTGTTTAAGACTAGAAAACTGAGAGATGCCTAGTTGGCTCAGTCAGTGGAGCATGAGACTCTTGATCTCAGGGTTGTGGGTTCGAGCTCCATATTGGGTGTGGAGATTGCTCAAAAATAAAATCTTAAGAAAAAAAGAATAGAAAACCCAGAAAAGGACCCACAACTATATGGCCAACTAATATTCCACAAAGCAGGAAAAAATACACAATGGAAAAAAAGCAATCTTTTCAACAAATGGTATTGGGAATACTGGACGGCCACCCACAGAACAATGAAACTAGACCACTTTCTTTCCCCCTACATAAAATTCAAAATGGATTAAAGTGAAACCTGAAATGAAGCAAATGTGAGGCCTAAAAATTATTGCACAGGCAGTAATCTCTCTGACATTGGCCATAGCAACATTTTTCTAGATATGTCTCCTGCGGCAAGAGAAATAAAAGAAAAAATAAACTATTGGGACTTCATCAAGTTCATCCAGCTTCTGCACAGCAAAGGAAACAATCAACAAAACTAGAAGGCAACCTATTTTCAAATGACATATCTTATAAAGGACTAGTATCCAAAATCTCTAAAGTTAAAAAGCTCTGCACAGCAAAGGAAACAATCCACAAAACTAGAAGGCAACCTATTTGCAAATGACATATCTTATAAAGGACTAGTATCCAAAATCTCTAAGGAACTTAGCAAACTCAATACCCAAAAAACAAATAATTTAATTAAGAAATGAGCAGAAGACATGAATAGACATTTTTCCAAAGAAGACATCCAGGTAGCTACAGACACATGAAAAGATGCTCAACATCACTCATCATCAGGGAAATAGAAATCAAAACCATGATGAGTTACCACCTCATGCATGTCAGAATAGCTAAAATTAACAACACAAGAAACAACAGGTGTTGGTGAGGATGTGGAGCAAGGGGAACCCTCTCACACTGTTGGTGGGAATGCAAACTAGTGCAGCCACTGTGGAAAAACAGTATGGAGGTTCCTCAAAATGTTAAAAATAGAACTCCCTACGGTCCAGCAATTGCACTATGGTATTTACCCAAAGGATACAAAAATACAAATTTTAAGGGGTACGTTCACCCCAATGTTTACAACAGCACTATCAATAATAGCCAAACTATGGAAAGAGCCCAAATGTCCATTGACAGATGAATGGATAAAGAAGTGGTATATATATACAATGAATTATTATTCAGCCATAAAAAAGAATGAAATCTTGTCATTTGCAACAGCATGGTTGGAACTAGAGTGTATTATGCTAAGCAAAATAAGTTAGTCAGAGAATGAAAAATACCATATGATTTCACTTAAATGTGGAAGTAAGAAACAAAACCGATGTACGTATGGGAGGGGGGGGGAAAAGAGAGAGGGAAACAAACCATAATAGACTGTTAACAATAGAGAACAAACTGAGGGTTGATGGAGGGAGGTGGGTGGGTGATGGGCCAGATGGGTGATAGGTATTAAGGAGGGTACTTGTCATGAACATTGACTGTTGTATGTAAATGATGAATCATTAAATTCTACTCCTGAAACCGACATTGTACTGTATGTTAACTAACTAGAATTTAAATAAAAACTTGAAGGGGCACCTGGGTGGAAGTCGGTTAAGTGTCCGACTTCAGCTCAGGTTATGATTTCACAGTTCATGAGTTCGAGCCCTGCATTGGGCTTTGTGCTGACGGCTCAGAGCCTGGAACCTGCTTCGGATGCTGTGTTTCCCTCTCTCTCTGCCCCTCCCTTGCTTGCACTGTGTCTCTCTCTCAAAAATAAACATTAAATAAATAAATGATAAATGGAAATTTGAAAGATTAACATAAATTCTGTTTAATATTTGTGGTTCACTCATTTTTCAAAATTTGTTCTGATTTCAGATCTCTGTGTTACATTTAAAAAAATTGTTCACATGCTCCTTGCTTTAGGAGGTATATTAACTTTTTTAGATGGAAACTCTAAGTTTCCATTCATTTGTGGGAAAAGTATACATTTGTTCTCTTTCTCAGCTCTAGAACATTCATTCTCAGTTTTATATTTTTGAGACACAGGAAGTATATTTGTTTAAATTTTCTCTCTGACAGTGAACCCAGAGCTACAACCCAGTGAACATAATGCAGAAGAATGGAAATCTTAGTGCAGTCTTCTTTTATACTTCATTTTTAGTGGCTTATGAGTGTTTAATAACCATAGTGAACCTTTATTCAACATTTACATCATGTCAGGTACTATGCATGTACTATCACGTTTAATCCTCATTCTATGACATGGGTCCTAGTGTTAGCTCACTTAACAAATGAAGGAATTGGTGAACAAAGATTGTTTCTCTTCTAAGGAATCAAAGTTGTTAATAGCAGTGCTAAGACTAAATTTCAGACTGTCTCTAGACTTGTCCCTAGACTTGTCTCTTAGACTTGTCTCTCTTAATTTACTACACCATCTCTTAATTTACTATACCATTCTGCTGTCATACTGTAACCAATTCAGGCATTCCCCCCAATTTATCATGTTTAGTGAATGTTTTTGTTATCAGTTCTTGTTTGAAGGTGGGATTTGGGCAAGGTGTCTTGCAGGACTGAAGGCAGGTATGTTAACATTTTATGAAGAGCAAAACTTCAAAAGAAGCATTAAAAAATTTTTTTTAATGTTTAATTTTTGAGAGAGAGAGAGAGAGAGAGAGAGAGAGCAAGAACAGGGGGAGGGGCAGAGAGAGGGAGACACAGAATCTGAAGCAGGCTCCAGGCTCTGAGTTGTCAGCATAGAGCCTGACGCAGGGCTCAAACCCACAAACTGTGATATCATGACCTGAGCTGAAGTCGGATGCTTAACTGACTGAAGCCACCCAGGTGCCCCAAAAGAAGCATTTTAATGAATTTTCTTCATGTAGAGATGCAAGAGAAACCAGCTGTGTTTGTAGCACTTGCATTACCACCAACCTGCTTCCTTGAATCCTTGCATTTTACTTCATTTTATTTTTTAAGGTTTATTTATGTATTTTGAGAGAGAGGAGCATGAGCTGGGGAGGCACAGAGGGACAGGGAAGGAAAGAATCCCAAGCAGGGTCAGTGCTCAGCTCAAAGCCTGACACCAGGCTTGATCCCATGACCATGAGATCATGAGCTGAACCAAAATCAAGAGTCAGATACTAAACCAACTGAGCCACCCAGGTGCATTTTAATCTGATGAATCAAGGGGCACCTAGATGGCTCAGTTGGTTAAGTGTCCGACTTTGGCTCAGGTCATGATCTCCTGATTTGTGAGTTTGAGCCCTGGGTCAGGCTCTGTGCTGACAGCTCAGAGCCTAGAGCCTGCTTTGGATTCTCTCTCTCTCTCTCTCTCTCTCTCTCTCTCACTCTACCCCTTCCTGCTCATTCTCTGTCTCTCTCTCCTCCAAAAATAATAAACATTAAAAAAATTTTTTAATCTGATGAATCAAGTCTGTAGACAGAAATTGTTATTAGCTCTTTGAGCTCCCCATAAAAAATGTTTTGAGCCCTCTTTCAACTATACAACATTGTAATTATTATCTACCTCATACTTTTAAATTTTCTTGTTTCTATGCTGAAACAGAAGTTCAATGTATTGTTTTAAGACATATTTATATGCTGTATTTTCTACTATCTTATATATTTATCAGTTCAGCAAATATTTATTGAGAGCCTACCATATGCCAGACATTCTTCTTAGCATAGCAGTGAACAAAACTGGCAAAAATTCTGACCTCAAGCACTTAACATTCTTGTGGTGATTAGTTTTTAAAAGGGTTACCAACAGAAGGCCAGAGGAGGAGGGTGGATCTATAGAGTTAACTCCTTAGAAATTATTGAGAGGCCTGGGGAAAAATTTGCAGTGCCTTCTTATTCAGGAGGCCCCAGAGCCAGCTCAGACTCTACTCAGATTAAGAGCAAACAGCTAAATGGGGGCTAGAAGAGGTTCCAGTTTAGCTTCCATTGTGTAGATCACTTCAAAAAGACATTGTAGTAAGATATTTGCATAGCAATCTAAGACTCTTACTGGACTTTAGCCTTGTGACCCATATATAGAATTTTTTCTGGCCACATTTTAAATGTCACACAAAGATGAAAACCCTTAGATGTTGGGCACCAAGTTGCAGATCTTTCTGAATCCCAGAGTTAAAAATAATAGAAAAATTCCCTAAGTAGAAGCAGCTGAAGAGGGAAGCTGAGGGTGGGGTTCACGGTTCTCCCAAGGAGTGGCTGAGCCTGGCTGGTTGAAGCTCAGCTCCGAGGCAACTTGGCTCTCATGTGTGTGTGTGTCTGTCCTGACAAACCAATTTAGTGCCACAGTTCCAAGTCTAGTATGTATCACAGACTTGCAAAAATGCTCTGCGGTATATTTACTACTTTGGTCCCCCAAATCAATTGAGCAGGATCTTTTCAGTAGCAAAGCAATTTTATTTATAGAGATCTTGCTACAAATGAGAGGCAATTTAGAGTAGTGGTTAAAGGAGTTGATGCTTGGAGCCCAACTGTCTGGGTCCAGATTCCAGCCCCACCTCTTACGTGGCTACACAAAGCAGCTCACTGTGCCTCATTTTCCTTTTCTGTGAAATGATGGTCATAATAATAGCATCTGTCTCATAGGATTGTAATGAGCATTAAATGAAATAGTATCTGTGAAATGCTTAGAATGATGAGTGGCCATGGTAAGCACTATATAAATGTAGCTCATATGACAGTCTTAGATTCTCCTGTCAATAGGCATTGCCTGGCTGGGGTTTAGCATCCACAGTGAATCTTTCACATAGCTTTCCAGACATACTGGCATCACCCCTAAATGCCAAAAGTAAACTCTAAGATTTAAAGTAAAGGCATATACTGACCATAGCCATGTATGAAGTTTTAAGTTTTCATATTCAATGATTAAGAGCCAACATTAGTGAACATTGTTGCCAAGAAGCACCCCCCCCCCCCCCACCCAGGCTTGTGGATGTGTGCCCTCAGGCCAAGTGCCTGTGTGATTGCCTTCAAATGTGTCAGGAAGACATTACACTCAGATCTATGAAATCAAGGGATAGATTTTAGGGAGATGAAGGTCCTTCTGCTAAACAGATGACTGGAAAGATTAAGTAAGTAGTGAGGAGGAAAATTCCAGGCTCCAACTGGAGTCAAGATGTGAAGCAGCAGCAGCTAAGCTAACAGGCCATGGTGACAAGGATTAAAGATGAACTGAATGTCCTCAGGGAGAAAGCCAAATAAGGATCTCTGCCATCAAAAAACACAAAAATGTATTTAATGCCTAAACAACATAATCAGCATGTGGAAAACTAGAGTTAGCCTGAGATAATGTTTGCTTAAGGAGCAGGTCCCGGAAGGAAGATGCACACTACAGTAGATTTTATGGGGAGCTCCCAGAACACACAAAATACATTATGATGACTCAAAGTGAAGAAAGGTGGTTTTGGCTTTTAGGCAGGGGAAGGGCATGTATAGAGCCTGGTCACATGGGTTGGAGAAAGAGAATTGTTGGACTAAGATAGGGAATAGAAGTATAAACAAACCTCCTCGGTGCAATGGAATTCACCCTTCACAATTAGAGATCCTGATTTCTACTATGTTGCCCTCTTTGGCTCAGCATAAAATTAGTTTCTATGAGGAAGGAGCTAGTCTCAAGTGAGAGGGTGTTGAGGAAAATGTATTCGGAGGAGAGGAGAAGAGAGAACAGAGCTCCCCAATCCTATTTGTATGAGTTTGTCTCTTAATAGCCTTCCTTTGAGTAGGGCATTGTGAATACATTTGCATTTCTTAACTCAAACAAATGATAGGCAGCTGCTTGGTTCAGAGAGAAACATTGGCTACTATGTTAGATATTCAGAATAAAGAAGAAGTGGAACTATATTCTTCAGAGTTGGGTGAAAAAAAATCATAGCTCTAAAGTAAGAGAATGTTGGGGTCATCTTTGAAGGTGAAAAAATTTACAACTGGCTTAAATAGTGAATTCTCTTATATGGGCTCTTTGTTAATTAATGGAAGATCTGTGTTAAGCCCTCAAATCTTATGATTGAAATAATAGCACAATATGCAGTATTCAAAGGGCTTTCTTCTTAAACATTTGTACCCTATTCATAGTCAGTGCCCATTCATAGTCAGTCATGCTTTCTGATGCTGGATTTCTTTCCACGATTTGTACATATTTGTGTATAGTGACTCACATAGCTATTTTAAGGAAAGAAGAAACAGTTTTGTGATTTATCATAAACTAGTATGGAGCTCAAAGATTTTTAAAAATCCATTTTCATTTACTATTTGTTTGAATTTAGGTATCACTAATAGTAGGTAAAGTTTGGTAGGTAAAACAATGCAAGACAAACTCTCAGGAGCCAGAGTTCAGTACACTATCTGATCAACCCCAGTCTGATTATTCTTATTCTTCTTTGGCCCTACCCGCATGTGCTCATGCCTGCAGATCCCAGTGGCCCAGGAAAATATCTAGTTGGTTTCCTGGTTGCTTTAACACAAAGAAAATTAATTCATATTTACAGATTCATGTATAGTAAAAGTACTTTTAAAATGTGAAATACATATTTTCCTTATATACAAGATTGTTGTAAAAAAATCAAACAACAGACAAGTGAGAACTTTCCTTTTATATTCTTAGGGTTTACCCCCATTAACAACTTGGCATATATTCTTCTAGACTGTATTTATATTCATATTTATGTAATTTTTAAAGCATGTTTGTTGCTCTTGTTTAACCAACTGTCTTGCTTCCTATTATATTTCAGGATCTCTTTCTGGATCAGTGTTACAAAGATCTGCTTTAGTTGTTCCACTTTATTGATTGACTGATTTGTGCATAATGCATGCAAAGATACAAAATGGCAAACATTGAAAAGGATGTCTCTCTCTTGCCCCTTATTCTCCTGCCTCACAGTTCCCCTCTCCAGAAGCAATTATTGTTATCAATTTCACATAAATCCTTCCAGAACAAATGCAACCTTCATTATTCCCTTCAGTATACAAACAAGCTATACAATATCAGTCTGAAAGAGGAAGAACTCTTCCTCAATTTGTACATTCCCTTCCAGCTACCATCTCATTTCTTTGCTCCCTTACAGCAGTAATCCCTAAAAATTTTTCTCTAATTATGGTTTCCTATTCCTCTTCTCACACCCTTTGATGAACTGACAGCAATCTCGATCTTTATGGTCTGTTTAAGAACTCATTGGGCTATAAAGGTTTGGCTTCTTCTTCTACCTTGGGGCAATTTGGAGAGTATTCTCCATTTCAGAACTCCATGTAGGTAAGCCGATGCATTCTTTGAGACTGCATTACAGCTCAACTTTCCCCAACCCTGCTTATGTTCTTCCTCTTCCTCAAGAGTTCATCCCAAGTATACTCCCTAATAAACTTCCTGCGCACCAATATCCACTGTAGAGTCTGCTTCCCAGGAAACCAACTGTGACATCCTCTAGTGGTTCCCCATCTCAGAAGAAAAGCAAGTCTTGCAATGGCTCTGTATGTCTCTCCTTCTTCCACTGCCAAGTTTTCTGGCTACATCTCCTACACTCTCCTGTTTGTTCAGTGTTATTTAGGGGTTCCCTAAGTATACTAAACAAACTCCCACTTGTGAGATTTTGCACTGGCTTTTCTGACCTCCTGGGGTATGCTTCCCCCAAATACACTCCTGTCTCATTCCTCATTTCCTTGAGATCTCTGCTCAAATATCACTTTATCAGAGCTTGTCTCTTTACCGCTCTGTATAAAGTAGCATATCCACTACCACCCTAGCACTCTTTATTCCCCTTCTTCTTTTTGATATAAAATGTACTAAATTAATTTTATTGTTGTCGGGGAAGGTGGCTGAGGGAGTTCCATGTTCATGCTTTGTGATCCCCTTCCAGCTGCATTTCTTTCCCTAGGGACCAGGCACTCTTAAGGAAGGTGGGGTAGAATCTTAGCCTCAGTTTGAAGAAGTTGGAGCTGAAAGGGGGCTGGGGGTGCACCATGACCAAAGGGGCCATTTCTCATGTTTCTTTCCTCATTTTCACTGCCTCTTGAGCTAGGTGGATTTTCTCTTCTTAGCAAGTAAGAGTATTTGCTAGGGAAAGCAGGTAAAAAAATAGTAAAACCCATCCCCTGCAGGAAGAAACCACACCATCAACACCAACAAATTGCTGTGTTCCTTTTACAACAAAAGGGACTTGAATTTTTATAAAACCAAATGTGGTATTTCAGTGACTTTTTGATAATGTACAAGGCTTTTTTGTGAATTTAAATTTCTTTCTTTCTATATTTATATTTTAGGACCGATCTCATTTTTTAAAAGTTTATTTATTTATTTTGAGAGAGAGACAGAGGGAGTGCAAGCAAGAGAGGGGCAGAGAGAGAGGGAGAGAGAGAGAATCCCAAGCAAGCTTTGCACTGTCAGCACAGAGTCCAATGCAGGGCTTGAACTCACAAACCATGAGACCATGACCTGAGCAGAAATCATGAGTTGGATGCTTAACTGACTGAGCTACCAAGGCTCTGCAGGACGATTCTCATTTTTAATAAGGTTTAAAAAAAAAGTGTCTAGCGAAAAATAACTTCTGTTTTTGCCATGTGATGTTCCACAAGTGCAGCTGTAGAAAAGTGCTTATCAGTTGTATAAAAACCACCTTTGATAGAAAAAAAAAAAAGAGACAATTATATTCCCTTTTATGTAATCTTTATACTAATACTTTTTAAATAAACTTTGTTGGGATTGTTGCTCTTTTACTCGTTAACTTACAGAAAATGTAAATATTTGTGAGTATTTTTTTGTTTGTCTTTTATATTTTAACTTTGTTTCTGATGTTTTATTTTTCATATAGAAGTATAACATTTTTGTGCAGTGGAGTTTATCAGTTTTTTCTTATGGGCTTTGTGTCATGCTCTAATCTTCCTCACTTTGACATTACAGATATTTTTCTCATATATTTTCCTCCAATCCTTTTAAGTTTTGATTTTTTACATTTTAAATATTTTTTTACTTGAGAATTTATCTTGTGTACATCTTAAAAATATGGGAATATAAAGTTTTCTTTTAAAATCAAAGATCAATAGTACCATAGTGTCCAAATATCTGTTGAACAAATTGTCTTTTCTCTCACTGATGCCAACTCCATCAATTTCTATTTCTAGCTTTATATTCTGTTCCATTTATCTATTCATTTGTGTATAAATACCACATTACTTTATATATTATAGCTTTATAACGTTTCTTTAGTTATCTGGCTGGTTTTGTCTCTACCCGCAACTAAAAGTTCTGAAATTAATGATATTTGCAAAATATTTCCATCTTTGTTGCTTATTTTTCCACTTAAATTTTATAATCAACTTGTCTCATACCAAATAAAATTCTATTGGCTTTAGCATTTTTTTTTTGTATTTAAAGATGAATTAGGAAGAATTAACATTTTCATAATCTTCAGTCTTCTTATCCAAGAATAAGAAGTTTCTTTATCCAAGTCTTTCTACATTCCTGTCACCATATATTTCCTTTTTCATGTTTTTAAATTGTTGCAAATATGTTTTTATTCTGAATGTATTGAGATTATCATATGATTTTTTAAAATTTCTTTTTCAAACTCTAAGCTAACATTGCTTTCCTGGAATGAATCCAACTTGGTCATGATTATTATCTTTTTTATGTATTGTCTTCATTTGTGAAAACTGGTCTACTTTCTGGTTTACCTGTACTCCTCTGGAGTGCTCCCTTAGAGCTCCCTAAAATGTTGTATTTTTACCAGTGCCCCTTCTCTTTGGTAGATTCTGAGCTCCAGTTGTCGTCTCTCCAGCAGTGAAAATGGCTAAAACTGAAATCTCAGCTTTAAACTTCTTAGCTTTGCTTACAAATCTGCAAAGGCCTTAAGGGGTAAATGGTTCCAGCTATCTCATCTCTGAATTTCCATTCTCTGTGGGATGTTAAGCTCTCAAATCCCTGCTGCCTTGGCAAATCTCTGATGCCTCCAAACTGATTCTTTTTTATTCAGCATGTGTAGCTGTTCTCGGTGAGATGATTTTTCTGCATAGGCACATCTGCCACAACCAGAAATGGAAATCAAGAAATGATATAAAATAGAAGTTTAAGGTGCTGTTAAAGTGTAGTAGTGGTATCAGGAATTATAATTTGTGCCCAGACCTTGGGAGGCAATGAAAGTAGCACAAACTACCTCAAATACCAAGAATGTCATTTAGCACCACGTGGGATGTGCAGATGATCTGGCTGTGACATCCATCATTGCACCTATCGCAGGCTGATTCTGCTCATCTCAAGGCTGGCTGGCATCTTCTTTCTCTACAAACGCTTCATGTGCATCCCATCAGATACCTCCTCCAGGATTACTCAGTTACCCATACCTGGAAATGAAGAGTTACTCATGCTCAGCATCTCTGTTTCTACACCCACCAGGTCCATCTGGTTACCAAATCATGTCTGTTATATCCCCCTATTGTTTCTACAATATGTTTACTCTTTTCCATTCCCACTGCCTTTGCCTAAGTCCAACTATCCTCATTCTTTTTCTGAGTTGTTGAAAAGCCCCTTAATCCCACTCTCCTATTAAAACAAAGAATGATCCTTCTAAAATACAACTTTCATCCAAGCTTTTGCTACTGTGCTTAAAATCCAACAGTAGCTCTTATAATTCATAGCTTATAATATGTAATATATAAAATTATATATATTATACATATTTGCCTCGCTCCCGCACCCCCAGCAAATACTAAAGGCAGGTACTGTGTGCTATGGGATACTCAGAAACCTCTGTCCTTGTACAGGGGCTGTTCCTGCCTAGAATATGACTGGACCAAATGACAACCTCTCTGGACCGTGGTTTCCTCCTCTACAATAAGAAGAAATTGAACCAGGAGATTTCCAACTCCAATACTTCGTGATTGTGAATCATTGCTTTAGGATGTGTTATGTGTGCCTTTAAAAATGAAGTTGATGTTTATAATAACATCTATATTTACATTGTGAATATATATAGAGAGTAATGTAAAACATCAGTTATGTACTGTTTTTGTAACAACAATCGATTCTGATCTGTGTGAATTCATGACTCAAATGGGAAATTAAATCATGACTGAATTCAATTGTAATTGCAGTCCTCTGACACTAACGGCCACAGGAGCCCCTTAGGATTAAGATGTACTGTAAATTGTGATCCTAGACATCCCTTACTCTGGGCTGGCTTCAGGTGTGACGAGTTCTCTTATTTTCTGGTTCTGTTTCTTGTCTCTCTGCTCACTCCCTCCTTTGCACTCTGAGTTTCTCGTACCAAGGTGTTTTCAGCTCCCGCATCAAACTGCCCTATACTCTCCTGCTTCCAGGTCTTCCTGTAGGATGCCTTTTCTTCCTGGAATGCTTTCCTCCCAAATCCAGGTCTGATTCCCTCTTACTTGTTCTTTAGAACTTGGCTATGCCTCACCTCCTCTGACCAGCTTCTCTTATTCTGAGCAAGGTACCCACCCCCTCCTTCTCATTCTCATGATACCATCTGCAGATACCATCACTGTGCTTTTCAAACATTATTATTTACTTATCTGCTATCTCTCCAAATTCTAAGATCCTTGAGGACAGGGGCCATGTTTTTTTGTTTGTTTGTTTTTTGTTTGTTTGTTTTTTGTTTTAATTCCAAGAGCTGAGCTCAGAGCTTAATATATAATGAATATTTTATAACATATTAATTTATAATTAACGAATAATTGGGGTATCTGGGTGTCTCAGTTGGTAAAGGGTCAACTCTTGATTTTGGCTCAGATCATGATCTCACAGTTTGTGAGATCAAGCCCAGAATCAGGCTCCACACTGGCAGCAAGGAGTCTACTTGGGATTCTCTCTCTCTCCCACTCTGTCTGCAACTCCCCTGTCTCACAGAGTACAAGGTGGGGAGGGGCAGAGGGAGAGGGAGACACAGAACCTGAAGCAGGCTCCATGCTCTGAACTGTCAGCATAGCCTGACATGGGGCTCAAACCCAAGAATTCTGAGATCATGACCTGAGCCGAAGTCAGACGCTTAACCAACCAAGTCATCCAGGCACCCTTTAAAAAAATGTTTAAAAAAAAAAATAAATGAATGATTATATTTCACAATGAGAGCCATTAAAGAAATACATTTCCCTTATAGGAATCTTAGAAGAATCCCTCTTACAGCTAACTTTGTCAAGTGCTTCTATGCCTCTATTTGGAAATTATATATATATATATATATACATATATATATACATACACACACACACACATGCATGTACATATTTATACATATAAACTTTTGGTGTTTGACAGACTTAGGGAAAATTATGTTTAGATGTTTCTTAAATTTTCTGAAGAATATGTAAATTCTCACATAAACATAGTTTTCCAGACTGATACTAATACTTGGTTCTGATCAGAAAAATATTGTTTTGATTTTATCATCTTTCTTTTTTTGTGCTGGCAAGAGCTGACAGCTATTTAAATGAGAATTAAAAATAGGACCCTGTGAAGTACATGTTCCTTTTTTTTTCCTGCCAGGATATAACTGACCATAGAACTGAGGTTACATCTCTCTCTTTTCTAAAATAAAATTGTCACAGACTATGCTATCAAATTCTAGATAAAAGCCAATAATGAAAAAGATAACTCCTAAGACATATTCTAGTAGTCCAAATACTTTCTTCACTTCTAGTAGAAAATATGCTTTTTCTCCTTACTCTTGAAAGTTGTTCGAAGAATCTGAAAGTTAAAGTGCCACCAGTTGGTAGCCATATAGTCTGTGATTCATCCACACTGAGTTGTTTTGACTGCTGGATGTGTCTTCCCTTTCTGTATTATCATCATAAATGAAAGAACCTCAGCTTAAAGGAAGCAGGTGCTGGGGTGTGAAAGAAATAGAGTAATTGCTTGTCTGAGAGGGAGCTGTGGAAAAGCCTTTTGGCTTTGGGAAAGCAGATTCTTATTTATCATTGAAACTGACTAACTAGACCAGGCCCAGTTGGAGTTGGAAGCTGGAAATGGACTCTAAGTATATTCCTACCCAAGATCTGACATGCCATTATTCATTCATTTGCTCCCTCGTCAGACAGTCATTGAGTTTTGTAACAAAGAAGTCTATATGACATCCATTGTGCCACCTCAGAACTGCTGGTCACTCTGACTTAACAGTATCTTAGGAAAGTGGGAATAGGGCGGGAGGAGCTTGTTGAAGGCAGAGGCAGGCCCGAGGTTCTTTAGTGATTCTCTAACATCCCAGAACTCATTTATTTAGCAAACATTCATTGGTGTCTGTTAGGGGCCCAGTGGTGTTTTAAGCCATCTGTGCAAAGATAAACCTGAGAGAGCAACTGCCAACTAGAGTGCCCTGTTTGAGGAGCTAGGAAGGAAGTACCAGACCATTAAGATGTTGGGCAGTAGCAGAGCCTGGGAGCACTGAGGAGGGGACATGAAGCCAGTTGAGGGGAGTCATGAGGCTTCCAGACCAGGTAACCACTGAGAAGACTGTCAAGAGATTAGGAGAGCAGTAGCAAAGGCAAGAGAAGAGATTGAAAACCTCATCTGATTTGGTGCTGTCTTTAGGGAGACTATCGCTGACCATTCTTAATAGAATTTTCAACCCTTTTATTTAACCTTCTCTCCGAATGATGTTTGGCTAATTCTTCCTATAAGTGATTCTCAGCAAATCTCCAACCCAGGAAATTCTTTTATCTAATTTATATCTACCCCCCCCCCCTCATGGAAATTCAAGGGCTCTCCTTTAGTTCTGATTTTTGTGGAAACCATGAGAAGGGTGCTGATGAGGAAGTTGAAAGTTTTGTGAATTTATCTGACCCTGGGAGTCAGAATGCTCAGTGCTTCATGGAGGAACTCACTGGTAAGGAGGCACAATGCAATTTTCTTTTACTATTTCTTTTTTGGTTATTTCTCCCATGAGATATGTGTCTATAAGACAGTCCCATTAACCAGTAGGTGGTGTAGTTTATTAGGAATACAAGGCCTTAGCAGATCTGTATCAGTTTCTAAAGGGGAGCTAACTTTCTTAGTTATGAAGAACGTTCAGAGTATTTTGTATTTGTAGTTTTATCTGTGTGAGCCCGGAAGGGTATGAATAATCTTGACAATATTCTGGGCAGTACGTTTACTTTCACTGGGGGCTTCCTGAGGAGCGGTCTACTCCGTGACTGGACACTGCCAGTCAGAACTTAAAATTCTTTTCTAAAACAGCTGTCCAAGTCACTTGCATGCCTCTACTGAATTATTATTATTCATGATTGGTCTAAGCTGTTTTGGGTATTAAAAGATAGTTGCACCATTTCAGTGTGTCTCCTTAGCTAAAGTAAAAACCCATGCGGCAGGGTATCGAGGAAGCCCTGCACACAGATTGTAAGCTTCTCAAATAAGCTTTCTTTTGTAACCAAGCAACCGACACATTAGACACCCCTTTGCCATCAGCTAACATTCTCTGAGAACTTAGGTCAGTGCCTAAAATAACCCTGCTAATTGTGAGGGGGCACATGTGGACTGGAATTTCAGTTAGCAGTCTGGGAGCTGAGGGACTGAGGATTTGAAACCTTACTGTAGTTACGGTTCATAACTTGTAGGCAGTTAGGTCCAAAGCCTGTTAGTGTGCAGGTAAGAAAAGAAAAGTTATATTTTGTGTTTTATGTTTGTTGTTCATAAAGCTGGTTAACCGGTGACAGCTGGTTAAACCAGGTCTGCTTGAGTTACAATATCTTGGCTAGCTGTGCTCTGCTTTAACCTGCTGGTTGGTTGTGGAGTAACTGACAGAAGTGGATTGTTTGGCTGAGGAACGTGACATTTCGGCAGTCTGTGTAGGAGCCTACGGTACTTTGGACCCCTTCTTGCCTCACAGTGCAGGTAGGATGTTGTTTGTATGGAATTCTTTATAAGCTAGACAGAGGTCATAAACTGTTCAATTCCACAGCTGGAAATGAGAGTCTCAAGTGTCGCTACTGCACCAACGTAGTTGGTGGGCACTACATTTCACTCCCTACCTTGACGTTATGCCGAATGAAGTTCTTCGTGTTCTTACCCAAGCGCGCTGAAATTCTAGGACATTAGGGAAACTAATGGAGTTCATACAAAGTATGATTTATCTGGCATGTGGAAAATGCCTCTTTACAATTTATCTTCCTCTTTTCTGTATCACTTCCCTTATTCTAGATCCAAAAGGCAGGCTTTTATATTTGTGAGAAATGATGGGAGGAGATGTTAAGCTTCTTAGTATAATTTTCCTATATTTTAAGAGCACTTAATAAAATCTGGGTTTTATCTTTAGACTAAGATGAAAATCAACACTACTCTTTTCCAAATAACCTCACTTAACTTTCTGTTTGTGCCCCATATTAGTTTAGTTAACATAAAATGCTGCAGTATTATTGCTCATCTTTCTCCAATGTTGACCTATGTTATGAAGTATCAGATTTAGTTTTGGCTTCCAGGTATCTGGCATATAAAATAAGTCTGTAAATGCTGCAAATGATGCTTTGGACCTTCCACCTAGTGGGTTATTTAATCCAGTAATTTTTCAAATTCATACATATACCTCATATCATATGACTGACGCATTTCTGAAATATATGTCAAGTGGGGTTTTATAGTTGGAATTATTTAATGAATACTTAGAAAGCTGATCACTTTTAAGAAATCCTTGTGTAAAACGAAGAGGAAGTCACAACTTAAATTATGCTTTGATCATTCTTTTCACGCATCAGGTTCTTAATTTGAGGTACACTAATGTTGTGTAACTTAGGATAAATTTCTCAGGAGCAAAACCTGCCTTTTCATTATCAAGGAAAAATGTGTGTATGTATCTGATCATGCGAAGCCTTTTGGGTATTTCTAGAAAAATGTTTGTGTGGTGAGATTTGGGAGTGGCCTATTGGCTATGTTGGATATTAAATTGTGGCTTTGGTAGAGAAAGATTTTCTAAAGGTAAGGATCATGGTCTGAAACAAAATAAATTAAAAAGTTAAAATTAAAAAGAATATTATCCTACTCTTTGTGCATTATGTCAATTTAATGAACCTGAAAATATGTAATATTGTGGCTTTTTATAACATATTATATCTATTGCAATCTCAGGAATTATCAACTTGACCAATAAAAAGTTGCAAATATTTGACAATCTTGGACATAAAAATGGCAGTTTTGTGTGGCTCATTCCAATTGTTTAATGAACATAAACTCATTTTAATGGAAGTTTAGCCTTAATCACCAAAACAATAGTAGCAAGTGTCAAATATTCTCATCAAGTATGAGAGCTATCTTGTTAAAAACATGATCATCAGGGGTCACTTCCTGTGAAGAAACCCAGTAGTATGTGTTATTCACCCCCCCCCCCCCCCGCCTTTGTTTCCCTACTCCTTAGCTTCTTTGGTCTTTTAAAAAGAACTTACTGTGTCTGCCAAGTCCTACCTACGGTGTTTATTAGATCCGGTGACTGTGGGAATACATCCTTAATGACTGAGGGTTTAGCAGGGTTTGGGATGTCTTTGAGAAGGTTCTTCCTGTAGTAGCTTGTCAATGACCAAATGTAAGTTGCAATTTTAGGGTTTCTCTATGTGTGCTTTCTCAGTGCTCTCCTTTTTCTAATTTCTAATTTCCTTATGTCATTGTTTGAGACTTTTTTATGTAAGTGTTCAGTGCCATAAATTTTCTCCTAGATGCTGCTTTAGCAACAATGTAAGAAATTTTATATGCTGTATATTTATTTCTGTTAATCTAAAAATGTCTTCTAATTTACTTTTCGATTTCTTCTTTGACTCATGAATTATTTAAAAGTGTATTATTTATTTTCTACCTTCTTAGGGATTTTCCAGAGGTCTTTTGTTATTGTTTTTATTATTCTACTTTAATTTCACTGCAGCCAAAGAGCATACTTTTTATGACTTGAATCTTCTAAAATTTATTGAGACTAGTTTTATGATTATGATCCATCTTGCTAAATACTCATAGGTACTTGCTATTGTTTGATAGAGATTTCAAAAATGGTAGGTCAAGAAGCACATGGGTGGCTCAGTTAGTTGAGCATCTGACTCTTGGTTTTGGCTCAAGTCATGATCCCAGGGTTGTGGCCTTGAGCCCCACATCAGCCTCCGTGCTCAGTACAGAGCCTACTTAAGATTCTCTCCCTCTATCCCTCTGTCCCTCCCCTGCTTGCTCATGTGTTTGTGTGCATGCACATGTGTTTGTGTGTGTGTATGCACGCTTGCGTGCTCACTCACCCTCTGTCTCTAAAAAATAACATAACATAGCATAAAATGTCAGGTCAACTTGGTTGCTAGTGTTGTTCAAATATTCTCTCTCTATAATTGCTTACTGATTTTATGTCTATTTGTTCTATCAATTATTGACAGAGGGTTATTGAAATATCCATTCAAAACTGTAAATTTGTCTAAATCTTCTTGTAGTTCTATCAGTTTTTGCTTTATGTATTTTGAAGCTCTCTCAAAATCATGGACATTTAGGGTTATAATGCCCCCTTAATGAACTTATCCCTTTATTGTTATGAAATGGCTGTCTTTATCCCTGGTAATATTCTTTGCTCTGAAAGTTACTTTTTATGATATTAATATAGCTACTCCAGCTTTATTTTAAAGGCTTTCTCTGTTAAGTTTCTATCTAAAGTATTTCTGTAAAAATAAACTACATAACTTTTATGTATTAATATATTTAGCTTATTAATTAAGATATAAGTAGAATTCACTAATAATTTTCAGATGTTCTTCTACAATTCCTTCTTCACAGTGGCAGGGTTTCTATAGCTATCATACCTCCACTCTTATGTGATTGTCATTGTATAGTAACCTTCTTTCTATATAATGCATGGTATTTATATATTTAACATGTAGCAAGAAATGGGCACTGACCAGTCACAATGGATGCCAGCAAACAATAGGTGTGGCCTTACTGCTGCATGCTGGCTAAATATCTGTCTTTGAATATATAACAACTGATGATCCCTGAGTTAGGTACAGGAACTGTTTTTCCAGGCATACATATAATGCTACCATTTGTAAAAACTTTTTTAAAAAAAACATTGCACAGGGATCTGCTTTTTTTTTGTTTGTTTTAAAGTTTATATATTTATTTTGAGAGAGAGAATGAGTGGAGGACGAGCAGAGAGACAGGGGGACAGAGGATCTGAAGCAGGTTCTGGGCAGACAGTAGAGAGCCCAATGCGGGGCTTGAATTCACGGACACTGAGATCATGGCCTGAGCTGAAGTCAGATGCTTAACTGACTGAAACATCCAGATGCCTGATACTTTTTTTTTTTTAAAGAATGCTTATCTGTTTAGAACCCCTAAAGCTATTCAATAAGCAAGTTAACAAGTATATAGACTTCTTAAGGCATGGCTTTCTTATATTAAGGGAATAATCCATAAGGGAACTCATTTTTAAACTTTTATTTTAGATTTTGGCTGATGTTTCAGGTAGCAAATATTTGTTCATTAATTCACTAGTTATTTATTGAGGCCCTCCCCTATCATATGTCAGCCATTGAGAATTCAAGAATGAACAATACTATCTTGTTCCTGCCCTTAAGAAGTAGTCAGGGAGGGAGGTCTATTGAGAGTTTTTGCAAAACCCAGGATGAGGTACAGCAGTGTGTGGGTGGTGTCTAAGAGGGCACCCTTCGTCCTCACAAGATCTCTCAGGATGTAAGAGCCAAAATAAATTAATCCATTTCCCAAAAGGTAGGACCTATTTTGTAACATATATGTTATTTTAATTCTTCCAGGGATTTTTACCATTTACTTGGTCATCAGTGCATTTTCAATGATTAATTTTTTTTGTCCATGTCTGGGGTTTTACTAGAGCTTTCACTCCACTTACCATACTCGATGCAGGGTATATTATCTCGTGGAGTGCCTTACACACTCTTGGAGCTCAACAAATATTTGTGCAATGAATTTTTACTTCTGTGCATGGAGGATATAGGAAGAAATTGGAGCTGTCCTTCAGCTCTGTCATGAGCTGGATATCACCCAAAGGAAGTGACTGTCACCAGATGACACCCCATGGCAGAACTGGAGGAGGCATCTTCAGGGAACAGGAGTGGGCTATAATGATATGCATATAGGACTGAAATCAGAACAACAAAATAATTTCGTGTGTAGTCTTCTGTGTACTGAGAACAGAGTTCAGGCAAAAGCAGCTTACGTCACCTCAGGCCCTGGGTGGGATTTACACATGCCTTTGTTCCTTTCCATACAGTGTAGTCTCAGCAGCTTGGCCACAGGAATAAATTAGCTTTAGTCACCAGGTAGTTCAGGCAGCTTCAAGAGGGCTGGCCTAGGGAAGTCTGGCTGGTTTGGTTGTACTACTGGCAAAGCCATTTAGAGGATTTGAACCACAAGTCAGTAATAGTAGATAAATCGTTACATGTATTTTCTCCCCTTTTCTTTTTCTTGTCAAAACACTTTAGAAAGTGTTAGATAAACCCAATTTAGAAATGAGGGAAATTTCTAGGAGTCTCTGGGTGGCTCAGTCGGTTAAACGTCCTACTTCAGCTCAGGTCATGATCCTGCAGTTTGTGAGTTCGAGCTCCCATAGGGCTCTCTGCTGTCAATGCGGAGTCTGCTTGGAATTCTCTGTCCACCCCCCCTCAAATATAAATAAACATTAAAAAATTATAAAAAGAAATGAAGGAAATTTCTAGAGCTAGATGACGGGTACATGAGTGTTTATTTTATTATTACTCTTTATACTCTACATATAAATTATGTATTCCTCTGTGTGTTAAAACATTTCTCATGATAGAAAATACACAAGTATGAAAAATGTTTCAAACGTAATGTTAAGTGAAAGAAACAAAAGAATACATACTGTATTCTTACAGTATTGATTTCACTTAAAGATCATAAATAAGGAAAATTAAACTGTTTTATTTAGGTGTGCATACTAATTAGCTAAAATGATGAAAAAAGAAGCAAGAAGTGATTACTATAAAGTAATAGGCTTGATCACCTCTAGGATACATGGGGAACATCTTGGCTGTCAGCAATGTTCAATTTCTTTAGCACAGTGGTGGTTAAGTATGTTTTCATTTTATGATAATTTGTTAAGATGTACACTTATGATTTATAAACTTTTATCCATGCCATATTTTACAACACAAAAATAAAATTTAGTGTAACAAATGGGAGAGGAATAAGGAATTTTTGTTCTTATTCATTTAGAAGTATCATCTTTTTTAAATGTTTGAGAGAGAGAGAGAGAGAGAGAGAATGAGCAGGGGGAGGGGCAGAGAGAGAGAGAGAGGGAGAGAGAGAATCCCAGGCAGGTACCACACTGTCAGCACAGATCCCAATTCAGGGCTCCATCTCATTAACCATGAGATTATAACTTGAGCCAAAATCAAGAGTCGTATGTTTAACCTACTCAGCCACCCAGGTGCCCCAGGACTATAATTTTTTATACAATTAGGAAGGCTGCTACTTGCAGAAGGTTATAGATATTGATTTTGGGCTTACATATACAGGTCTCTATCTGTTATAGTTCAGAAGATGAATGTTGTCGATAATGCAAAGCTTTGATATTGATGCTTAGAAATAAAACTTGGATAACATTTTGACACAGCAGTAGTAATAGTAAACAATATCACTACGAATATATGATGTTTGGGATAGTATTATACACATTTTCTATCAGATTTATTATTATATATTTGATATTGTTATATATTATCAAACTAAAAATGATGAGTGTTATACATTTGACATGCTTAATTTTTGAAGCATCAATCACTTAAAAAGAGAAACCGATCCACACAATGTTCATTTGTTACATGGTTTTTAACTTTAGAAATCCCACAATTACAGTTGATAAATTTTTACTTATACCGAACACTATTAAAAGTAGAACCTGTTGAGTAAGTGCATATGTACCTGATAAAAAATTAAAGCTTTTCAGTAAGAAGTTGTGTTTGTATGAACTGAAACAATGCATCTATACTTAGCTATTATTTCTAAGCTTAACTGTAATTGATATATCCAAGAAACTCCTGAAACTTAGAGATTTTGCTTCTTTAGCCTCTTTGTGTCTGACCCACTTATATGAGGTCTTTAGTGCCAAGAAAAAAGAGATGAGAAGAAAAGCTAGGGAACACTCACTAACATGTTTCATCAGCTTGATCCATGGAATTATCAACAGGAAACAGGGAATATAAACAGATTATTCTTAGCAATGATCTTGCTTGCAAAAACCTGAGCAGTTTTTTGTGGAGAAGTGGGCACCCTCATACGTCCCATAACCTGATAATTTGGCAGACTGCTACAAAGTATTTACTTGATAAGATTATTAATTAATATTTTGTGAAAATGAAAATACTGCAATATGTCTGATGGATTTTTATTACAAGAAGAGAAACAAAATTTAATATTCAATCACTTACTATTTCCTATACTTTTATCACTTTGGGACACTGCATATCCTTCTCAGTCCCTGGTTGGAAGGAGGTGTAGGTACCATACAGGTTGTACAGGTGCCAATGGTTATAATTGCATCCATATAGTGTATCTACCAGGATTGGTAAGTTGTTGTCAGTGTGAGTGCCATTGTTACCTAGAATGATAAAGCTTTGGATAGAAAAAATGGAACTGACCAGTTCTATGCTGTAGGGCTAATCACCACCCATGGGGAGAAATCTATATCCTCCAATGTTTATCCTTTTTTTTTTTTTTACCAGTTTTGCCAAATGTTGCTGGAATCTAAAGCTATAAGTCATACTTACCATCATGTTATAAGATACTTCTCCCCCATCCTCTTTACCCTTGTTGTGAACAAATCTCTTTTTCTTTATGTCAACTGAGTCAGGTACACATGCAGGGAATGCTAGGATGGATTCCCAAAGGAACAAGGGTTGACACTTGCAGTTCCTCCTTTCAAGTACATTCTGGAGTGGTGATGACACAGCACTGTAGCAGGGCAGTTCTGCTCTGTGCAGTCATTTAGGGATCAAAGTTATTTACATCTTAAGCAGTGTTGTCCAGTAAATTATAATATGAACCGTGAGTGTGAATTCTATATGTGATTTCAAATTTTCTGGTAGCCATATTAAAAAAAAGTAGAAATGGACAGGTAAAATAAATTTTAATAATATATTTTATGTCACCCAAATGTCAAAAAATCATACCTTTTCAACAGGCAGTCAATATAAAATTATTAATAAGTTACTTAAAATTTTTTTTAATGTTTTATTTTATTTTTGAGAGACAGAGAGAGACAGAGCATGAGTGGGGGAGGAGCAGAGAGAGAGGGAGACACCCAATCCCAAGCAGGCTGTAGGCTCTGAGCTGTAAGCACAGAGCCCGATGTGGGGCTCGAACCCATGAACGAGAGATCATGACCTAAGCCGAAGTTGGATGCTCAACCAACTGAGCCACCCAGGTGCCCCAATAAGTTACTTTAAATTCTACTTTAATATTAAGTCTTTAAAATCCAGTGTGCGTTTTACACCTACAGTAGGTGTTTTACACCTACAGTACATCTCTCGATTTGGACTAGCCACATTTCAAGTGTTATCAGACTGAAAAGTGCAGATATAGAGGCTCTGCCATTTTTCTAGGACATCAGATTCCTCTGTTGGATGTTTTGAATCCAGCCAGCAGATAGAAGAGCCTCAAAGAGATTTTTGGATAGGCCTAGCAATGAAGTATGTTACTTCCATCCCCATTCCGTTGATCAGTACTCAGTCACGTGACCCCCCTAAACTGCCTGAGGCACCTGGGAAAAGTGGTTCAGCGGGGTGCCCAGGAGGAAAAGGAAATGGGTTGGTGAGCACGTGGCAGAGGCTCCACCACAGCAAAGAAGGTATTATTCACCACACTTTGCAATTCAGGAAATCAATGCCCAAGAAGTTTAAATCCTGAGCTAGTTAATGGGAAAATGTAAACAGAATGCAGGCCTTTACTCCCTAGAGTGATGTTTCTTCCATCAGACTGCCCTGCCTCTTCCCCTATATTTGTTTCTCAGCCTCCCATTTAAGTTTGTACTATATAGATACAGGTCTTGGAGAAAACCTGACGATTCTAATATTTTATCTCATCGGCTCTCCTAGGCTGCTCTATGACTTAATGACAGTATCCTGTTACTGCTGTTTTGGAAAATGACAAGCAGTCCAGTATAATGAAGCAAATATGCCTTATTACTGAACGGTTCAAATAATGGTACTATTCTGAGCACTGCATTATCATTTTGAGTGGGCCTTTTCCTTCCGTGTACTGAAGCTCCTCATTCAAAGCAAAGGATTATTAAGGTCCTCATCAAGCCATTCAATCAATGGATAAATTGCATTTTATGTTATAATGAGCAGTCTGTTCAATTGGAGTTTTCAGCTTTTTAAAAGTGCTTAGGAGAATAGTAACAGAAGTGCTCTTAATGGTAAAATTATTGAATTGAAGTGCTTGGATAAGCTGCTTTATTTTTTAGATGGAGAAATAAGATAATATTCCTCAAAGCAGACTAGTGGTAAAGACTGATGGTTCTCCATGGACTACTGATTATAACACTGATTATAAGTGTCCATCAGAGGCAGATTTTATTGAAGAAAATATAATTAGACCACTGTCCTTTAGGTTTAAATTATCCATAGCAAACTGGTTTAGGGGTTTTGTTGTCTTAAATTTTTGAATATTTTGAATACATTCACAGAGTTCAAAACTTTAAAAACATTAAAAGGTATACAATGCAAGGTCCCCATTCTGTCCTCTAATGCAGAGGTTTAGCCTTCCTCTAGCTTCTCCCTCCCTACGCCAGCTGGGTAGGTACTGACTCTTACTGATTTTTAGAACGATCTTTCTAGAGTTTGTATATGCATGTATAATGAGACATGAATGTATATTCTTATTTTCTTCCTATGTTATTCTTTTTTAAAATTTATTTATTTTTGAGAGAGAATAGAGTGGGGGAAGGGCAGAGAGAGAGGGAGAGAGAGAGTCTCTGCACTGACAGCCAAGAGCCTGATGTGGGGCTATCTCACAAACCGTGAGATCATGACCTGAACCGCAATCAAGAGTCTGATGCTTAACTTCCAGAGCCACCCAGGCACCCCTCTTCCTATGTTATTCTTTACACACTGTTCCACATCTTGTTTTTTAAACCTAATAGGAATCTTTCTATGTCAGAATATAGAACCTTTTTGTCATCATCATTCTTTCTTATAGCTGTGTAGTATTCTACTGAGTATCTCATAATTTACTTAGCTAGTCCCCTGATGATGGACATTTAGTCTGTTTCCAATCTTCGGATATTACAAATTGTATTGCAATAAGTAGGCATGAATATAAGTCATTCCACAAAAAGTCCAAATGTATTTGAGGCATAAATTCTCAGAAGTAGGATTGCAAGTCAATGTGTATATGTATTTGGAGTTTGATAGAAATGGCCATATTGCTCTCCCAGTGGTTGCACTAATTTTGCCCTTCAGCCGGGAATGTGAAAGAGTGCCTATTTCTTACACTTTTGCCAATAGTTTTTGTTATCAAGTTTTTGAATTTTATTTTATAGCTGAAAAATGATATTTTGATGTTTAAATTTATATTTCTCTTACTGTGAGAAAGATTGAGCAGCTTTTTGTATATTTGAGGACTGTTTGTATTACTTTTTCTGTGAACTGTGTTCATTTCCTTGCCTGTTTTCAGTTGTGTTGTTGGTCTTTATTGATTTATGGGAGCTCTGTGTTGAGTAGCAGGATAAGGCCTTGGGTATGAGCTGAAATATTTTTTTTATGGCTTGTTATTTGTCTTTTGACTTTGCTTAAGGTATATTTTTCATCACAATGAAGTTTTTTTGTTTTTTGTTTTTTTTTTCCCCAATGTGGTCAAGTTTATCTTTCTTTTAAGGACTCTGGAAGCTGAATCCAAAAGGCCTTCCATACTCCAAGGTTATAAATAATTTACCTGTTTTTCTTAGTAATTTTTTGTTTTCATTTTTTATATTTAAATATTTGATCCATTTGGGATTTATCCAGGTACACAGTAGCTTCAACTTAATTTTTTCCCAAATATTTATCTAGTTATCCATTTTTTCTCCCACCAATTTGAGATGCCTCCTTTATCACATGCTCAGATACCCATGTGTATTTGAGTCTATTTCTGGACTTATTCTTTTTGTTTGTTTCTTTGTTTTTATTTTGAAAGAGAATGGGAGGGGGACCAACAGAGAGAGAATCCCTAGTGCAGAGCCTGATATGGGGCTCAAACTCATGAACTGTGAGATTGTGACCTCAGCTGAAATCAAGAGTCAGATGCTTAACCAACTGAGCCAGCAGGCATCACATTTCTGGACTTATGCTAACTGTCTGCATTTTGTGCCAGTGTAACATAGTTTTAATTACCAAGACTTTATATTATACTTTAATATTTGCTAGACTAGTCTGCTTTCATTGCTCTTTTGTTGTTTTCTCTGGCTATTCTTTTTTGTCCACTTATATATTAGGATCAGACTCCCATCCCCTTTCTTCAACACCTACCTCCAATAAAAACTTGTTATTTGTATTAGGAATTGCATTACATTTGTAAAATAACTTAGGGAAGTTTGATATTTTAATGAGGTAAAATCTTCCCATCCAAGAACATGTTTTGTTATCACAATTTTTCATTTTTTAAAAAACTTTTACGGTAGTATTTTAAAGTCTTCTTCCTTTAGGTCTTCCACATTTCTCTTAAGTTTATTCCAAGGTACTTTACCTTTGTTGTTGCTGTATCATTAATGGAATCTTCAGTTAAAGCTCCCAATAGCTAGTTATTTGTGCATATTATGAGTATTGATTTCTAGGTATTAATTTTTAAAATTTTTACCCACTGTCTGATGAAATTTTCTTGTTTTTTGGAGTTTTCCAAGCATACAGTCCTATCATCTTTGAATAGTGGTAGGGTTACTTTTTCCTTCCCAATAGTTACTCTTCTGGTGCAGTTGGCTTTTACTAAGTTATTTTGGCAACAGGCAACTTGTAGATCATCGTGTTCTAGAACAATAATGTATATTTGTTGCTCATACTACATGCCTATCACAGGCTGACCTTAGCTCTGCTCAATGTCTTTGTCATCTAGGACCATTCTGAAGGAGAATCTACATCTGGGAGATGCTGGTCTCCTGAAATCAAGAAGGAAAGAGTGATGATAGAGCCACTCCATGGCTCTTAAAATTCCAGCTACCTTCTTTTGGCTCGCATTTCATTGGCCAAAGCATGTCATATGGCCAAGCCTGATATCAGTGGGACAAGGAAGCATAATCTTTTTAAAGAGAAGAGCACTGGTTATTAGAGATCAATAATACAGTCTACTATAAGCTCTAATTAATTTTTCCAGAAAAGCAGCAAACTTTGAATAACATAACCATAGTTCTTATAGTCCACCAGCCCCAAATACTTAATTTGTCATTGTTCTATCTGTTAACTCTTAAGGCTTAACATCCACTCCACAATTCAGTATTTATTTCGCATGTCTGTTGATTAGCTGGTGGTGGCTGACATAGGCCTTGCTTAGCATTGGGGGTTTTGCTTCATGTCTCTGATCTTCCTCAAACTAGTGGGTTAGCCAAAGCAGGCTGAGGTTAGGTTGAAGCAAGTGAGGGCTTGTCTCAGGCACAAAATGTAATAGGGTGACAAAAAAATTTAGTAATCAAAACAAATAATATTTTAATGTAGTATTTTTTAAAGCTAAAATTAAAGCAGACAAATCCATGATGAACAAAATATCAAAGTTTTAAATAAAGGTAGGATCAATAACAGTGCAGTGTTAAGCCATATTGGAGCCTGAGGCAAAAGGAAAAATCAGTAATACTGATCCTGTCTTTATGAACAATTATTGAAAACGTATATTTATTGAGTGTTATGTATAAGGCATTATGTTACATACATGATGTATATGTAGATCCTGTTTATGAGATGTATAAATACAAATTTTTCCATTTAGTTAATCAGTTGTAAGATATTTATAGCAAATAAATATACTCCTTTTCACAGTCACAGTAGTTATAATAACATACAGTATATAATATACATGGTGGGTTATTTATTTTTGTGTTTTATTTTTAAAAAATTTTAACATTTATTTATTTTTGAGAGACAGAGAGAGAGAGTGCACAAGGTGGGGAGGGGCAGAGAGAGAGGGAGACACAGAATCTAAAGCAGGCTCCAGGCTCTGAGCTGTCAGCACAGCATAATATATCAGTAATAAACAGTTTTATGGCATTTGTAACTGTCTTTCATATGTAGATCTCATTTTACTTATTTCACCTTAAAGAATACCCATACAACACACACACACACACACACACACACACACACTTCTTAGGAAGACCTTAAGAAAAATAAAAAATATATTTAGTCACATGAATAAAAAGCAGTGCTTCCTGTGAGTTGTAGAATAGGAAGAGACATTGGGGGCTAGCATAAGGTATTCACTGTATTAGAAGGGTTTTGTGGATTTTTTTGACAAAGTTATGAAGTAAAACTCTTAACCATCTTCTTTCTAGCTTGCTCAGTATTGTCTATCTATCCAATAATTGCTTGTTATTTGTCAATGATGTCAGTCAGTTAGAGGAAAATATCATGGCAAACCTCGGGCATTTATAGAATTACTTACAGAAAAGTAACCAGACTTGTTCAAAAATTTGTAGTCTTGTAGGAATACTAAAATAAGTCAAGCATCCTCCTTCCCTTCCAAGGCCTTAGTATCCAGTGCCTCAATGTATAAAAAAAAAATCTTGCTTTTAAGGTGGAAAGCCTTAAAATTAGCAAACCAGAAACCCTGGCCTCAAATGAAAGGTTTACATTTAAGGTAGGAAAGGGTTAAGGAAAACATCAAGATGCAATGCCTGGTTGGTTGTGCTTATTGAATGGTGTGTTCCAGTATCAGAATGTAATTGGCTGGCTCAGCACATTGTAGGGGTTTTTTTTGTTTTGTTTTTTGTTTTTTTCCCCAGTTCTACCCTCCTTTTCCTTCTTACATAGAAGAAGGAACTGTTTCACTCAACCGTGAAATATTTAGCATTGCGAGGCAATGTATAATTAAATGCTGGAGTGAGTGGGGCAGGCAAATGCTGTTGGAGATCAGAGGACAAATAATTGAGCTTGGCTTGTGAAAGGCACTGTAGAAGAGGCAGGGCTTGAACAGGGCCTTGAAAAAAGATTCGATCACATACAGAGGCAGGACTGAAGGACAATTTAGGGAACAGTAATGCTGTGAGCAAAAGACAGGAGCCAGAATGAGTCAGGTTTATTTTGGGATAGTCTGAAACTGTCTCCTCTGAATCTGGATAGGAGATGAAGCTGGCAAGGTAGACTGGGAGCTAGACGGTGTGGCCTGAAGAACAGGCCATGGCCTGAAGGCCAGAGATTGGGGCTGTGGCTCTAGCTAGTCATGCGTCCTTGGCAAGTCACCGAACCTTCGAAGCTTCAATTACCTCAAATGTGAAATGATGGTTTCCGGGTGAAAAATCGCTAAGGCAGCTTCCTATTTGAAAGCAACCTGTGATTCTTTTATGGTGGTCATTGATAAACTAGAATAAAGACTTTTGATTTTATCCCAACATTGCAGAGCCTTTAAGGTTGTTCTAAGGGATTCATGTAACAAAAGGGGAAATTTACCACATAATTAAAGGAGCATCCATTGGTATTAAATTCAGTAAGGGATGATTATCTTGGGAAAGGCGGTTAGACGTATTGGAGGAAGGAACCAGCTCAGAGGCTATGCAGATAGTTCAGACAGGAGGAGGGCAGTTGAAGTAGGAATCAAAAGAAGGGGAAAGACAAGAGTCATCAATCATTCATTCTTACTGATAATAAAAAGTTGTACTAGGTTCTGGAGATACAGTGGTAAGTAAGACAGAAAAGGTCTTTATTCTTTTTTCTTAACATTCGAACAAAAGGAATAATCAGCAGAATTTGGTGATTGACCAATAGGGGATTTGTGTCTTGAAGAGAATGATATTTACTGCAAGGCCAAACATCCAGAGGATTGGTTTAAAAAATATTGTATATTTATAAAACAGAATACAATGCAGCCATAAAGAATTATGAAACATATTTACTGATATGAAAGAATATTAATGATATACCATTGAATGAAAAACAATACAAGTATAGAACACAAAATAGAAAGTTGTCTACCACTTTGTATGAAGAGTAGGATTATTGGTGATTTATTATTCTTCAGTGATTGCTTATTGAGGGCATACTCTGTGTGAGGCAATGTTTTGGACTTTAGGGATAAGTGGTAAATAAGACAGACATGGTCCCTGATTACTTTTTGGCTTTTTTAAAAGATCAGGGTGCATTCAGGGTGGTATGGCTGTAGACACCTATGGCTGATTTTTTTTGTCTCTTCTAACTTTTTTGCAATGAACTACTCATATTACCTCTGTTGAAAACTAATTTTTTAAAAAAGTTTAATAGATTCTTCCATAATGTCGTCTGTGTGGTGCGCAAGTGTGTTTTATGACCCCCTCCTTGGCTGTGCAAGTGAAGTGGAGGTGGTGCTGTTATAAATGACACTTGTCCTGGCCTGTGTTTCCTCCAGGTGCTTCCCCGAGAGGGGAGGTGGTTCCGGGACACCGGCCTCCTGCTTAGGGGACATCAGGGCACTGCCGGCGCTTTGGCAGCCAGAGTGGTCAGAACTCCCAGACGCAGTCTGGCTCCAAGGCAAATAGAGTCCTGCTGATGAGACTTTCGACTCTCTGGCTTTTTATAGTCCTCCTGAGGGCTGGTCGTTCCAGCCTGGTGTCCATTTACATTTGCTGTACGTTACTTGACACTCCTTTATTCCCGTTGAAGTTGCCTCTCCCGGAAATCTCTGTCATTCCATAAACACTGGCAACTGCCTGGCAGTGCAGCTGACCTCCCACAGTCTGAAAAACAAAATATATTCTGGCTACATTTAAAGGAAGTTTTGGGGGTGAGTTCATGGGTGAGGATTTGGCTGGAAGACGTTTGTGGGCAGAGCACCTAAAGGGTGATCTGGCGCTGATGATCACTTAGGCTCCAGGGCTCTTAGACAAAAGCCTTTGTGTTATTTTTTCCTAACCTCCGAACAGCTCTTCTCCCATGATTACTACTAACCATGTCTTTCTGCTAGAATGCACTCATCACTGCCTCCTGTTTTTAAAAGGCAAGATCTTTGAGTATATGCCAAAGAGCAAACAAGCCAGCAAAAACCCTACTAAATTACTATTTTTTGAGAAAGTATTTCTGTTCCTTATAATAAATTATAAAATATAAATCAACTTATGGATACATAGATGAAGAAAAAATTACTTGTGTCCTATTCCCCAGAGATGTTTTGGTGTATTCTTTGTGTACTTATTTTGCTCTCTATTCACATAGTTTTCAGGCTTTGTTCTATCACTTATGTAGCCTATTTATAGATCTTATGCTGTGTCTATACCAGTATTTTCCATCTAAGTAAGCCTATTCTTTCTATAGCAAATGAAAGCTATTATAATTCGGCACTTCACTGCTTCCAACATTAAGATGGCCTCTACACCCTGAACATATAATGACAGTATGTTTGTCCATTTCAAAGAAGCATTCATTTATTTTTTCATGTCAGCTCTGGCTGAAGGAAATTACTATAGTCAATCTAGCTAATCAAGACCTCACTCTTTGTTGCTCTGTGATGAAACACCAGGGGCATTTTGACGCAGAAGTCTCCTCAGGGTCACTGATGGTCTTGACCATTGCACCAACCTGAGAAAGAAAGGAGGAACAGAGGTCCCTCTGGACTGTATCATCCTCCATACACATTCTACCCTCTGTTTGGAATGTGAGAACCTTCTTGACATTTGTATGAGCGGTCCTGGATTACAAATCCTCCATACAGTGTAAGTGGACAAGCAACATGGAGAAAGTGTAATCACAGAGTCCACTTTTCACTAGTTTCAGAGATAAATTTCCTCAGGAATTTCCTTGTCAGTGTTCTCTCTCTGATGTGAATGCAGCCCTCTCCACCCTAGGCGTCTCTGCACTGGGCTCTTTCAGCTGAATCTTGGTTTTACCTTCCCCACTCAAAGTCTGATTTATTGTCATTAAGATGTCATGCAGTTCTAAAGAAGTGAGATCTTCTGAGCTTGGGTGTTCCAGGTTTTTAGTTCACTCTACTTACAGAAATCACCTACTGTGACCCTCTTGCATTAACTGTTGATAATTCCTTTATGTCTCTAATTTCCCACAGGAGATCTTTTTCTTCAGCCATCCACTTATGGCCACACATTTTTTTCTCCTCCTTCCGTAGATCTACACTGAGTGCTAAAATGCAGCAATGATCTCATTTGAAATGTCTTGTTCATCTTTCTCCATCCTGCTTTTTTTGTTTAATAGTATACTTCACTATTTGTAAGCCACCATCAATCTCTCCTTTTTTTGTAAGTAGATAAGGTCTAAATCATAAAGAAACAATATAAATGATCTTATCCTTGTAAATCTCCCTTGTAGTCTTTTATTATTCATATTGTCTGTATCTCCAGCTCATTTGCCCCTTTGTTTCTTTAATTTTATTATTCATTATCAACTTACTTGTACATACCTGAATTTTCACTAGACATTCACAAGATGGTTTCTGCCTGCAGTTAAATAGGGGTGGAGGAGCATAAGATTTAGGATCCTGTAGGCAGGAGATTATTAATCATGGATTAAATGTTGAAAGGAATGACCTGAGGTTCAGTTGATATTTGTGCTTGCTCAGAGCTCATTTATTGTCCTGTTTTTCCTTTTGTGTGCTTCCTGAAACCCTGCTCATTGTTATGTACAAATAGAATTCTGTGTGTGTAATCAGAAAGTTCTTCCTCACTAAGTTTATAGTCAATCCAAATAAGCAATGAGGTTAAAAATGACTTTATAGGTAAAATTAATCTGGATGTTTGGGAAGTGAATTGAAATTGAATTTATTTCTTAGCTGGTTGCTGATTTCAAATGCAAAGGCCTTTGAGGAGGCTTAGTTGGGGTTACAGGACTGTTTGAAAGGATCCTTCATCCTCCATTTTGATGTGTCATTGGGACATTAATAATGGATGGTTGCTGCACTTGGTGGTCAGATATGTTATTCTGATCCATTTTTATTTCCCAAAGGGGCCTCTGGAAAAGGGCAATGAGAGTAGATTTAAAACCACATTATTGGAATTCAATAACTTTTGTCTTGCTTTGTATGTCTAGTGCTTGCTGAAGAGTAGTTCTAATATAGAGAGTGAGTCAAGCATGGAACAGGCAAAATACCAAAATGGATTTTTTAAACTAAGATATAAGCTAAATTCTATGTTTTAATTTGGGCTCTGATGCTTAGCTTTAAATTTTCCATAAAATATGTTAGATGTATGCATTTTCCTCTTTTTGATTCTGTGGATGAAGGGATGAGCATAGGAACAAAACAAATCCATCAGTACAGATTATTTGGGTTGATGGAAGTAAACAAACATATAAATCAATTAGCAAGAATTATTTATTTTAATAATCCCTGGCAATTGTGAAGGACTGAACTTCTGCTTATATAAAGTGTGCCCTCAAGGGAGGACTGAATTCTCTTTAGATGTCTTCACTTCTCTGATAATTACTCAAAAGCTAGAGTAGCTTGAAAGTGGAAGATTCTGAATCCTAGAGTATGGAGGTCACTCCTGGAAATAAACAAAGTCTTACTTTATCAATTGGTAGAATCTGTCCTTAGAAACATCCCTCCCAGGTGGGTTTGTATGAAAATGTAGAAGAGGGTTGATGATCTATCCAGCCATACTCTAGGACAAATCAATCAAAAGGAAGAGAGGATGAGTGGTATTTACATTCCCACTTACTTCACTTGTTAAATGTTTTTTTTTTTTCCTCACCCATGTTTTTATTTCAAATCTGCTGAACTTAAAAAAGCTAATCAAGCCAAACAGTTAAAAGCTTTAATAGCCAGTGATTACTACCTGGCTGGTAGCACCTGGCCACCTGACAGAGCAAACTAAGAGATTGGTGGGTGTGGATGAAGTGAAGCTATTTCTCTCTACAAAAAGAATCCTGGGAGCCTAAGGATCCTGATCCTTTATATCACTTACTATGCCTAATTTGGCCTGTACTTCTTGACTGTTGTTTTGCTATGTTTGCTATGGACACTGACTTTACTTCTTTGTTGTTCTTTCACTTTTACTTCTTTGTTTTTCAAGAAAGAAATGAATCTTTAGTGGGGAAAACTTAAAACATACAGGCCAATAGTACATTAAATGTCATTTGTAATACTGCCACCTACAGAAAATACTATAAACAGCTTTGACATCTTTTTGAGTTCTTTCTGAGTATACGTGGCTATCATTTTTTTTTATAAAACTCCTTTATAACTTACTTTTTCAATGTGTCTTGAACATCTGATGCTAGGAAATATATTTTCCAACATAATTTTTAGCACCTATGTATGTTTTCATTATATGAAATATCACATCAGGTTAAACCAATCTCCTTTTTAAAAAAAATCAAGTATATTGACTCTTTGATAGTTGTATTAGTTTCAGGTGTACAATACAGTGATTCAAAAACCAATCTCCCTTCTTTTGATTTTTTTTTTTTTTGGTTAGTAGAATTTTTCACCATTATGAACAATTCTGTGATAGCATTTCAGTAGGTGAATCCATTATTGCCTTAGGAGAGATTCCTAGGAATGAAATTGGGTCAGTGGGAGGCACCCGGAGCTGTCCAGGAGGTTAATTGATGACTTGTATTCCCATCTGCCCTATATGAATGGATGGCTTTGGCTTTAGAATTTGGATTTGTTGTTACCTCATTTACAGGGTCTTAATCATGGCCCCTGAAATTAGTTCTTAGGACTCTCATCTTATGAGGTTTCATTTCCTCTTCTAGATTCTTTCTAGAATTCTCTTTAGATTCCCTAGTTTAGGGATCTAAAAACTTGTGTCTATAATGTTAGCCCCCAACAGGCATGTTGTAGGTGTTTAAACAGAAACCAACAGCCAAGCTAGTTGCTGTGGATATTTATGTGGGGGAGGAAGACATAGAAACACATCCTTAGAAGCTGTGCCATGGTTTTAGTGGTCTAAATATATAAACAGTGCATCTAAGAAAGAGGTTGACCAGCTCAAGGTCATATCATGAGTCAGCAATGAAATCCTAAATAGGACTTTCATCTCCTTAACCTTTTTATCCCACTATAAAGAGTACTTATGAATAGGTCAAGAGAAAGCATTTATAAATGAACCTGTAAGGCCACTTATAACTTGAAGTGCTCAACAATTTCGAGAGAGTTACTAGAAAATTCCCATCCCGGGTAGGCAAATCTAAATTGCCAAAAGGCATTGATAGATTTTTAGAAAATAAAATATAAAGTGACTGAAATGAATAGAGAGTTATGGTGGTATAGACAGATGGAAATAAACCTCAAAGGAGTGTGCATGTGTTTGTGTGTGTGTGTGTGTGTGTGTGTGTGTGTGTGTGTGTGTGTGTTTGTGTGTGCAGGGGGTGGGGATGGAGTGGGAGGGACATTGGATGGGGGAAGAGTAATAGCCTGAGCCTACCATGGTGACTAAGCAACACACAACCAAAGAGGCTCCTCAGAACATTAACCCTGGTGTGAAGGTAGAGGTCTTATGAATGAATCATAGATATTTCCTCCTCTGCCTGATGGTATGGATCTGCACTGTTATTTCAAACCTGTGGCAGGTTGCTTGTAGGAGCCAGAGAGATACTGTCCAATGTCCCCAGGAGTGGGACTCAGGTATCCTGATTCCCAGTCTAGTGCTCATTCTAGTACTAGTAAGAAATCATGGTCATTTTACCAGAGTTTTCAGAGATACACAAAAGTTTCTGGGTAACTAAAGCTCAGGTTCTACATTATGGGAAGGGTACACAAATGAAAGAGAAAGGACACAAAAGAAAACCTTGGAGCTTGAGGGTAGAGATCAGCCATCCAGAACTGTTTTTATAGATGAGGAAACTGAGGCTCAGTGAGTTATTGGGACATAAGTAATTAGTACATACTAGGACTAAGAACTCAGACTTTCTGACACTCAGCTTGATACAAAGTGATTTAGGTATAGCTTGTGATTCATTTATTCTTTCTCATGATTGTCTTCAAGCTTCTATTTCATCGTTTGTGAATTCAGTATCACTAACATCAGCATGTATTAAGAATCTATTTTACATGTGGTGCTGTACTCTATAAAGCAAAATAGACAAATGCAGCACTTGACACATAGGAATTTCAAAGGAAGACAGATCTCATAGAAGTAGACAAAAATGACTTATAGACAACTAAACAAACAAAGCAAATACATAAATTATACAACTTCTGCCATGTGAGATGGTAAATAAAAAGATTCTCACAGTCCATTGCATAAAGAGATGACCTATTTTCATAGGTCATCATAGAAGAAAAATAGTATATAATGTGGCACACCTAGCACTATGGTACATGTAATAGTGCTATTTCTTTGGTAATTGTTGATTACTTCCTTCTCTAATTTTTGTCTTTTGCATATTCTCTGATGGTCTGCAAAGACTGGAAGAATTTGGTGAGGCAAGAAGCCTCGAAGTGAATGCCTTCTAAAACCAAAGCATTTTTCCTGCCCTAGAGAACTAGTTAATAGTCATGTGGTTCTTAGACATATTCTTACTGAGGCCTTTTTTCCATTTTATAAAGACCTTGAAGATGAAAAAGGAACATACAAAACCCTCAAACATTTGATCTGTATAACTTGAACTGTGGTGAATATGAGACTAGGCTGTATTTTCTGTTCTCTTGAAGACTAAAGACAAACCAAAGGTGACCCTGCCCTCTTCTATGGTAACAAAAGCCACTTGGCCAGGTATCTTCATAAATGCCTGACTTAGTCATTTGCTTCAGAGACAGTGTCAGTAGTAGTAGTATTAGGGTAGTATTGGTATTAATATTCTGAAACTATCAAATGTGTGATACGTTATAAAACAAATGAGTAATTATGGGATCTTCTAATTCTATCACCCCTGGTTCTTGAGAACCAAGATCCTTGGTGTGGAAGAAAAGAGATATTGATGTAGTACAGAAGATATTTGATAAAATCAGTGCAGTCATGAATTTGAATTGGAAATATCACTTATGAACTCATAAGGTGTTTTGTTTTTAAATATTCATATTTCTTTCTCTGTTAATTAAAAAAAAAGAAACAATGACTAACTCAGTAGTAATTAGCATCCCTATTGCACAAATTATAGTCTGGAAAAACTTTTTCCATGAAATGAAACCAAGGCTTTTTAGAGAAATGGCTAATTTCAAGTCTATAAATAGACAAGATGAGCAAGGAAGCTATTGAAAACAACTAGAACAATCAACTTGAAGTCAAGTTGAAGGGGATCCCACTGGCCAATGATGGACAATCTGAGCTTCAATAAGATTGAGAATTGTAATGATCAAAACTCATCAAATATGTTTAAGTTAATGAGTATTTGATACTAAGTAAATCAAATGGTTGGTTACCTTCTGATTTGACAGAAGAGCAGTTCATTATCTTGAAAACTGAGTAACAAAAAGAATCAAGCATTTATCTTGACTTTCCTTTGTGAATTGTATCACTGTAAACAAATAGTTGATAAAGGGAAGCTTCTTCTAATAAAGTTATTCCAGCTACTAAATGAAAACAAAATGACAGAATATCATCATTCTGCAACCTCCAAAGCATTAACAGATTGAGGCAAAGAGCACCAACTATCAGAATAGTTGGTATCATCAACTGTCACAGAAGAGCTAAACCGAAGTTAAAAGCCTCTTGCTGAAAGAACACAACAGTAATTACACTTTTGTTAAAGAAATTGAACATACGACTAATTAGACCTCAAGATTCAGCTGCCAATTTGAGGGAAGTAGAGCAGACAGAGGAATCTACATGGTGACTGCAATCAACAAATCCTAATTATGGGAAACTCTGCAGGTCTAATGCCCCACGATCTTCAACAGATAAATTGTATGAAAAAGGAATATATATGGAATCTATAGATTAAAAAAAGACTTAAAGGACATATCAAGTGAAAAATGGGCAAAAGTAAGTCATAGTATCTAGGAATGCATACTTGGGTAATAAAACAGAAAGAGATGCAAGAAAGTGATTGCTATGTGAGTCAGGATAGGGGTCACTTTCACAGAGATAGAGAGCCTATGATGGGGAGGAGGTACATGGCTGGAAAATTTTTGACCTGGGTATTGGTTACAAGGATGTTTGTTTTATAATAATTTACCAAGCTATATGTTTTTGTGTGATTTCGCATATCTGTTTCATTCTATAAGTGTAAAATAACAGAAAAAAAAAAGCATGTTAAACAAGTCTGCAGGCTTGATGCTGACCTAGAGTTTATCATAACACTGTCAGCAGTGGGTAAAAAAAGTTGTGGAAATCATGTTCTGGGGCAAAATGAATGTAAGTTGTACTGTAGACACATCTGGATAACGACAGTGGTGGGCTACCTCTCAAGCTGCTGGGAGATTTTGTTTTTATGATTGTGTAGCAACAGGTGTGCATGTGGTTCCCTTTTTAGTATCAGCTGGACTAGACAGATGACCCATCTTTGTCTCAGTGTTTTTCAGCATGCGGTGCTGAGAACACTGGCATCATGGCCACTCTGTTGTACTTAAGAAACTGCATATCTCTTGGTCCCATCTCTCTTCAAAGGAGCAGCCCCAGAATCTGTATGATTCACAAGCACACTGTAGTGTAAGAACCACCGCTGACTTCTCTGTCAATTTCTACCTGAAATCATTTCTATGAAGATGTGGGAAGTATAGATCTTCTAAGCAATTTCCAAATGGGCTGTTTAGAGTCAAGGCTACAGCTATGATTTTCGTTAATGAATGAACTTAGATTTTGAATCTTTATGTAGTTGAGTCATGTAGAACACTGTGTGTGAATGTGTCTAAGCAATAGCCCAATAAAACATTTTCTCCAGTGTGCAATAACAATTGTCAATTTTGTTCTCATCTTTTTTTGCTAAGGGTTTTTTTTCCCTCTCATACAAGTGAGAGCCTGAGATTAGGAAGTGAAAGTGATATTTCTAAAAAAAATTTTTTTAATATTTATTCATTTTTTGAGAGATAGAGTGTGAGTGGGGAAGGGGCAGAGAGAGACGGAGACACAGAATCTTAAGCAGGCTCCAGGCTCTGAACTGACATCAGTTCAGACATGGGGCTCGAACTCAAGGACCGTGAGATCATGACCTGGGCTGAAGTCAGATGCTTAACTGACTGAGCCATCCAGGTGCCCCAAAAGTGATATTTCAATCAATGAATCCTCTGAAGTTTTTAAATAACAATACTAACAACAACAGCAACAAATTTTAAATCATGAAAAGAAGAACTATGTAGATTTGGATGTGGCCAGGTATGGCCAGATAGAACTTCCAGCTGGTCCTTCATCAGCGGAAGACAGAGGAGACTTTCAGAATATGAGAGTGGAAGTGTAAAGGCTTCCAAGTCTATATTCGCCATCTTCCTCCTCTTTCTATCATTCTCTTTACTCTCCCCAACCTACATGCTTTTTCAGCCCCTTTACTGATCAAGACAGCTGACATCCAGTGTCAGCTGCTTGCATTTGCCAATTGAGCGCCACTCAGTGTGGATTCACTTAAGAGAGGACACTAAACTAGTCCTCACTTTATGGGGATTGATTTGTGAAACACAGTATTCTATTCAGTTGAATTCTACAAACATCCTCTGAACACTGACCAAATATGTGGCAGTATGCTACTAGCAGTGTGGCATGATAGACACAGAGACAATTAAAATGCATTTCCTGCATCTAGAAAGGTTCAGTCTGGTCAGAGTAATGGATGAGTTATAGCTAATGATAACAGCAAAATCATTTCCACATAAGTAATTTCCTTTCAGTCCTCATACTTTCCAAACTGTAGCAATTAAAAGGGTAACAACTGTTTGCAGCCATAAGTTCTTCAAACTCTGGAGAGAAGTATGTACTGTGATGACCATAAAAAGTCTCAGGACCCCTCCCTCCCTCCCACCACAGCCATTCTAATATGATAAAGATAGGAGATATGATATGATAAAGAAGAAATGATATGATAAAGAAGAAACCAGGACCACTAAGAAAGTATATTTGTGGGGTGCCTGGGTGGCTCAGTGGGTTAAGCGTCAGACTTTGGCTCAGGTCATAATCTCAGGGCTCCTAGGTTTGAGCCCTGCTTTGGGCTCTCTGCTGTAAGCAGAGAGCCTGCTTCGGATCCTCTGTACTGCCCCCCCCCCCCGGCCCCCGCCCCTCCCCTGCTCATGCTCTCGCTCAAAAATAAATAAACATTTTTTTAAAAAGTATATTTACTTGAGGAAGGGAAAAAAGAGGGAGAAGTCTAATTTGGGGAAATAAAATACCTTGTCATAGGAATATCTGTCTGTTTTTTGGAGAAAGCACAGCTTTGAAAGTCAACTGAAGATGACATTAATACTCTGCAATAGGAAGTTTTTAATATAAAATTGCAAGGTTCAGTTCAAATGGCTCATTTTCACAGGGATAGGCACAAATGAGGTTTTCTTTTTCTTGTTTTTAAACCAAGTGACTGTAGTGTTCCCTTGATCTGCACTTTAAAATAAAAGCCCATGTATTAGGTAGGAGTCTCCTCTCGGTTTTTTTTTTTCTAGTGAGTGAACACACACACACATACAGTGGGCATATCTACAATTGCTAATAAACAAAATGAGCAGTCAGGATGACATGGCATTTTGCAGTAAGACTAAAATATGTATAGAAAATGCCTCTTGATATTTAAAAAAATTCTTAATGCTTATTTTTGAGAAAGAGAGAAACAGAGTGTGAGCAGGGGAGGGGCAGAGAGAGAGGGAGGCACAGGATCTGAAGCAGGATCCAGGCTCTGAGCTGTCAGCACAGAGCCCGACATGGGGCTTGAACCCACAAGCTGTGAGATCATGACCTGAGCTGAAGTTGGATGCTTAACGAACTGAGCCACCCATGTGCCCTGCCTCTTGATATTTAGTTCTAGTCTTAGTGACTTTAGATTAGGAAAACATTTTATAACTGTAATTCAAAAATGTAATTTACATTTTTCTAAATGTAGTGGTCCATGCTGGCTAAGATGAAGATTCAAGAATTTTGAAACTCTGTTAGGAAAACATTGGAAGTGGAAGTGAGACCTGACTACCCTTTAAAAAGCATGCTTTAATTCACAATTTCTTAGAAAAGACATTTGAATGTGTCCCACAGTTACACAAATATAAGTCAGGAATGTTTTAAGGGAAACAGTGAAATTACTTTTAGGAGAAAAGAAAAAGAGAACACTATTTGGGGTTATAGATGAATGGAGAAGTCCCTGCCAATTACTGTTTGTTCCTATGGAGAGGCAGATTGTAGGTATTGGGGGGATTTGCTGTGTTTTCTCATTTGGGGATTGCATGTGGGGCAAAGCAAGAAGCAGAAAGAAGTGGGAAGGGCTGTATTAATGGGACTTCATGAAACTGAGGTGCCTAGTAATGCTTTGGTACCTGGGCGAGGAAGTTGTAGGAAGGGTGGATTTCCTTCCAAAAATACACACAGAGCCTGGAGATTGACACTTTGGGACCCTTTGGAAGAATGTTGGTCCATGGATACTTGTACTTTCACAAGAAAACCTTCAAGATGTCTTGAGAATGGTTGAGAAGGGGCATGGTGGCCTTATGGTGAGACAGCAAACAGATCCCTTCCCAGGGACAAGTAGCAGAAGCTGAAGCAATTAGAGCACTGCCATGAAAGGTATCCTCATCTTTCTCCCATGCTAGTGGAAACTGAACATACTGGTTAAATACATATCAGTACTCTATCTAGAAAGGATAAGATACAACTGAAAAATATACAACAATCCTACACACAAAAAAGAATAAACATAAACACACATAAACACACAACTCTCTTATGTAAACACACAAGTAAATTAAAAGAAAAACACCCAGGGGTGCCTGGGTAGCTCAGTTGCTTAAGTGTCTGACTCTTGATTTAGGCTCAGGTCATGATCTCACAGTTCGTGGGTTCAGGCCCCGCTGGCAGTGCAGCCTGCTTGGGACTCTCTCTCCCTCTCTCTCTCTCTGTCCCTCTTTCCACTCATGCTCTTTCTCTCAAAATAAGTTAATAAATTAAAAAATAAAATAAAAAAATAAAATAAAATAAAAGCACCCAACCAGCTGGAGTTTATTGTAAACTCCAGCCTCAGGTCAGTGTTTATGTGAGCTGCTTCAGTAACCACAGGAGATTCCTGTTTCAGACAGGTGGCAGCAGCTGCAATTCTGAGACCACAGGTGTCAAGAAGGTTGAGTAAAGCGGGCAGTTGGCAACATAATGTATTCAATGCATCATATTCTGTGAGTAATTGAATGCCACAGAGACTACAGTGGTGCTGTGTGTGGATTAAACAAAATGAAGAACGTCACTTTCCCACGTTAACACAGTCATGTCTAAGGAAAAAGTCTTGATGCAACTTTGAAGATATATTGTTAACCACTGCCATTTGGTTTAGTTCACTTTGAGATGGGCTCTAGATTAGTCTCATTTTCTTTTATACTTGCCAGGAAATAATGTGGAAGTTGTGGAATCAGGGATGTAGATAATAGTGCCGTGTAATGAGTGTGCTCTTTGTAATTTCCAAGAATCTGAAGGGAATGTGTGACCCGAAATTAATTTTTATATGCATTTTACTAAGAGACTATAAACTGGTTTTCTTTTCTTTCATTATTTTAAAAATGATCATACAGCAACATTGACTTTCTTTTTGGTACAGTTCTTTTTTGTACAGTTCTACAAATTTTAACCCATTTGGAGATTCATATAACCATCTCCACAGTCAGAATACAGACCAATTCTATCACCCCAAAACTCCCCTATGCTCTCAGTTTATAGTCATGCTCTCCCAACCCCAGTGCCTGGAAACCACTAATGTATTCTTCATCGCTATAATTTTCTTCAGAGAATGTCGTATAAATGAAATTATATAGCATGCAATCTTTTGAGACCGGCTTCTTTCACTTAGCATAATGCCTTTGAGATTTATACAAATTGTTACATGTATCAATAGTTTTTCCCCTACTTGTTGTGTATTATATAGACGTGCCATAATTGTAATTTGTTTATCTATTTACCACTGAAGGACATTTAGGTTTTGGTGATTATGAGTAGCTTCTTTTCTTTTTTGTATGTGCCTAAGTTTTTTATCTCTCTAAGGCAAACACTCAGGAGTGGGATTGCTGGGTTATATGGTAAGCGTATGTCTAACTTCATAGGAAACGGCTAAACTGTTTTCCAGAGTGCCTGTACCCTTTTGCATTCCACTGGCAGTGTAGGAGAGTGTCAGTTGCTCTGGCACTTCTGAGTCCTTGGTATTTTTTATTGTATCCATTTAAAAAATGTATACAAGTATACATGTATACAGGTATCTCACTGTGGTTTTAATTCGCATTTCTCTAATGGCTAGATGAGGCTGAAAGTTCTTTTTCTTGTGCTTTTTTACCATCATTATACCCACTTAGGTCAAGCGTTTGTCCAAGTCTTTGCCCATGGTGTAATTATATTGGGTTTTTTCTTACTGTGAGTTTTGATAATTCTTTATATATAGTAGCTCCCACTTATCTGTGCTCAATAGTAGTCTGGAAGCAGATGATCCTCCTTCTGACATATCGTCAAAAGGTCAATAGTAGCCTGATGCTACATCACAATGCCTATGTCATTCACCTCACTTCATCTCATCACATAGGTGTTTTATCACCTCACATCATAGGAAGAAGAAGGGTAAGAACTGTACAATAAGATATTTTGAAAGAGAGGGAGAGAGAAAGAGGCCATATTCATATAACCTTTATTACAGTACATTGTTACTATTGTTCTATTTTATTATTAGTTATTAATTTCTTACTGTGCCTAAGTTATAAATTAAACTTTATCATGTATATGTATCATGGTGTGTATATATAGGGGGAAAACAGAGTATATATAGATTTCAGTATGATCTTTTGTTTCAGGCATACACTGGGGATCTTGAACATATCTCCCATAGATCAGAGGGAGTTAGGGTATTCTGGATATAAATCCTTTATTGAATAGGTGATTTGCAAATATTTTCCCAGTAACTTATCTTTTCCTTAAAAATACCTTTCACAGAGTAGAAGTTTTATATTTTGATGAAATAAATTGTGTTCTTTTATGAGTTGTGTCTAATATGCCATGACTAAGAAAAATCAGTGCCAAACCCTGGGTCCATATTTAGGGCGACCACATTGACATCTTCTACTCCCTGGAATGCCCTTCTCCACCTCACCTTCCTGGTCTCCTTGAAGACCCAAACTTTACTTCCTTAGAAAAGCTTTCTTGTCCCTTTCCTCCTTGCCTCCTTGGGCACAGTCATTTCCTCCTCATTTGTGTACCCTCTGTGAATACTTATCTTCCCAACTATGGCTTCTGGTTACATGCTTCTTCCTACCAGGCAAGGAACTCTGGGGTAGGGGGGCAAGCCCTGGCCTTATTCAACTTTATATCCCCAGCACATTCACTGAAAAAACAGAAGTGACTGATTTCTAAAGACATTATTCTTCTATCCTTAATAATTATGGGTCATTCCAGGGACAATTTAAGGATCTCTAAAAACAAATGTTATTGTTTGAACAAGAACATTTAAAAACTACCCTAAACTTAAAATTTTGTTATTCTTTGAGACATCTGTTGATCGAGTCAACTAAATGGGCTTGATGGAGAATATCTTTTCTCAGAGGAAAAGATATAAGGGAATAATATATTGATGTAGAGTCATGGGAGCTTTTGTGTAGCTAAAGCAATTGATACCAATTGATGGTATTGAAAAGTAAAACTAAACAATTCTATCTACTCAAGTTTTTGTTTATTGTCAGTATGTTGAAGTAAGATCCTGATTGTCAAAATTCTTGAGTGCCCAACTTACTGATAGTCACTAATTATATGAAGAGGTGCTGGGGAACCTATTGACTAGTTGGGGAGAACATTCATCAACCAAAATATATACTCTGGAAATGAAGCTACATTATGATGATGATGATAAAATCTTCACAAATTATATGAAACAGCATTTTTTTCACCATATTCATAGGAAGTTAGATGATTTTTTTTCATTTGTTCATAAGAGAACAAGACAGGTAAACTTCTGAAGGTTGATGGTTTGTCTTGGCATCCTTTGCTGCCTTTCTCTGGATCTGCTTTTCTCCTACCTCCACACAGTCCCAGAGTCCTCTAGCTCTCTGTGGACATGGCATACAAGGGATGAGAGCTGCCTTTAAGGGAAAGAGACTGAATTTGGGGTTTTAGAGTGATAGAAGTCTGGACTGGTGGGTCTGTCCATGATCACCTTGTCCCAAGTGAGGCATATTTGGGAATCATCTCTCCCTTTGAATCTGGAAAGGGTTCCATGGCTGTCACTCATACAGTCTTCAACGTCCTCATCCCCTTCTTGATCTTATCTCCTTTACACTCAGGTTTCTGCCTACTAACACCCTCTATAGAAATAGGAAAGAACCTGAAGTCAAACATTAACATTTGTTATGAATTTTAGTCACTAAATCAGCTTAACCAGTCATTGCCATGTTAAATTTGACATCTCTAATTGTATAATGTTAATGTTAGTGTTAATGCTCTCAGTAAGCAGATGGAGAGAAATATTTTTGCTTATACATCTTTAAGACGTGTGTGTGTGTGTGTGTGTGTGTGTGTGTGTGTGTGTATACAGTCCTGAACCGGAAGGGATTGTTTCTTTTTGTATTCCTAAAAATCTGTGAATCTAAAATTACTAACTTTTTTTCTAGCAAGTAGCACTGCAGTGCTCAAAAGTTTGTTATATGCTGAGCAGTTTGGCCATGTGAGTTGAGTCCAGTCTCCAGTTGCTATCTACTTGAGTCACATGTCCAGTCAAGGCCGAACACTAGTGATTCCTTATAGGCATCAGTGGGGCTCTGGTCTGACCCTCCACTCTCCCCGACTCCACCTCAAATGCTTCCTCTTCACCTTGCTAATTTAGTGCCCACAGGGCCTCCAACAAGTCAGATCTCTCAGAGCCTTTTAATTCCAAACAGTCTCTGCTGGAAGGAAGGCATTTAGCAAATCCATTTTAAAAGTTTCTAATACCTAGTTATCTGACTGCATTAAAATAAACAGAATGTCAATAATATTCCGCTTCTTTCATATAAACGTATGGCAAATTGGCAATAGTTAAGGGTCTAAGGCTTAGAAGCTTCAAACTGATTATTCTTTAAATGTTTGGTTGACATTTATGTAGAGGGACAGAGGAAAGCAGATTTTATATCATTAAAAAGTATGTACAGATTCAGAATCACTCAGTTATTTCTCTCAACAAACCTCTCATCGAATATTCCAAGTATAGTTTTATGTTTGGGGGAGGGTGTACATACTTTCACACACACACACACACACACACACACACACACACACACACACCCTACACATACATCTGGAATTCTTGTTCTACAGTTTGTGTGTGCATGTAATTTTGTCAAACCAGACACCTGGTGACAGAGTAGAGGGCATACAAACGATTAAATAAATGAATAGACCCCAGAAAGTTGTACCGTGCCATGCATTATTTAGTTTCAGAATTTCAGCAGACACTGCATGTGCACATTGCGAAAATACTCGATAGAGAGAGGTGAGCTCTTGTGGGGACAGTGTTTCTTTCTCTCAGAGCCCATCTGTTTCTGTAGGAACAGGGGTAATTTCTATTTCACAGATATGTAAGGAGGAGGGTGTGAAGACCTTAGTTAACTGGCACCGTTGATGCTTTAGTGCCCCTTATACATTGTTTCCCCTGGATAGTTGCCTGGCAATCTTGACCATGGCCTGGGTCTGGTTAAATTCCTACATTCATCATGAAGGAACCAAATGATGTGTAAGAGGAGTGATGGCATGTTGTTTTGATGGTGCCAAGACTGTATATAACATATTCTATGGTAAGGTGGGAGTGGGGTGGTTGAGAAATGACTCTTTGGCTATTCTGAGCAGGTGGCATAATAGTTACCCAAACCTTTTCCTGTCCTAGGTATATAATGTATTCTGAATCGTTAGGATCATAGTAGGACCCAGGAGACTGATATTAACAAATCCAAGTGAGGAAATCAAGAATGTGAGAAAGTGGAAAACACTGCCAAGGGTGTGGTTGAAGTGATCACTATAGAGGCTTTGCAAGAGGGGGTGGTTTATGAGAAAAAGGGGTGGAGGGGGCTGGTGGCCTAGATGAGGTTGGAGAACACCTGTAGTGGGAGAATGGGAGTGAAAAAGACAAAGAGAGTTTGGGGGCATAGGAGACTTTCTGATACTGTTCCACAGGTAGAGTGGTGACAAGGTCCAAAATAGAGATATGGCAGAGTTGTCCTAATAGAGTAGTCATGAAGGTCTTAAGGGTTGTGGAGTAAAGGAAACTTGAGGCAAGGGTGTTGGTTGGTTCATCAGTGTAAACATTACCTCAGGTAATGGTCTGCTCAATAGGGAGAGGAAAACTGAACCACATGCGTTCTTCAGTGTGAGGAGTGCAAGAGAATATAGGTAATAGCAATGAAGAAGGAAGATGGGAAGGCATAGCAGAGGGTAGACACCTAGTAGAAACAAAGGGTGTTAGTATGAGGGCAAAAGAGTAATGATCAGAAAGTGTAAAGAAGCAGTGAGGCTTGCCCTTCCCCCATCCCTCAGGTGAGGGCTGGGAGAAGGAACAGACTTCAATGGGATAGCAGGGGGGGAAGCAGGAACCCGGGACAGAGTCACGTTTGGGTAAGAGCAGGAGATACATGTACTATTCTGTGAAAAAGTTATGGAGAATTTCTTATACAATGGACTGGGAGTATTAGCCAGGAAAGTGCACAGTGTTTGTAAGAGATCAGCAGTGGGAGGAAGGGAGTTCCCCAAGGTAACACAGTACTACATGGAAATGAGCATCCTAAGAGGGCAAAGGATATAGGACATTTACTCTGGGGTGGTGGTTGAGGTATCAAGAATAAGAAGTGTGGGAAATAACTGGAGTAAATGCTCCAAGGAGGCATCTGTTGAGATCCCAGGCAATATGGACTATTTGATGATAGCAGTTAGAGGCCTGCCCTGATGTGCTGAAGGCCAGCAGAGCCTGGCTAATCTGGCTTTGAGTGGTTTCCATGTACTGGTTGATGAGGTAATGTGATTTTTGCACCAAATCTTTTTTGGACTGCATGTGCTCAAGGGCCACATTAGTCAGAACTTTACCTAATTAGGATTCCAAAGTCTGTTTAAACTTTTAATCTATTTCAAATTATTACCACCAATTTACATAAGTATCACCAATTAGTTCTTGAGTTTCAAGAAATAATATTGGAGCACTTATTGGAGTTTTACAATAATTTTTATTAAAAATTCAGCACAATTTTATGTCATTCTTCAATAGATTTTTTTTGCCTACTATTACACATTAAATACAGATTCCATTTTAGTTTTTCTTTAAAAACGAGTAATTGAATGATATGAAATTGAAAAGTTATGTTTCCAGCTAGACTGACTGTTTGGATAGTCATGATAGGGCTCAGACCTCAAATGTTATCCTACATTTTAGCCTTAATAAAAATCATAAATAAAAGTCCCATTTAAAAAAATCACTGATACATAACTAAACATGAGTCGCTGAGTACTTTAGCTGACATGTTCATCCTTTTGATGCTTAATGGACTCAAATTGCTCGAGTAAATATTACCATTGATGCTACCCATTTTGTGCTGCCAGCCTCTGACAGCACAATTGAAATTTGGGAAATTGTAAGGACAAGTGACATATCCGGCACCAAATCTGCCTACCTAATAGTATGTGTGGAGGAGATTGAAACTTTGATTTAGTAATGTTTTTATTTAAAATGTGCAGGTCTTAAAAACACAGCCATATTTTGTCTTTTTTGTCCTTGGAATTTTTCTGACTTTCTTTCTCTGTCAGAACTATAAATATAGAGAATAAATTGATGGTTTCCAGAGCGAAGGGGAGGATGGGGGATGGACAAAATGGGGGAAGAAGAGTGGGAGATACAGGCAGGCTTCCACTTATGGAATGAATAAGTATCATAGGGATAAAAGGCACAGCATAGGGAATACAGTCAATGATATTGTAATAGTGTTGTATGGTGACAGATGGTAGCTATACTTGCAGGGAGCATAGCATAAAGTTTAGAGAATTTGAATCACTATGTTGCATACCTGAAACTAATGTGACATTGTGTGTCAACTATAATCAAATAAAAAGGTTTTAAAAAAGAGTGATTCTGATTACAAAGTGTGGGTTGAAATTTAGATACTCATTATGAATTTAAAGATGAAAATCTGTTCTTGTGGGAATGTGACAATTGTCCCTTACATCAAAAACCCCATGGCTTCTTGAGCATGGTTGGGTGTTCCTATGAAGTGCACATTCTAGCCCACGTTTCTCCCTGCTACCTGTCTGGATGATGCCTCTCTCCTGAAACACTGTGTGCTCAGAGGAACTCGCCACTAGCAAAGAGATCAGCTGTTGGCTCCCTTGCCAAGATCACAAACAAACAGTAACTAAAGAGAATAGAGAGCGGATTTGTGAGGTGACCTCTTACCTTGGCTGAACTTTCAATCTGAAAGAATTGAATCTGAAAGAATAGTAGCATTTTTGTGGTTTAGAAAAAGATCAACTTACCTGCATGTACTGAAGGTCCAGTGGCCAAGAATACAGCCTGCAGCTATGTATCTGATATTAAATAAAGGCAAGTTAAATGACCATCAATGGGGGCACCTGGGTGGCTCAGTCAGTTAAGCATCCGACTTCAGTTCAGGTCATGATCTCACAGTTTGTGGGTTCGAGCCCCACGTCGGACTCTGTGCTGACAGCTCAGAGCCTGGAGCCTGCTTTGGATTCTGCGTCTCCCTTTCTCTCTGCCCCTCCACTGCTCATGCTCTCTTTCAAAAGTAAACATTAAAAAAAATGTCCATCAACTGATGAATGGATAAAGAAGATGTGTTTTATATATATGATTGAATACTACTTGGCAATGAGAAAGAGTAAAATCCTTCAATTTGCAACAACATGGATGGAACTGGAGGGTATAATGCTAAGTGAAATAAGTCAGTCAGAGAAAGACGGGTATCATATGTTTTCCCTCATATGTGGAACTTGAGAAACTTAACAGAAGACCATGGGGAAAGGGAAGGGGGGGAAATAGTTACAAACAGAGAGGGAGGGAGGCAAACCATAAGAGACTCAAATACAGAGAACAAAGTGAAGGCTGATGGGGGAGGGTGGGGGAGGGGAATGGGTGATGGGCATTGAGGAGGGCACTTGTTGGAATGAGCACTGGGTGTTGTATAGAAGCGATGAATCACGGGAATCTACCCCCGAAACCAAGAGCACACTGTATACACTTTATGTTAGCTAACTTGACAATAACTTATATTTAAAAAACAATTTAAAAAATAATTTAAAAAATTAAAAAAAAATAAAGGCAAGTTACCCAACCCGCAGTTTACCAGACATGTTGGCCCTGGCAATTGGTGTTAAGTGAAGGAGTGACTTTTTTTTATCACCTCCCCCACCCCTCCCACCCCCTGCCGCCACCGTCCCTAGGTTAAGGGAAAATAGCCTTCATGTATTTTGTTTTTCTTTACAGGACATTTGCGAAGATATTTCTGATCATGTTGAGCAAATCCATGCCCTCCTTGAAACAGAGTTCTCCCTGAAGCTGCTGTCCTACTCGGTCAATGTGATTGTGGACATCCACGCCGTGCAGCTCCTCTGGCATCAGCTCCGAGTCTCGGTGCTGGTCCTGCGGGAGCGCATCCTGCAGGGTCTGCAGGACGCCAATGGCAACTACACCAGGCAGACAGACATTCTGCAGGCTTTCTCTGAAGAGACAAATGAGGTGGGTATGTGAAGCCAAGTCATGTGTCATCACGTGTGACCATTTGAAGAATGTTTTCGGCTCAGAGATGTGGGATAGGAACTTTTTGTAGGTAAATAATCAGGGCCTGAGCTGGGCTTTGAATCTAGGTATAGTGACTGGAGGCTAGGGTACTTTTAATATGAATAAAGCTTTAGACCAGAGTTAATTCATACCTGATGGTTTGCCCGGATACCACCCACAGTTGTTGGTACTCACCTGGCTTCTTGCTCCCCATTCAGTTATTTGATAAATATTTATTGAGCACTTACTATATGCTAAGCACTAGGTGCTAAGAGTATAATAATGATCAAAATGTGGTCTTTTCCCTCAAGTGGTCTAGTAGGGGATAGAGACAGAAGGACAGACATTAAAGGCAGATTGTGATTAAGTCTACATATTGCTACTGGAAGATAGAAAAGGGGAACCTAATTCAGACAGGAAAGTCCCAGGTTGGACCTAAAGGAGAAGCAGTATTAGACTGGGTAACAAAGGTAGAAAATCTTCTAGGCAAAAAGAATGGCATCATCAAAGATCCAGAAGTAAGAGAAAGAATGACAGTCTCAGAGAGCTATAGAAAGGATTGGAGCAAAAAGTTTAAGGGACCAGGATTACCTATTAGGTAAGCAGAGGTCAGATTATGAAGATGAAAAGTCATACTAAAACTCATATTAAAAGAATTAGAATATATTTTAGGGAAAGAAAAAGAGTTTGGGGAATTGACATGATTAAATTCATGCTTTAAAAAAAAGTCATTCTGGATGTAAGAAGTCAAATGGGTTTCAGAATTTTACACAACCAATATATTTGTATTTTTTTGTACTCATATTAAGGGTAGTTTAAAGAGCTTATTGCTGTCACTTTTGATGCATGGCTTAAGAATGAAGACTGTGAATTTTAATCCAAGTGAACTCTCCTAACCCCAAATAAAATTGACATATGTATGGGAGCAAAACATTGTGCTAACTAAGCAGGGGCTGTGGTGTGTGTTTGTGTGTTTGTGTGTGTGTGTGTGTATGGATGTGTAGATAGATGTGGTGTGGAGAATCATAGAATGTGTGCATATACGTGTATATAGTCCCTTGGCTCTTGACATCCAGTTTAGTGCTCTACCTTTGGTTTTGTGGAAAATATATATCATAGAGGTTTACAAGACACATAAATAAGTAAGATTAACAGGTTTTATAATGAGTGTTGCATAATTTAGTATTAATGTTTCAGTGTCTCCAGCAATATCAACAACAAAACAAGTTTGTGCTTATTCTCATAAATGATTTATACTTGTTGATTATTGTTTTCATGATGATGCTCTTGCTGTAGCAAATTCCCTGCAGGCCCTGGAAGTTTATGAGAATCCAAATCTCCTAGGCTCACTTCTAGCTTTATGTCGTGTTCTTTGTTTTCATTCAGCTTTTGCTGCCATCAAGGCAGTGGAGGAGGTGATACCAACTTCAGTAGAGCCCTGTTTTAATCATAAGGTGATCCGTTGGTGTGTGTGTTAGTGCCCAGATGCCATCCCTCCCCAGTGCGATCCCTAGGTGGTCCTTGATTGGGACTCTTGTGGTCCTGAGAGGCTATTAAGAATCCCAAACTGTCCAACTTTGCCCTAAATCTGGTATTCATGAGGTATATGTAATGAGGTAGACATGAGAGTTGGGAAAGATTTTTCTAAATTCTGAAGAGCTCTATAGAAATCTACCTGCCATCTTCAATCTATATATTTTTGTTGTTGTTTTTCCTCCTTATGTGTTCTGCTGGCTCTAGCATCCAGTATCGATCAGTCATCAGATCTGCCTACTTTCTACTACTAGAGGGGGCATTAGAAAGTATTGGATCAAACCATTTCCCTTTATATATTTATTTATTCATTAAATAAACATTTGCTAATCACCAACTCTTTGTTGTTGAGTGGGGGATAGAGCAGTGTTCTAGGATTTATTGTTATCATTGTTGTTGTTTTGTGGAATACTTTCATCATGTATTTGTGTCATTCATGAAGGGTAGCCCAGGTAATGATGAAAAAGCCATTAAGGCTAACTAATTGTCACTGGCCACTGTTTTATGTTTCAAGTTTATACTAAGTAGTATCCATTATGGTTCTCGCAATATGAGCTCAACAGTTATTTACATATTTGATTGGAAACAATTTAGTGAATTTTCATATTTGGAATTCTTTAGTTCTGTCATAAATATGCAAGAATATGTTGTGTGAGGGATAAAGGAACAGTGGATTCTCAGCCATAGGCTTTGTTGACATTTTTCTATGAATTGAAGCACTGTTTCCATTACCATCCTTCCCAAAGCAATGGATACCTGATCCTAGTTGTTTGTGCCTCTAGTGTGAATTCCATGAGACCATTTCAAAGACTGCTTAGTTTTATTTGTTTCTGCCAGCAAGCACACTGGGACTGTGAATAATGGGAAGAGAATTGGGTTAAAATTCTAAGCTTCATCAGAATAAAGTCAGCTGTGGAAGATTTCTAGAATGAAGAAGGAAATGGCATAAAACAGGCTGATGACCTGGAATAGTAGATGTCCTTCCAGTGAAAGTGAATTCATTTTCTCTTTTTGTAAGCCAGTTGAGTTTCTGAGCCATATTAGAGGATAAGTTGGGAAGCTGAAAAAGTGGCAAGTTCTCTCTTTTCTGTCTTTGCAAAAACAAAATGTTAAGTTTAATTCTTGTATTTAAATATGAAGCAGACCATATTTGAAAACAAATTAACAAATGTTGTATTAAGATAAAACCAATCAAGTAAACAAATAAAAAGAGCAGGGCAAAGCTCAACATTGTGTAAAAATGTGTTGTACTGAAATTTTTTATATTTCAGATACTTTGATAAACACTTTATATTTATTGTTTCATTTAGTAAGGAAGGTAAGAGATATTAAAAATAGTTCCATTTTATAGATGGGAAAAATTGAATCTAAGAGAGGTTAAGTGACTACCTCAGGGCATAAATCTAGGAATAAATAGAACAAAGAAAACTACCTCTTAATCAATCTCTATTATAATAATAGTGATTCTTTCCTCCCTCTCTCCTCTGTCCCTCCCTTCCTTCCCACTTTCCTTTTACCTCCCCTAAATACTTATTGATTTCCTACTATCTGTAAGGCAGTAGGCAGTCAGAGATGAATGAGACCTGTTAGGAATCACCTTCATAATTTTGTTAGAGCCTCAAAAAGTTCTGGAGGGCAGGCAAGGATGGTCCCAGTATTCTTATTTTACAGATGATACTCTTGTATCCATCTTACAGATGACATGACTGAGGTTGAGGTAAAATCACACCAGTAGTGGTAACTATTAATAATATTAACACAATAGCAAACAGTGATTAAGCCAGATGGTGTGGCAAGCACTTTACCTAAATGATACTTAACCCTCTCTGTGGGAGTGCACTTATCCTTCCAGAGCACACACACCATCACCCTTTGTGTTCTATGAGCACTTGTCACAGGTCAGTTTATATGATGACAAAGTATACGCTAGATCTGAACTTCATGAGTGTTGGTACCGGATTATAATCATCTCTATCAACCACAGCACCTTATTAGAATCACTGTATACAAAAATCTGATGGGTTAAGTTGAATTAAATAATGAAGATAATCACTGCTTTAGGGATAGAAGATGGAGATACTATTTTAGGTTGGTGGAATAGGATCAATCTTGGAAATTAATCATTTGACTCATAATTTTAGCCTGTAGAAAATAGAGACTCTTTGAATTTATTCGTGTGTGTTTTCCTCTTGCCCACCAGTAAGAGGTCTGTGACTTTATATGTTGGTAGTTGAAGCATAACAAACAGCATGTAGTGAGATTAGAGGAGGAAGGGGAAGGAGGGGCATACAATTTTTCTTTTACTGTACCCATGGTTAAAACCAGTAAATTCTATTTCAAACTCTCTTCTCAGTAAGAACTCTAAATAAGGGCACAAAACTAACCCTGATGTGACCATGGACACTGATATAACTTTGGGGGCTTTTTAATAGGGAGATATTCAAATCTCTAAATTATGAGTATTAAATCTCATATTCATTGGTAGCAAAATGCAGTTGTATAAAAAGAAAATGTCTAAGAAGACATTTGGAAGAGCTTCAGTTAATCATAGGTGAGGAACAAAGCAAAATTTTTTGTTTTCAACTGGGGGCAGGGGAAAGGTTTCCTTGATGTCTGAGACCAGATAGAAGCCAGCAATAAAGTGAATAAATTATCCATCAATAAAGTGAATACATTACCATCTCCACAAAACATAAGCTTCATCTGAGAAACTGCTTCATAGCATATGAAATGGAGGTATATTGGAGCTTAGACATTGCTAGGCACCCATGACACAACTCACGGCACTATGCAATTAAATGTGATATCTCTGAAGAAAAAAGGACAGTAAAAACAACGCTCATTCTTCCCCACCTCCCTATCCACCCGAGACTATTAATTACACACATTAGAAAACTGTCTGGGATGACTGGTCCAGAAGAAAGCAGTGGGGCTAAAAATATTAGTATTACTAAGCAATATTTTAGGAAATGAAACTCATTATTCATCTGCTCTGAGATACTTCAGAGAACTTTAAAAAAATGCCCTCTGCATGGTGAAATCTACAAAAAGTACTTTTGAAGAATGTTCTTAGTAACAAACTGTGTTTAAAAAATACCTCAGGTACATGCTTATCATTTGGTCTTTAGGGTATGAAATGGATACTCCATATGCTGTTTTTTGTTTTGTTGTTCAGGGAGGGATTTTTTTTTCACATTAAAAGTGCAGCATTATTAAAAATAGTTACCCCTGAGTGACACTCAGCCATGAACAGAAATCTTGGCCTGGTTGGGAACAGGATGGGAGAGGGTTCCCTTTGGAGCACTAAGTGTCTTTGAGTATGGCATTTTCTTTTCCAAAGGACTGGCTAGGGAAGGGATCTCTAGGGGAAGAATTAGGAAATAGCAGCCATACCCTGTTATCTGAGATGCGGTTTCATGCCATATATTCATCTAATATTTCTTGAGCACCAGTTATTTTTGAGCATAACTGTCTCCCTGATCTTAAGATACTTAAGACAGTATCTCAAAATGGAGACCAAATACTTCCCCAGGGCTGCAGTATTCTACATGGCCAGAAACAGGCGCCTGACACTTGTAAGGGTCTAATTTTTACCTGAACTCTCAAATTTCTTTTTCTCTACCCATCATAGAAACACTTTTACTTAAAATCTCTTTAACCTCACTGAAGTAGCTGCAGTGCTGTACTTTCATGACACAAATGATAGAAAATAATGCAAATTTCAACTAGTTAGTAATTTAAATACCAACTTATGGGATAGCTTGAGAACTTAACTATCATTAATAATACTAATTTTGGGGCGCCTGGGTGGCGCAGTCGGTTAAGCGTCCGACTTCAGCCAGGTCACGATCTTGCGGTCCGGGAGTTCGAGCCCCGCGTCGGGCTCTGGGCTGATGGCTCAGAGCCTGGAGCCTGTTTCCGATTCTGTGTCTCCCTCTCTCTCTGCCCCTCCCCCATTCATGCTCTGTCTCTCTCTGTCCCAAAAATAAATAAACGTTGAAAAAAAAAATTAAAAAATAATACTAATTTTGTGAAGGAATAAGTTCTGAGTACTGAATTAAAAAATTTAAAAATACAACCTTTCTTTTATTTATTTATTGTTTAGCTTATTAATTAATTTGTTTTTTAATTTATATCTGAGTTAGTTAGCATATAGTGTAACAATGATTTCAGGAGTAGATTCCTTAATACCCCTTACCCAGGGGTATTCCTTAATACCCCCCTCTAGCAACCCTCCAGCAACCCTCTGTTTGTTCTCTTTATTTAAGAGTCTCTTATGTTTTGTCCCACCCCGTTTTTATACTATTTTTGCTTCCCTTCCCTGGTGTTCATCTGTTTTGTATCTTAAAGTCCTCATATGAGTGAAATCATATCATATTTGTCTTTCTCTGACTGACTAATTTCGCTTAGCATAATACCCTCTAGTTCCATCCACGTAGTTGCAAATGACAAGATTTCATTCTTTTTGATTGCTGAGTAATACTCCATCACACACACACACACACACACACACAGACACACACACACACGCACACACACACACACACACACCCCATCTTCTTTATCCATTCATCTGTTGATGGACATTTGGGTTCTTTCCATACTTTGGCTATTGTTGATTAGTGCTGCTATGAACATTGGGGTGCATGTGCCCATGCGAGAAAGCACACCTGTATCCCTTGGATAAATACCTAGTAGTGCAATTGCTGGGTTGTAGGGTAGTTCTATTTTTAATTTTTTGAGTAACCTCCATACTGTTTTCCAGAGTGGCTGCACCAGTTTGTATTCCCACCAGCAGTGCAAAAGAGATCCTCTTTCTCCACATCCTCACCAACATCTGTAGTTGCCTGAACAACCCTGCTTTTAAAATATTTTTTTAAATGTTTATTTTTGAGAGAGACAGAGACAGAATGTGAGTGGGTTAGGAGCAGAGAGAGAGGGAGACACAGAATCAGAAGCAGTCTCCAGGCTCCGAGCTGTCGGCACAGAGCCCGACGTGGGGCTTGAACTCACGAGGCATGAGATCATGACCTGAGCTGAAGTCAGATGCTCAACCGACTGAGCCACCCAGGCACTCCAAAGCCTGCTTTTAGATAAGAATTTCCATATTATTCTCTTAAAAATTGCATAAAGTATGACTTTTGTTTGACTGGCTCATTCGTCAGTGGATTTGTCTTCTGACTTTGTCATTTCATGGGCTTAGTCCAGGAATGAAGCATAAAAGCCACACAATTTCATTTAGATAATTATTGTTGAGATTGGCAGTTAATAATGGTTTCTCATTTTGTACAATGTAATTTAGCATAGGGATACCTCTCATTTTGATGACACTTTCCCCCTCAATATACTTGATCAATAAAAGTAATAATATAATAAGTAGGAAGAGTGAACATTCATTGAGCACCTATCCATGTGCCAGACTTGTGTTTTGCATATATTATCTCCTTTAAAACTTATAACAGCCCTTGACATGGTTTATCATTTGCTTTTTACAGATGAAGGAAATGAGGTTTAGTGACATCAGGCTACTGGCTGATGGTCACATAGCTAATTAGTGTTGGAGCTAGAATTGGTTCTGAAACTTGGGCTTTTAGTCACTGGAGTCAGCTAAAACTACATAATCAGAGGAAGAAATTACATGAAGGCATAGAGATACGTTCCAAAATATCATCATTCACCCATTCATTCATTTATTCAACAGATGTATCTATGAATACTTACTCTATGCACATCACCATGCCAAATGTTGCAAATGTTCTCGTGAGTCAGCCATTTTTCATGTGCTTGATACTCTCATGGTACTTACAAAATAGTGGAGAAACAAATTAATCAAGTAATCACAGAAGTATTTATTTATAGTTTGATGTAAATGCTTAAAAGAAAAACAACATAGTTTTATGAGAGCTTGTAAGAAAAAATGCTGACTTAGGTGGGAGTTTGGAATTTTGAAGAAGTGAAGCTTGGTCTGAGGTTTGAGGGGTGAGTAAGAGTAAACTAGTTAAGGGGTATTGTAGGTGGGAAATGTTCTTGACAGAGGAAATAGTATGTACAAAGGCCTTGAGGCAAAAGAAACTATGTTCAAAAACTGAAAGGAGGGCATTGCGGCTGGTATAGCCAGGGAGGGGAGAGTGGCTTGAAAGAGTCCTCTACATGACTGTCGTTGGAAGGGTTTGGATTTTTAACCCAGCAGCAGGAAGCTAATAAAGACTTTAAGCATCACATTTGTAATTTGTAAAGATTACTCTAGTGACAATGTGGAAAACAAACTGGAGGAGGGGGTATGTCTGTTTAAAATAATAGCCAATGAATCAAAGAAGATTATGATATAGAGGTCAGAGTGTGGACTCAGGGTCGGAAGGCCTGCATTTAAGGCCTAGTTCAGCCCCTGGTTGTGAGGCTGTATGCTAGTTATATACCTTCTTTTGGCTTAGGCTCCTCCTATATAAAACAGGGACAATGGTACAGGCCCCAGAAGAAAGTTATTGCGAGGATTAAATGAAAAAGTAATAGTAGTAATCAACCATCCCCACTTATAGATGAGGAAGCTGAGGCTTAGAAAAGTTAAATGAGGCTTATTAGTATTTATCTGAATGTTGTGGGTACCAGTAAGGGGAGTAAGAGATAAATGCAAGGTGAAAGTGGGAAGGGAGAGAAAATTTCCAAAAGTAAAACAAACAAATGAACAACAACAACAACAACAACAACCAGTGCAAGGTTCTAGAATGACCAGATCTTGGGATAACCTGGCTGAAAGGACACAGGGTCCAGCGGCCACATGACCTCTGCCTTCAGTTTGCTCACCCGGTTCTTCCTCCAGGAGAAAAGAGGACTGAAGGGATAAATGACCCTCCATGTTTTAGTTTCCTTCCTTCATCTCCTAAGGGGCTAGATTAGACCAGGCTTTACTTAGCATGGTAGGCATCACAGGATTCCAGGGCCCTTCTTCTTCAGCTAATCATCCATCAAAAATCTCCCTGTTTGTTGTGTGATATTAGGAACTGTATTAGTGATGACACAAAAGCCTTAATCACATAATTAAAGATTAAAAATCAAAAATACTTGTAAAGCTATTTGATGGCATAGGGGGTTTCAAATCAAACTGGGCTATCTTGAATTATAAATAACAAGGGAGAGAGGCGCTTGGTACCTAACACACACAAATGGGAGTGGGGGCAAGAAATGCATGTCGAGAGAGAAAGAGGACAGGGACTGAGACGGTAAGGTTTTAATATTCATTACTCTTCTCCAGGTTTACCTGTGTCTACCTTCAAAAGGGTGGGTACAAACAGAAGCTGGTCTTGAACTATTTCTGTGATGTATGCAAATCATAGTTCACCTTCCTGTGATTTGTGAATATGACAAATATATATGAAATATGTAGTTAACATGTCAAACTTAGTGTAATTAATTATACCACTTAAAAATATTTATTGGGCATCTTCTATAAGCTAACCACTGTGGTAGGTGCTAGAATGATAGCAAGGGGCAAAACAGATGTTCATGGAGATTTTACTCTTAACGTTACTTGGTTCCCAGAATATCATTACATAAGGCATTGCATAAAAAATGAATTATTCAATGAAGCGTATGCTATTTTAAAATAGAAAGTTAAGGCAATAATGGATATTTTTGGCTTGACCTTGACCATTTCTATCAAGGCTTTATTCTCCAGATTAAAGGAATATCCAATATTTAAGAACAGGATACTATATAAAGCAATATAATTGATTAATATGCCTTTCTGTATGTTAAACCAGAAGAAATTGAGACAGCTGCATTTTTGACCTTTACAGTGGCCTCTGCTGAGATTTCATTTGAACAGCAGTTGAGTGTAATTGATGTTGCATTTACTGAAACTGTTGCCCTTGTCTGTTTCAGGGCCGACTTGATTCTCTAACAGAAGTGGATGACTCAGGACAGTTAACTATCAAATGCTCTCAAAATTACTTGTCCCTGGATTGTGGTATTACTGCTTTTGAACTGTCTGACTACAGTCCAAGTGAGGATTTGCTCGGTGGCCTAGGTGACATGACCTCTAGCCAGGTCAAAACCAAACCCTTTGACTCTTGGAGCTACAGTGAGATGGAAAAGGAGTTCCCCGAGCTCATCCGAAGCGTTGGGTTACTCACGGTGGCTACTGACCCCGTCCCTCCCAACTGCAGCGAAGCAGTCAGGGAGGAGAGGTCGCAAGTACCTCTTTCAACAGATGACAGAGGTGGATGTGAGAAAAACAGTGCTTCTACCGTCGAGGAGCCACCAGGCTTAATGCCCGGGACGTCATCTTCAGGGGAAGCTCTGACAAATGCTGAACAACCCCCTTCTGAGGCTGTGAAGCAAGAATCCAGTTCCTCCTCCCAGCTTGGGGCAAAGAACCAACAGCCTCTGCCTTGTGAAAATGCAACTCCCAAGCGATCCATCAGAGATTGCTTTAATTATAATGAGGACTCTCCCACGCAGCCCACGTTGCCAAAAAGAGGGCTTTTCCTTAAAGAGGAAACTTTTAAGAATAGTCTGAAAGGCACTGTTACAAAGAAGCAGATGGCTGATCTCAAGCCTGAGTTGAGCAGAAGCACTCCTTCTCTGGTGGAAGCTCCTGACAGATCCAAGCTTTGTCTGGTGTTACAGTCTTCCTACCCCAACAGCCCATCCGCTGCCAGCCAGTCATATGAGTGTTTGCACAAGGTTGCAGATGGGAATCTTGAGAACACAGTCAAAAGTCACATTAAGGAAATATCCTCCAGCCTGGGAAGGCTTAGTGACTGCCATAAAGAGAAACCTCGACTTAAGAAGCCACACAAGGCCCCAGCAGAGGTGCCTCTGTGCCGAACACCCAAACGGGGAGCCGGTTCAGGCAAGCAAGCCGAAAACACGAGGAGCTCAGTAGTGTCGAATGGGATTCCTTCAGGTACTTCCAACGCCACAGAGAGGCCAGAAACAGACTCCGTTTCCACATCCTCACTGGAGCCGTGTAACCAGAGAAGTTGGGATGCTAAATTGCCAGTGAGGTCAGAGACATCCAGTTCACCACCTCTTACTCAAAGTAGTGAATCTTCTGCTGGCTCAGACAGCATCCTGTCTCCAGTGCCCCTTCTTTCAAAACACAAAGGCAAAAAAAGTTACTCCTCCTCCCCAAGTCACGTCACCAGGAACGGTCAGGTCGTGGAGGCCTGGTATGGCTCCGACGAATACCTGGCACTGCCCTCACACCTCAAGCAGACAGAAGTTTTAGCTCTGAAATTGGAAAACCTAACAAAGCTTCTGCCTCAGAAACCCAGAGGAGAAACCATTCAAAATATTGATGACTGGGAACTGTCTGAAATGAATTCGGATTCCGAGATCTACCCCACGTACCATGTCAAGAAGAAGCATACGAGGCTAGGCAGAGTGTCTCCCAGCTCGTCCAGTGACATAGCCTCTTCACTGGGAGAGAGCATGGAGTCTGGCCCCCTGAGTGACATTCTTTCTGACGAGGAGTTGTGTATGCCTCTTTCTGGTATGAAAAAATACATTGATGAGAAGTCGGAGAGAGCTTCATCCTCTGAGAAAAACGAGAGCCATTCTGCCACAAAATCTGCTTTAATTCAGAAACTGATGCAAGATATTCAACACCAAGACAACTATGAAGCCATATGGGAAAAAATAGAGGTAAGGTGGTCTTCTTGACTTGAAAGAGTTCCTCTATGATCTTTGGAAATAATGCTGGAAAAAGGTCAACCCCTGCCCATCACCATCATAAAAAGTGTAGCTATTTTTCATAATCCTGATTCCCCGAAGATAGAAAAGAAAAAGCCCAATGATCACTGCACTGTGGCAGAATGTGCATCATTAGGAACGACCCTTGTCAGTGCATTAGCTTGGTGTGGCGCTGCTTGGTGCAGGAATCTCTGTTGATATTGGTGACACCCATCATGACTCCTGGTGAATGGTGGGCCCCCTTGAATGGAACACGAAATAAAACAGAATGGCAGCCGTGCACAGACCAGTACCTCAGGAGTATGTGAATGGAATATTGTAGTTGTCCTCACTGCTTTTTGATTGGTTTGTTCTAACCCAAGAACAGCTTACCATTCCCAATGTTAGCTCCCTATAGAAATAGACCAGATGTTTCTAATTACGGGGGAGACCTTGTTTTTCTTCAGTCTTCCTCCTCTTTGAGGCCCCTGGCTGATCACCACGCTCTCTGTACTGTGTACCATCCATGGGCTCTGAGATGAGGTGGGGGTGATATCTTGGATAAATCTGTACTTTTAGAATGGACTGTTAGATGAAGTATTTGAGGACAGATGTCAAAATTCTCTGGACTGAGCTCCATAATTTAAGCTGTGATTTAAGACACTGTATAAAAGTATAGTACACATGGACAGGCTAACCTGGAGGAGGAAAATGAAGGTGCCTAAAACAAAGGAAGAGTTAATGTCAATAGACAATAATAACATATATTAATGATTATTTTTACTAAGAATTTATATATTCAATCCTCACAACATCCCTATTGTATGGTTAAGGAGACTGAGGCTGAGAGAGATCAGGTACCTGCTCTAGAACCCATACTTATTAACTAAATGCTCCCATGCCTCCCAGTAAGGAAGTGATAAATATATACTGCATGCAAATACCGTAGTATTGGAAAGAAGAAATAATATCAGTGGAGTTAGGATTTGCCTGGGGCGTTCTTGTCAAGTGCGAGAACTTCAGTGGAGTTTTGAAGAGTATGCCAGGATTTAGACAGAGAGGACAGTGGGTATTTCAGGCAGGAGGAGCATAAACCAAAACACAGAGGTGGGAACTGGGAACGAGCATGTTTATGGGGGGTGGGGAGATACAGAGAACTGTCCTGACTGGAAGGTTTTAAACAGAAAGCAATGAAAGTTCCCATATATGTAATAGACCTGGTTGCTACAAGGCCCTGAAGACCAGAGCAAGGCAGTTAGAATTTCCTCACCAGACACCTATGGAAACTTCTCTGAAAGTGAAGTTACTCCTACTGTGAATAGTAATATAAGCCACAACAACTAATGGTTCCCGGGCTCTTATTTCATGCTTGGCTCTGTGATAAGAGCTTTATGTGCTTTATTCTGTTTAAGTCATAGGAGGTAGGACTTTTTTAGGTGAAGAAGCTAAGGCAGAACAGATTAGAAAATTTGCTTTAGGCCTCATAGCTAGTAATTATAGAGTAAGGATTTGAACTCAGAGGCACCACACTTAAAAGCAGTGTAGGCCATGGCCTCCAATAGCCTTTCTGGAAGATTTAGTTGACAGGAACAGGAAGGAGGTCATGATAATTGTGATGGTGACCAGGGCAGAGATACTGGCCTGTGGCAGCCAATCTGAGGGACTTCTGTGTTGTGGGACAGGCAAGGGTGGAGAGGGCTGTTGAAGGAAGTGAGCTGGATCCAGAAAACTGGCTCTAGGCCTTGCTCAGTCATTAAAGCCTAGAGTGGCCCATGGCTAATCATGTTTCGTTCTGGGTCTTGTTTCTTCTTTTGTAAATAGAAATGTTTTAAGCAGATAATGGCTACAATACCAACTTACAATGGTAGCACGTTTTGTTTCCATTATTGTGTAAGGATGAAGCCAAATGTTCAGCCTCTTCCTTCCTCAGAAGGAAGCATTAGGATGGGTAGCTGGCTTGAGGTGGAGGGGAGGCAGGTAATTTAAAAAATAAATACACTGATGTTGATTATATGATAAAACTGTTAAGGGAAAGTGTCTTGTAGGGAGTTGGAAATTTTGTCCCAGAGTTGGGATATGAAGCAAAGGCTGAAAGAAGATTAAGACCCTTGGTCAGTCTACCCTCCCTTCCCCCTTCAGTGGGGCAGCTGCCAACCCCCAGGTCAGTTGACCTAGGATATCACATTCCAGCTTTGATCTACCTGTGGGCCCAGAGAACCTTTTCTACCTGCAAATGTAACATAATAACAAGGGTGTTAACCATCCTCTTGGTACCAGGCTTCTACTAGGCACTTTCCCTGCAGTAATTCTCTCATAGGATTCTCAAACAGCCCTACGGCATAGATTTTATTACCCAAAATGGACCACTTCTTTTTCCCCCTTGTGCTCCCACTCTGGTCCTAGCCACCATCATCATCATCTGTCTGGTTTACTGCACTAGCCTCCTAACCGGTCTGTCTGCTCCCATCCTGCTCCCATTATGGTCTATTTCTAAGACAGCAGCCAGAATGACCCTTTTAAAACATAAATCAGATCATATCATGCCTCTGCTCAAAACCCCAAACAGTTCCTGTCAATTGAGAGGCCCCTGATTTCCTCTCTGACCTGATTTCCAACTGCTCTTCCTCACGGTCACTTCACCCCATTCCCACTGGCCTCCTTGCTGTTCCAGGAAGGAACAAGCTGGGCATGCCCCTGCCTTTAGGACCTCTGTCAGTTCCCTCTGCCTGCATCTTTTCATCAGATGCCCTCATTTCTAATTTTGTTAACCTCTTCTGTGTCTACTGAAACACCAACTTCTTAAGGGAAGCCTACCCTCACCATCTTTTAAAAGGTGTCCCCTGAACTGTTTTATTTTTTTCTACAGCTCTCACTGTATTCTGCCATTTTATTCTGTTTAATATGGTTTTTGTTTTAGTATGTTTACTGTTTCCCTTGCTTGAATGAGAGGTCTGTGAGGGAAGAAGTATTTATCTGTTAAGCATGCTAATGAATATAATGAACTTATAACAGTGCCTGGTACATAGTAAGTGCTCAGTAAAGACTGAATTCATTCGAATGAATGAATCCCATTTTAGAGTGGCTGAATCTGAATTCAGAGAGACGAAATCACTTTTCCTAGACTTCCCAGCTAGTAAGTCATGGAGCAAGTCTTCAAGCCCCATGTGCTTTACTCTATTCACTAGATAAAGTCTTGAGAATAGATGAATTCCCTGAGAAAATGAGGATAGATAGAGAATAGAAGAGGGGTGATAACTGAGACTCAAGTTGTAGCCCAGCTATAAGGCAGGAACAAAGAATAGGCCCATCTGTAGGGACCAGGAAAGGACAGAGAGGATTCTTGGGTGTTAAATAAATGGATGGAGAAGGGATGTGAGATGGATATTAGCTTTGTTCTCTGCAAAAGGGAGATTGAGAAGAATAATAACAAAGAAAAAAAAAACAACCCTTAGATTTGGTTGAGAGTCAGTGAGGACCTTCGAGAAAAATGGACTCAATGAAAGAGTAGAAGTAGAAGCTGGAATACAGATGATTGAGAAGTGAGAGAATCATTCCTAATAGCTCAAGGAACTAGGTTGAGAAAGCAATATGAGACAAAAGACGATAGTTGAAAGTAAAGTCAAATAAAAGTTTCATTAAAAAAGTAAAGCTTATGTGAAGGCAGAAAAGAAAAGAGAGATGGAGGTGGCTGGGAAGAATGTGTAAATGTGGCACACACCGAACCAAGAAGGGAGGGAGTGTGCAATCTGTGGGGAGAATTCTGGCCTGATATAAAAAAGTTATAAAATGCTGAAGAATGTATCCTGCTTCAGACTCCACCCTTATCAAAGGGAAAGTGGGGTGTTTCCTCCTCCCTTCCCATCCCGAGTTCCCCTGCCTCCTTTCCGAGTCACACAGAACACAAGGTAGAAGGCACATAAAAGGCCACTGACAGTCTAGGGATTTTATGGGGCTGTGATAGAATCCCTGGGACAACACCCGAGTGACAAGTGTCCCAGATGCCGTATAGGTTGCTGTCATTCCCCACCCCTCACATTTGGGTCCTTCTTAAAGTGGGCTGGTTTTGTGAATGTGAAAAATTTCTCTTTATCTTTTTTATTCTGTAGGAAAATTCATTTCTTTGAATAGATAATGTATTCACATGGCTTAAAAACATATATGTTTAAAAATATCCAGTAAAGAGTTTCTAGATAGTTCAGTCAGTTAGGCATCCAACTCTTGATTTCATGATCTCAGGTCATAATCTCACAGTTTGTGGGATCGAGTCCTCATTGGGCTCTGCACTGACAGTGTGAAGCCTGCTTGGGATTTTCTCTCTCAATCTCTCTCTCTCTCTGCCCCTCCCTGTCTTGTACGCTCTCTCTCTCTCTCTCTCTCTCTCTCTCTCTTTCTCTCAAAAACAAAATATCCAGTAAAAAACTCTCTATCCTTATTCCACATCTTGAGTTCCCACCCCATCAAAGGTGATCACTGTTGTTTTGGTTTATATGTCCTTTAAGAAGTGCTTTATACATATACAAGCAAATGCAAACATATTTATTAAGTGATATTTTAAAACCTAAGAAACAAGTTGCAGCCTGTTCTTCTCTGCAAATAAAAATTTTTCTGTTAACTAATTCTGTGAGTTCCTAAGGGATGGCCCTTTCCCAATCTCTCAGTGGGAGTTGAGGGAATTTTGCTGAGACATGGTTGATCCTTCCAGAACCTATTGTGTGGATGAGGTAATTGAGCATTTCAGGTCTGAATGTTCACCTCCAATAGGAGCTTCTCAAGGTGTAAAATTAAAAGTGAAAAACATGAGTCAAGTTATTGAACCAGACCCATTCATTGCAAAACATTTAAGAAATGTTCAAAAAAAATTTGCTGACCCCTGCTCTAGAGTAAGGAAGAAAGAAGGGAAATGATTTCTTATCAGCATCTACTATGTGCCAGGTTCTGATATAGGTTCTTTCATTTAACTTGTATGACAACCCTGTGGAAGAGCTCTTATTGGTCTTGTTTTACTGATGTTGGATCTGAAGCTCCAATGCTAATGACTTGCCCAGGGTCATACTGCTGCTACTATGAGAGCTGGGATTCCAACTGAGATGCCAGGACTGACCTGGTTTTCTCCTACAGATATAGTCCAATGCCAGGGGAGTTAGACAATAATCACATACCCTGATAAAATCTATTTAGAAAACCCACAAACCACTACTAGATTCATAAGTGAATAGCGTGACTTCTTCCTCATGACCTGACTAGAAATGAACTGCCTAATGAGTAGTCACTTGTTTAAGGTGAGCAATTTTGACACCAGATTAACAGCTATATGATTTGCAGGAGGGCTGGGAGAATGCAGTACAGTGTGGTGCCACCTCAGTGAAGCATTTCAGGAGATCTGTCCTTTGGGGTATAGTGCAATGTCCACTTTTCACATCACAGACTTCCTGCTCACACTAAGTTCTCAAAGCTCATCCTGGAAGATGTTACTCCATTCGGTTGAGCTCATTGGTACCAAGTTGATAGATACATGACGTAACTGATCCCTTTTCTCTCCAGCAACCAGTGTCTTCAAATGCCAGATTATGGCATCTCAACTAGAGTTCAGTGACCCAACGCTTGTTAGCATTTTATCTCAGACATCTATAACCTGATTTTAAAAACTTCTTTGGTGCCAGCTAAGGATGTCTTTGCACATAAGTTATTTCAGAATCAGTGCAGCAAATACTTAGCCAAGTGCTTGCTTTTTGTAACTAGGCTATGTAAAATTGTAGTCAAGTCTGTGGTAGCAGTATGAAGGCAGCCACCCTTGCTACTGCCTCAAGATGGAGCAGGGAGCTGGTTGGTTAACCCAGAGTAATGTGAATGTAGAAGAGATTTGGTCCTGGGATTAACTTGGCACTGATTCCTTTTTCCAGGAGATAAAATGGGTCCATATAGAAGTTGTCCTATCTTTTACCCTCATTTTGACTGTATGTTGACTTATCGATGATACCACGCTGATGATGGCAGTCATTAAAGAAATAGCTCATTGTCCTGAGTTTTCTTCCTTTTCTTTTTCTTCATTGTGATGAAAAGGACATAGCATAAAGTTTGCCATTTTAACTGTTTTTAAGTGTACAGTTCATTAGTTTTAAGTATATTCATACTGTTGTGAAACCGATCTCAGAACTCTTTCATCTTGCAAATCTGAAACTCTCTACCCACTAAACAGAAACTTCTCTTTCCTCCATCTCCCTCAGCCCCAGTAACCACAATTCTACTTTCTGTTTCTATGGATTTTAGATACCTCATATCAGTGGAATTATATAATATTTGTCTTTTGTGACTGATCTGTTTCATGTAACATAATGTCCTCTAGGTTCATCCATGTTGTAGCATATGACAGGATCTCCTTATCAGCATCTACTATGTAAAGTCAAATAAAAGTTTCATCATCTGTGGAAGGATATTTTGTTTTTTCATCATCTGTGGAAGGATATCTGGTTTGCTTCCCCCTCTTGGCTATTGTGAATAGCCCTGTTATGAATGTAGGTGTGCAGATACCTCTCTGAGACTCAGTTCTCAATTCTTTTGGGTATATATCCAGAAATGGGATTGGTGGATCACATGATAGTTCTATTTTTAATGTTCAAGAAACCTCCATACCATTTTCCATAGAAGTTACTCCATTTATAATTACATCAGTAGTGCACAAGAGTTCTATTTTCTCCACATCCTTGCCAACATTTGTTATTTTCTGTTTTTTTTTTTAATAATAGCCATCCTAATGGGTGTGGAGTGGCATCTCATTGTGGTTTTGATTTGTAGTTCCCTGATGATTAGTAATGTTGAGGCATCTTTTCATGCTTGTTGGTCATTTGTATACCATCTCTGGAGAAGTATTCAAGTTCTTTGCCCATTTTTAATTAGGTTATTTGATGTTTTGTTGTCGAGCTGTAAGAGTTCTTTATATATTATGGACGTTAACCCTTTATGATACATATGATTTGGAAAGATTTTCTCCCATTCTGTAGGTTGACTTTTTACTCTCTTGAATGAGACCTTGATGCACAAAAATTTTTAAGTATGCTGTATTTCCATTTGTTTTTGCTTTTGTTTCCTAGGCTTTTGGTGTTATAGCCAAGAAATCGTTGCAAAATTCAATGTCATGAAGATTTTCCTCTATGTTTTTTGTAGGAGTTTTATAGTTTTAGGTCTTTGAGTTTTCCTTTATTTTTTCTCAGTGTGATTACTGCTCATGTTTTAAGGATCTCACCCCAGGCTTTCTTGTGAGATAGGATGCAGCTTCATAGCTAGAGCCAAGTCACCTTCTTGGATTTGTTTAAACACACACACACACACACACACACACTCACACACACACTCACACACACACATTCGGAGTCACTCTTTTTAATAATCTCAGCTGGGCATTATTTATTTGATTTGAGATTTGAATAAGTCTCATTTGAAATACAGCTTTATCTTTCTTATTCACCCCCAAGAGTAGCTTATAATCAAGGTCTGCCACAAATTCGATTCTCACTCACTTTTGATATTTCTTTTATACCAATCATGTACCAGTTTTCCTAGAGTCGTTGGAGTGGTAGTCTGCTCTTAGGTGTTGATAAGATCTCCTAAGAGCATCAGGTAAGAAGCATTTTAAGTTTATTGGATTCGACTGTTTTTCACTGGCATTTCATTTTGTATGTGCATTTCCTTTATGATAACTGTTTTATTTTGGTTGCTGGTCTTCCTCTTGTCTCTCATTTCCTTCTCTTCCTTACATCTTCTTTCTCATTCCTTTTTCTTTACTTTTATTTCTGGACTCTCTAGTTTTCACTTTTTCTGTTTCTCTTTTTCTGTTTCTCTTTTTAATTTCTTTCCCAAGAGTATCTTCTACTTTCTCCCTTTAATATTGCCATAGAGATTCTCAGATTCCGGACATGAGAGCACTTTGAGTTGGCTTTTCATGACTATCTAAGCTTGAATTTGCTCCCTTCAGTGCGTTTCTTAGTCTTAGAAATATGTATCTAGAGATTTGAGGAATTGTTTAGATGCAAGAATAAAGAAAATAATAATTTAGTTTAAATATCAAGGAAAAAGATTCTTAATGAATCGGGAAGGCTTAGCTTTGTAGTTGGAAGATTCAAAAGTCCTAAAGGATCACTAATTGAACATAAGTTGATAGTACAGAAGATGATTCAACAAAAGGTGTAATATAATAGCAGAATGCTGTAGGAACTCCTTATTCTCTTCTTTATTTATACTATGTACAACCTAAATTTTTGTCTTAGAATTTGTCTTCTGGGCTTAGACAGAAGCCCAGAGGAGTTTTATAGTTTTAGGTCTATAAACTATAGACCTATTTTTAATTATGTTGTCAACATAATTCAAAGCACTGTGCTTATTACTACATAAGATAGTATTTGGTAAATACCATGTGGAAAGTCATACAATGGGGGGACAGAGGAAAGACGATAATAACAAGTATAACTAGATCAAGCCTCATAGAAGAGGAACTACTTGAGCTGGGTCTTGAATGGTGAATAGAATTTAGATAGAGATGAGGAGGTGGAAGGTTAATGACCGAAATTTTGGCATAGGCTAAGGTTAAGGTCAAGAATATTTAAGATGTATTTGGGAAAGGGTAGAGATATGCTTGGTGTTTGGAGTATATGTTAAACTGCTATAAACAAAGGGACCCCAAAATATAATACGATAGAATTATCTTTTGTAAATAACAAGAGGTAGGCAGACAGTCCAGGAAAGAGGCCACCTATGCATCCAGGTACCTTCTCCCTATTGCTCTTCTGTGGCTCACCAATTCTGTCTGCATTCCAGCTCACCAGAAGAGGGAAGTGGAGAGCAGCCAACTTTCTTCTCACACATACAACCTGGAAGTTGCACATACTGTGTGTGTTCACAACCCACTGACCCAGACTTTGTCACATGGCATCACCTAACTGCAAAGGAGTTTGAGAAATGAGCCTCTAGCCTATGAACACTGGGAGGCAAATGTCTCTTAGCCGACTGCTGGTTATAATAGCGTTTGTTGTAGGGACAAAATATGATGGACTTTGAATTCCAAGTGTTTGCATAGTACAAATACAAAAATAAATACCTGTCTAATGAATGCATGAATAAATGAATGAGGGAGTGGGTGAGTGAATGAATGTATTGTTTGATTTGAACTTTATCCTCTAGACCAGGAGCTACAAACTAAAATGCTTCTAAGAGTTCAGACAAATAACATAAGTGAGTCACTCAGCCAGGTGTAAATGGGGAGGGATGGGAACCGAACAACTGGAGGGTTAGTGCCATGTCTAAAGGTTATCCACTGGTCAGCTCCAGGTGATTGTTGTGGACCCTGTGTGGCAAGATCGTGCAATGTTTTAAAAAGTAGGAAATCTCGGTTTTATGTGACATCTTCCAATTTAAAAAATGTTGGGTCTGAACAATTTTAAAACAGGCCAAATAAAACACATATATAGGATAGATGTGGCTTTCAAGTCACTAATTTGCAATCTTTGTGAAAATAAGAAACCACTTAAATTTTTTGGTCCAGAGAGTTGGTATGAAGGTTAATCTGATTGTGGTGCACCTGCCTGGATATACCACTTGCAAAGTGGTTCTCTATTGTGGCTGCTTATTTTCATTCCTAGAGAGATTTGAAAAAAATCCCAACCTCAGGCTCCACCCCAGACTAACTAAATTAGGATCTCAGCAGGTGGGTAATTTTAAGAGCTCTTCAAACAATTATGATGTGCAGTCAAGGTTGGGAGCTAGTGCTCTAAGGCTAATTTGGAAGGTTATTACAATAGCCTGGACATTTAAAAGGGTTTGAACAGTGGTTTTGGAAGCCAACTGAGGAAATAAAGAGATAGAGGTGGGAGATGTTATAAAAGACAAGTCGATAAAAATTTTTGGCTTTTTAAAAATAAGGGAGTGGGGGAAAGGGGTCAAAAGAATTGGGATTTCAATCTGGTTTGGGGGGCTCAGAGATGTAAGGAGTTTAACAAATAGTTGCAAGGGACATATGAAATTAAAGTACACAGTGAGTGAATGGGGCAAAGGTAAATGTTATCTTATATGTAAACTCTGTTGCCCCAATCCAAATTGAGAATTCTAAATCAGCATAATATTTTTAAAGATAAGGCTACACTTTTTAAAGGATAATAAGCTTTTGTGTACATTTTGTTTGTTTCAATGCCAGGAAAAGCCTGTGAATTAACATTGCTAATGGACTTGTTGAGATAGTATGCCAAGGTTATTGCTCAAGGTTGTTAGAAAAGAACTGTAGGGATCCAAAGCAAATTCCTTCCTTGTTAATATGTTAGGAATATTTCAGGCCTGCATCACTTTGGTTTCTGCAGAGCCTTAGATGTGTCTCAAGGCTTTATCGTGATGATTTAGCACCACCATGAGGGTATATCTAGTCACTGCATCTGGTTTTTGGCCTCATTTATAAAACGAAGAGGTGCAGTTCTTTTTGTTTATAGTTGTAAACATTAAATGAAAATAGTTCTTTGTTATTTTCTTAGTATGGAGAGGTTCTGATTAAATAATATCTTGTCTAAAGATAATGAAAATGCCTAACCACATTTGACAGGAAGTATTTCTGTGATGATGAAAATCAAGAATGTTACATTTTTTAATTCAATTAAAATAATTCTTAGAATTATAGTGAATTCTTCTTTATCCTTAAACCTAATGTCATGACCCTTTATTGCTAGTAGGATGCTTTGGAAAGATAACAATTTACAAAACCAAAGCAAACTTTGACATTTATGGCCCGCTTACAAGTGTGTCAGGTGAGGTACCGAGAGGTTTATTCATTTCACACAGCATCACATTTAATTCTCAAGAAAAAAGCCCTCTCTGATACAAATACTCTTCTGTTGTATCCCCATTTTACCAATGAGGATAGAGAGGCATAAAAACATGGTCATTTTCTCAAGGGTAAAGGAGTTGAAGGCATGAACTTAGGGCTCAGTTTATACAACCCCCCAACTTTTTTAGTCTTTAAAATGGAATATTAATTGTTTTTCATGCCATTGCACAGATTATTATATGAAATTACAAACAACAATGGCTCATTGTACTAGTCTTACCATTAGTGTGACTTCACTTGTGAATACAGGGAATCAGCAGCAGCTTCAGTAAAATATTTAAAAAAATTTTTTTGAGAGAGAGCATGTGAGAGAGGGTGAGCAGGGGAGAGAGGTAGAGGGAAAGAGAGAGAGGGAGATAATCCCAAGCAGGATCCAAGCTCAGAATGGAGCCCTAGACATGACTTGATCCCACGACCTTGGGATCTTGAACTGAGCTGAAATTGAGTCGGACACTCATCTGAGGCACCAAGGTGCCCCAAGAATAAGAATCTTAATTCTGCCCCTAAGTAGTATTTTTCTTTGGAAATTTAATCTCTTAAACCTCACTTTTGAAAAGTATACATTAATAAAGAAGGTGAATTGGATGACCTCTAAGATCCTTTTTAGGTTTGAAATTTTGTGAGATTGACTGTAAGGCAATAACTAAGCAGCCATTTCTCAGTAAGATACACAGTGGAATATATCACTTCAACATGGTTGGCTTTCTGTTCCATGGGATTCTGGGTAAATTCTCCTGACAAGATCCTCCTGGTACATGAATGTGAGGCTGTGACATCAGTGAGCCTGAAGGTATAACACTATTCAGGCTGCTTTCCTATCACTGTAATATGACAAGAACTAGACATCCTAGAGGAATTTGGGGCCTGACTAGAGTTCATAAGATGCCATGAGACCAGGAACAATGGTGACAGTTAACAGAGTAACCCAGTAGGAATTAGATATGGATTAGCCTGAAATTATAGGAAATCAGGTAAGCTAAATGAAGCAGATAGGAAGCATTCACTTTGGCAGACTTGCCATTGTGATTTCTTAAAATTACCTGTCAGCGCTGCTTTTGTGCTCTGTTCAGACCATGTAGGGGAAAATCATTCCAAGAGGGTGGGTTCTGTGTCAAGGTCACTCACATGTCAGACCATGTCTGAGGCTGCGGATATTACTATATGAAGATGATTGGCCTGAGTTTTGCATGGCAAATAAACAACTTTATCCAGGAAAGATGCTGCCTGGAAGCTCAGGCCCATATGCTTTTCATCTACCATTTTGATGCGGACCTGTGCATTACTTTTTAGGAAGCCAGTGGCTTTACTGTTTGCTTTAATTATTTTTCCAGGAATAAAGGAAGCTGTTGTTACTTTATTTTTTAATGCTTTTTAAAATAATCAAACCAGAGAGGTGTCACTTAGAGGTGGTGCTCTGATATTTCTGATTTGTCTGGAGACTTCAGCTTGAAAGGTGTGTGTGGGGGGGGTGGTGTGTAAGGGAGAGAGGGAGAGTGATAGGCAGACAGAGAGAAAGAGGTGTATGTCACAATTACAATCTAGTACTCTTCCTCTTTCTTCCTACTGGAGCCCATTACTTTATAAAGATAAAGCTGATAAGTTGAATTAACAAAAATATTTTTTTTTAATTTCCTATAGTGTAGAGAAGACTATTTGTACCCATATAAAATAAAGTCCCATTAAAGCCCTTTTACTTATCCTATCCTCACTACATCTTTAGTTTTACATTGTTTGGGGCATGCCATGGTATTCAAGAGACTGTCAACTAGTGCCTTCTCCATAGGATACAGGGCTCATGAAAAGTTATATTGTGCCCATTCTTCTTTCTAGAGACACATTTATATGAGCAAAATATAGCTGGAAAGAACTCCTAGAACAGTAGACTTTTTCAAGATGCCAAAAGAGATGAATATACTGCAAAGTACTAGGTAGAACTCTACGGCAAAGGAAAAGGTAACGTTGGTAGGAAGTGATTACTGGAGTCACCTGTATTAACAGATGGGGGAGCTTCTGTGGTGCTACATGGTGGCAGAGTGTGGTGGCTGGGAATATTATGTTGTCTTCACCAAGCGATGTGGCCTTGTCCCAGTTTCCTCCTCTGCAAAATAGGGTTAAAAGTGTTACCTTCCACGTAAGCATGGTGACTAGTGAACGTGTTAAAATGTATGAAGAGCTGAGGTGAGTACCTGCTACGTAGTAAGCATTCAATAAACGTTCGCTCCTGTGGTTGCTGTTGTTGTTATTATTACTATTATGAGAGGGCAGGGGTCAGGCCTTTGCAGCTTCCTATATGTAGGTCATTCTGTCTGTAACCTCCACGTTCGCTGGTGCTGTCTCCGTCCAGCCCTCAGCGGCTACTTCATGGTGTACTGTAGCAGCCTTTTAACTGGCTTCTCTGATCCCACCCTTACACTCAGCCTTTTGGGATCAGACGTCACCACCCTGTTTTCTCCTCTCACCTCCAGCCACCTCGGTCATTATGAAGCCTCAGACCCCCACCCACAATGATTAAGGCTACTTCTCCGTCCTCTTGGGAACTGTGCTGGTTGCCCCAGATTTTTGTACTTCTCTTCTCTATGAGACTCTGGGCCTCCTGTCTTGGCAGATGATTCTTATATTGTATTAGAGATAATTCTCCTCTAATTGGCCCAATAATTTTAGTTAATGTACTTCTTGACATTTTAGGAAGTTTATGTAGGGGAATTTATGCTATGAATGTGTGTTCAGACAAATACAAACAAGCTGCTAGTTTGTAATATTGTCACACAACAACCTTATAAATAATACGTACTTACTTATTTATAATTTGTATTTATACATATTTATAATATTTATTTATAATTATGTGCTTATAAATAATAATTCTTACAGCACTCTTTAACCAAAGGGAGGGTCATTACAATGTATTACAGGAAGAAAAAGGAAGGGTCTCCAGTAGGTTTAGAATTATCCCTCAAAACTCTGATTGCTAAAGATGGAAAGAATAAGAAAGTGTCTTGGGAAGGCAGTAATAGGTTGGGTGATTTGTTGGGAAAGGGACATTTAGGCTCAATGTCAAAGGATAGACACGGTGAGTGGATTGGGAGACATTGGGAGTATGTGAAGGTCACCAAGATCAGTTTCCTAGCTAGAAGAGAGGCGGTCAACCACCTGAACGTATATAGCTTTAAAGGAGGCTCTGTATGCAAGAGCCACAGATGTGAACGGTCAGAAAGGCATGAGGAATCATTCAGCTCAGTGCCCTCATTTTATAGCTAGAACCTGTCTCCCCCAGTCCAGAGTACTTCCTATGAGAACATCCCATCTCCTGATTATACCATATCTTGCAACCTTGTCACAAAGGGGCAGCAAGTACTTTTTTTTCAGAGATCAACACTAAAATGTCCCTAGTGCCCCACAGCTGTCGGCTTTTATATCATTGTAGCCCTGAGAAACTTTGAAGCAGATTCTCCTTCTCAGAATTTGGCATATGTTTAAAGAGTTTCACAGTTGATTTTGAGACACAGCCCAGTGTCAAGAATCACTGAGACAGACATGGAATAAGGGACTAGAGTGAAGCATGTTGAGTGCACTGCCCTCTGGGGCCTCATGATGTAGAAGGCACAGTGGATAGGCCCCTCTACACTGTTCCCAGGTTATCTCATCCATGCTTATGGTCTCCAGGACCACCTGTATGTTTCTTTCTCTAACCCAGGTTTTGCTCCACACCTCAACTGAGTTCAGAAAGCAAACTCATAATATCTAATAATACCATGTTCATAATCTGCCTACGAGCTGCTTCTTCCTTCTGAATATCTTATTGCTTCTTTTGGAGAATAGTACCTGCAACTAAAATTAAATTGACTATCATTTTGGATTCTAATAAATTAGAATCCTATCAAAAGACACTTGGGTTGTTTCCATATCTTGGCTATTGTAAATCAAAAAACAAATAAACATAGAGGTGCATATATATCTTTTTGAATTAGTAGCTTTTTTTCCTTTAAGTAAGTACCCAGTAGTGGATTTACTGGATCACATGGTATTTCTAATTTTAATTTTTTGAGAAACTTTATTTTATTTCCCACAATGGTTGTACCAATTTGCATTCCTACCAGTAAGGTTCCCTTCTCTACATATCTTCATCAACACTTGTTATTTCTCGTCTTTTTGATACTAGCCATTCCGACTGATGTGAAGTGATATCTCATTGTGGTTTTGATATGCATTTCTCTGATGATTAGTGATGTTGAGCATCTTTTCACATGTCATTGACCATATGTATGTCTTCTTTGGAAAAATGTCTATTTAGGTCCTCTGACCATTTTTAAATCATATTATTTGTATTTTTTGGTGTTGAGTTGTATAAGTTCTTTATATATTTTGGAAATTAATCCCTTATTGGATATATCATTGCAAAACTCTTACCCCATTTACTAAAGATGGCTATTTTCTTGCTCACTCAGTGTGATAATTCCATTTTTTCCCTAAAAATAATACCCTTGTCATTACTAAAGAACTCTGTGTTCCCCAAATAAAGTTGAGAGTATTTATATGAATAGGAACTCAACAATTGCAGGTAATCTTTTGAATGATCTTAACATTCTACAAACACTCCCATCTAGCCACGTGCATTCTTGTTCCAGATATTGATTTGCAAGGAGGTAGTATTAATCAGAAAGTTTAGACCTAATCTAAACACAGGATTATAACATTTTCAGCTCTGCACTTTAGTATCAAGAAGCAGCCCCTTTCACCAAAACTTTATGGACGTGTTGGGAAATGCTTATTAAAAGCTGTTAATTAGCTCCAGTTAATTAGGTCAGGGGAGACTTAAAACTATAGAAAAAGAGAAGGAATGAGCAGGGAGAGAGAAGAGGAGAAGAAGGGACGGGAGCAAAAGAAAGGAGAGAGGAGTGGAGACCAAGAGAAGGAAGTGATTAGAAGACGAAAGAGAAGAAAAAAGGCAAAAGAGAAACAGTGGTCAAGAAAGAAAGAGAAAAAGGGGGATTGAAAAGAGCACAGATGCAGGGACTTCTCTAAAACAGAGGTGGCTGTAATGGGCGTGGTTGAAGCTCTGTGACTCAGGCTGGGGTTTCACAAAGGCTTGGGAAATAAGAGTGGGGTGCCTGGGTGGCTCAGTCAGTTAGGTGACCAACTTGGGCTCAGGTCATGATCTCAGTTCGTGGGTTCACGCTCTGCGTCGGGCTCTGTGCTGGCAGCTGAGATCCTGGAGCCTGCTTCGGATTCTGTGTCTCCCTCTCTCTCTGCCCCTCCCCCTATCACACTCTGTGTCTGTCTCTCAAAAATAAAATAAATAAACATTTAAAAAATTAAAAAAATAAGTGGACCACATTGGGTGTTCCTGTCCTTTTTTTTTCTCTCTGTGAACCTCATGGGAATAAGTCTGGTCAGAAAGTCAGTGTGATAGCTCAGAGCTTGGATTCTGGAACAGAACTACTTAATATCTATTTAGTGGCTTTGTGACCTTGAATAAATTGCATAACTCCTCTATGCTTCAGCCTCTTTGTACAATAGGGAAATTCATAAAGACTCAATGACTACATAAGTTATTAGAAGAATAGCTGGTAGACAGTCATCATCCAGATATTAAGGATTGTTGTTTATAATACAAAATATGAAAAGCCTATAAAGCATTCAGCTATCATAATCCTAAATTGTGAAGTGTGAATATCTAAGGTGTGAATCCTCTTGGGGATTTAGAGGCAGATAAAGATGACCTGATTTGCTCAGTCAGTGCTTCTGGGGAATTGGGGTGCTTGATGCAAGATCTCCTTTAGAGTAAGTAAGCAAAGCTTTGGGGCAGCCAGACTCCGTGGGAAGATCCCTAGCTTCACTCCTGTGGAAGTGTTCACAGTTGTGCAAATGCAAGTGCATGAGCTTGTCTATATTTCAGTTTTCTCCTCTATAAAATAGAGGGTGTGGGAATCTTATAGCGTAGTGTCATTGTTAGAATTGAATACATTCCTGGCACATAATAAGGGCTCAATTAATATTAACCTGTTATTAGTTCCAGTCTATTTCCAAGTCTTTTATTCATTCGTATTTTTATTAGGCATTAATGATATGCATTTCAATCTTGTTTTCCCCTTAAATATGTTGATTACTTCTTTTTATAAAGCAATAGGCAGCAACCGAACTCAAACTCTGGATTTGTTGGAGGAAATTCTTTCACATTGTGAGAATCAGGAATCTTTCTGGGCTCTTCTTTTCCCAGTTGAAATTATTGTCAACAGTATTGTCAACAGTCATTCAGCTCCATTTATCCCTTCTGCATGATAGAATAGAACTTCCCACCTGGTCAATTTTAGATAATACCATTCCTTGCCTTTTTTTTTTTTTTTTTTTTTTGCTCTCTTTCCAACTGACAGCCTTTTACTTTATTCTGGGATAATTTTATCAGGAATATTTTTATATTCTAAAGACATTCCATTCAACCTTTAGAAAAGAAGCTTAAATATTTCATAAAACATTTCAGTGTTTGAGTTTTCTTGTGGCATCAGAGTTAAAACTGCCTTAAACCATTTCATTTTCGCTTCAATCTTTTTTCTAAAAGCACACACCATATCCTCCCTTCTGTCAATTACTTACACTGTGTTGGATTTTGTGGGTAGGAACATTGGTAAATGTGTGAGGTAGTAGAATCTAAAACATCTCTTTTAACTCCTTGGCATTTTATCTTGAGCCTCTGGATTTTGGGTAGCACATTAAGTATATGGATTACCTTTCCTCACCCTGCCCCTGCCAAAAAAAAGGGAGGAAAGGTAAATTGGAAAGTAAAGGTGAATTGCATTGAGTACTATTGTGTAAAACTCTGAATTAGGCATTTCATATAGGAACTATGTATATATGAATTAACCGGAAATGGAAGGCTAAATATAGACATTGGTAGATGTACGTATAAAATCTCAATGCATACTTTTGCTTCTAAATGGAGTTCTAAGTCTTCCAGTTATCAGAGCCTAAATAAAGCTTCCTTGTGGGTAGGGTAAGAGGATTGCAATTACTCGTTGGTAGCCATCGCTAATGTAAAGATTGGCTCCAAAGCCTGTGGCGTGTTTTAAAAAATTAAGCCAGATTATTCTTAAACTCTTGGCTATTTATGGAGAAATGTGATCCCCTTCAGACCTACTGGTGGAATAAGGCGATAGGGGAATCCATACTAACTTACAGGTTTAGAGGTTTCCCCTTCCACATTGTCTCATCTGATGATCTGAGACAAGTCACGACTCCCTCCTCTGCATGCCCAGAGCCTCGGTGCTCCCTCTCCTCTCACCTCATGGCTGTGGGTGGACTTTTCTGATCCATCTCCCCTGTGGCCTAGCACCGTGCTGCACACTTAGTGAATAATCAAAGCTTTTTGAGTGAATTAGATAAAAGATCAAATTAGAACTTGTTAATTAGGAATGGTTTTTAAAAATCATTTATCAAGCCCTAGTTTTACAGCAGGCCTTAAAATATATACATTTTTTTTTGAAATCCTCATGTAAACCCAAGATGGAAACTGCTGTCCCTATCTTACAGATGAGGAAGTTGAGATTCAGCGACATTAGGTAGCTCATTTGGTTTATGATGGTGGTAAGAGGTGGATGGAGCCTGGAATCAAATTCAGTTTTGTCTGGTTGTAGCAACTGTTCTCTTAATAATATCCATACTGGTTCATGATGGGGGTGGTTTTTCTTCTCTTTTAATATAACTTCTTCTACCTTCATGATTAATCCTCATTTAAATGTTTTTCAACTTCCAATTTCTGCCAGGGACTTAGATAAATTGTTAGATCAGTTGGCCTCTCACGATTTCCTGTGATGCCAGTGAGGCTCTCTGGATTCAGGTTCTGAATCCACTATCTTCTGGCCATATGGCACTAGACAGGTCTCACCTCTCAGGGCCTCAGTCTTCTCACCTGTAAAACAGGTCACAATACTACCTACCTCACAAGGTCTTTATGAAACTCAAACGATCTAATGGATATAAAATACTTTTAAAAGGTCATGGCACACAGTGAGGTCAGTTTGAAGGTTACATACTGTTTCAGCTAGCATCATTCAGATGAGATCATTCAGTGAATCTTTGAATCTTGGAATACTAAGAAAAAAGTAAATACTTTTTAATAAATGTTTACAAGATTCAACAATAGAGACTGAACAATTGTTTCATAAATATAGTGAAAATAGTTTACTTTTGTGATGCTCTTCAGATCCCTATCTGAACGCAGCTAATTTGATCTAGACGAGGTCAGACATCATGCTTGATTTCTTTGTCCACTGAGAAATGAGAATCTTTCTGGCGACACACACACACACACACACACACACACACACAATAAAACAACAAACAACAAAAATAAATTAGCAGTTGAAGTCCTTGGCTGAACTCCTGAGAACTAAGAGCCTTCTTCTCCTGATTAAAATATATCAGATTCATCTATAATTGAGGCAGTGATAAAATGGGCTAATTGCAGCATGTAACTGCCTGCATGTTTGGTTGAAATTTTCCATGAGTTACAAGTGAAATTTACAGTGATTTTTGCTTGCAAACAAACAGACAAAAGGTGTGTGTTCCTTGTTAAGCATCTAGCCTCATCAAAGACCTCCTTTCAGAAAAATTAACAGAAAGTGAAGTGAAGGTGGAAGTGAAGTGAAGTGAAGTGAAGTGAAGTGAAGGTGGAAGCACTGGAAGTTTAGAGAATTTTGCCTCAGTGCCAAGACCGTGAGGCTGGGAAGAATTGTTGCTTCCCTTTCATCTGGGTCCTGTGACATGTCTCTGAGAGTACTATTGTTAGAGGTCAGTGTGGTGGGGCGAGAGAAATAGACTTCGGAGTGAAATGTGGGGTCAGGTCCCAACTCTGCCATTGGAAGTCACTCACCTTCTTTGACCCTCAGTTTCCTCATCTGTAAAATGACCAGAATCAGAACCACTCCACAGATGTGTAACAACACAGCATCTACTTCCTGTCGTATATGCCCCCCTTTCCCCTTTTAGAGAAATAGGTTTCAATATCAATTTGGTCTAAAAATTATGTAATTCTATAAAGAAAAATTACCTGCTAGGCTTACAACACCATAAGGCGGAGACTATGTCTCATTTTATACTGTATTGCTATCTTCTGGTCCCATACCTGGCACCCAGGAAGGCTCTCCCTTTTTATTCCTGCTCCACATCACAGGCTTGCTGGAGGGCAACAGTAATCACCTCCACAGGTTTTATTTAACCAAACTAGGTTTGTGGTAGAAAGAAACAGGTAGGGACATAAAACAAATAATGGGCATTCTTTAAAAACATTTTTTTAATGTTTATTTTTGAGAGAGAGAGAGAGAATGTGAGTGGGGAAGGGGCAGAGAGAGAGAAGGAGACACAGAATCTGAAGCAGGCTCCAGGTTCTGAGCTGTCAGCACAGAGCCCAATGTGGGGCTTAAAGCCATGAACTGTGAAATCAGGACCTGAGCCAAAGTTGGATGCTCAACTGACTGAGCCATCCAGGCGCCCCAATAATGGGCATTCTTAATCTGTCATGAGGGTGTAGCTATGTGCAAGACTTGAGTGTAAATTTTCCTTGTGAATATGATCTTCAAATCTGAAAGTGTGTATTTGCACACACTTTTTGCTGCTTAGTCTTTAAAAAGATTGATTCTTTAGAAAGTTTAAAAGTAAGATTTTTAAGAAGCACTTCATTAAGGAACTTTTAAAATGCAAATGATTTGGAAGTGTGAAATGTGCTTTTCAACTGGTGGTAACAAGTCTAACTGCTTTCTGTTTCCTCTCACATTGGATGGCCAGGGTTTCTTCTGGGTGTTGAATCCTGGCTTGACTCTAGTGAAGAGTATACAGACTCTCAAAACATGTGTCAGATATGAATATGCCAAGGGACCTATACAAAAGGATATAATCAAGGGGGGTGGCCTGGGAGGATTGGAGCCTGTGGACTGAGTCACACTCAGTGCTCTCCTGGAGAGCTTGGCAGGAGTCAGAGAAGCGTAATGGAAATGGACAATAAGGAAACTCATGGTAGAAAAAGACAGGAGAGAGACGAAGCAGATAAGATACATCAACAGGAGTTTGAACAATGAAGGCTGAAATGTGGCCTTTCAGAAGTTTGTAATTCAGCCTGTAGCAATGAGTTGAGTGTGCGTAAGATGTGCTTTTATATAGTGCGATGGCAGCATTGGATTGTGTCACGAAGAAAATCTGGTTTTATAGTCATCTTGGACTCTCAGAATAAGTAAGTATGAACTGAGAATATTAGAGAAACAAACAGAGGTGGGTCACATAATAAGAATAAGAACAAATTTGGATAAAGACAGAATTGTGATACAGGCAGAATATATTTCACAGAAACATCCAGGAGAGTGTTTCAACTCTTTATTGGTGGTAAATTTTTTTTTAACTATTAAAATTAGTTGAATTGAGTAGGCAAGTGTTTACTCATGCTTTAAGTTCTGCTGAAATTTTTGCCTCAATGATGTTTATCTTTTTATTCTCAACAATGTCCAGAGGTGTGCTTTATACAGCGTAGGCACAATAAATATTAGTTAAAAAAAGTGAATGAGTGCCCAGTATTTGTTATACTAGGATTTGATCCTCATGATAAAATAAATAAAATTTTGTATTTTCCCCTGTGGTTTTTTTATGTAACCTCATTTTCCTTTATTCACACCACAAGGACTCTACAGAGCTTCTGAAAATTAGCATCAGATATTCCCTGCATACATCCAAATGTGAATTCTCCTGCACATTGCATGCCTGGTTCGATATACTGAGTGGCACTTAGCTGGTCTTTCTAAGAAGAGCATATCATGATATGGGGATAGTACACAGTATACTGTCCATTACACAGTACACTGGAAAAGCACACACATAAAGAGGCTGGGAGGGGTGGAGAAACAGCAAGTGACAAAGGTGTCAAGGATTGGATGGATTTCACTTTCATCTGCCTTTATGATTTCTGTTTATGTTTTTGTGGCTACACATACTAGCAGGAGGGGAGGTGGAAAGCTAAGAGCTCCCTAAGAGGAAGAAGTGTTTAGCATTTTATTCTAAGATTGCAGGGATTCTCTGGATTTCTGTTGTGATGGATGGAACTTTTAAGCACTGGAAAGAAGAGTTGAGAAAATGTGCAACAAATGAAAATTGGTGAGGTAGGGATATAATTCAGAGGAAACTCAGAGAGAAGCCTTGAAAAGGACCTGTTTCATCTGTATCAGACAGCCTTGGTTTTGTTCTCTGGCTAGGCTATGCAGAAAGATCATCCAGAAAGTTTCACCTGGGTCCCATGAGTTTGCCTAATCTGCACCTCATGGATTTCAGCTAACTCTGTAATCATGGTTCTGTTAGGAAATCTGTCACACATTGTTCAATACTCTTTGGCTACGACCAACCTTTTGTGATGAAGTACCCATGCGATCACATATACACACATTGTTTTGTTTGCTTGTCTTTTGGAGGAAGAGAAGATAATGAATAGTATATAACTGATCATATTTCAAATAACATCTTTTACTATTTGTCTTCTTGGATTTAATCAATTCTTTCCAAAATAATTTCCTTCCTGACTTAATGTTCTCCCCAGACCAATTTGCAGATAAAACAACTCAAGTCCAAATTCAATAGTAAGTACTATTTAATGATATAAAGTACTATTTCATCTCACAATTATCAACCATCTAGAGTCTGGTATTCTGATGAGGCCCTGTAGATGTTTCAGTAAGTCCATTTGGCCAACAAAGAATATCTTAATTTTTCATAGAATTTAATTATGAGAGCATGAAGAATTAGGACATCAGTTCTAACACACTCTATCATTGTTTCTGCTCACAGATTTACTGTACATATCTGTAGGGATCTATGGTAATCATCAAGTCTGATAAGAATTTCTTATGTATTCTGAGTCGTAGGCAGTCTACCAGAAAGATGGATTTGGGGAGTGATGTTTAAAACAGGTGGGAGGCTCGACTCAAAACAGGGAGCCTAAAGTAGCATCTGTGTTAAAAGGCTCGAGTATTTGGAAGGAAATGAAAAACAAAGCAACTCTCAAATTTATGGAAATGTAGAAAAAGAGCAGACAAATTGATACCCTCAATCTATGAGAAAGGGCAAAAAGAATTACTTGGCATGGATTCCTACCATTGGGTGGATCATCAGAAAAATGCATTTGGTAGGGGAGTGCATTATTTGACATTCATGAAGCTATCCCTGTTGGACACATTTTCACCTCACCTGGAAGAAACACTTCTGAGTGATGACCAGAGGAAGTCTCAGTGAGGTCCTTAATTTGGGGTTGGAGGCCAGGACATGAGGCATGTTAAACAACCTTCTGGTTCCCAGCTCGGTCCATTGCAAATGCATAGGCCTTAGCTTCTAATTAAGATGATTCTAATATGATATTTTTTATTGGCTTTACCAAAACAACTTGATTAGGCTAGGTTTTCAAAAGGATGAGTGTGATTATCGTTTGACCTTTGCACAATAGGGATAAAATAAGGAAAGCTTTGGGTAGCTTTTCGAAACATGGGATAGATACACTACCATGTGGGATGATTGGCTGAGCTCTGCACAGGCTGGCAGCAGTACCAGAGCATCGTGGGACAATCTGATGGACTCCAGGTGTACCGATGACCACAGCTCTTCTCTATCAACCTTTGACAGACAGAAATGTGTTTCTGAGTGTTACTTGTCTGTCTTCCTCTTTACCATCCTTCTCAGTCCCATTTTCTCATTTCCTAACAATCATTTTGAGGCCAATCAACTGCTAGAATTAAGGGGTTATAAATCTTAAACTATTATTCAGGAGAAACTTTAATAACAAAGCCTAGCTTCAGGGCATCTCGGTGGCTCAGTCAGTTGTTAAGCTTCCTACTTCAGCCTAGGTCATGATCTCTCTGGTCCCAAGTTCGAGCCCCGTGCCAGGCTCTGTGCTGACTGCCTAGAGCCTGGAGCCTGTTTCTGGGTCTGTGTGTGTCTCTCTCTCCTTCTGCTCTTCCCCCACTCACACTCTGTTTCTTTCTCTCAAAAATAAACATTGAAAAAGAAAAAAACAAAGCCTAGCTTCTGAGAAGCATGATAAAGAAAATGAATTTTCACCTATTCTTAATTTAGTCTCAGGATATCCTAAGTTAAGCTTTAAAAATATTAACCAAGGGGCGCCTGGGTGGCTCAGTCGGTTAAGCGTCAGACCTCGGCTCACGTCACGATCTCGCGGTCCGTGAGTTCGAGCCCCGCATCGAGCTCTGTGCTGACAGCTCAGAGCCTGGAGCCTGTTTCAGATTCTGTGTCTCCCTCTCTCTCTGCCCCTCCCCCGTTCATGCTCTGTCTCTCTCTGTCTCAAAAATAAATAAACGTTAAAAAAAATTAAAAAAAAAATATTAACCAAAATTAATCAAAAGGCAAATCTGAAGAACGGGTTAAGTTTAATAAGAGAAATAGCACTCCAAGCCATTTCAGTGAGTACAAATGTAGAAGCTGGTCCTTGCTCCTTTTGACCTCCAGGTGGTGCTGTTTACCTAGACACAGAAAACAGGCGCCCAGCCCCATTTCTTTCCCTTAGGTTCATAGCTGGGCTTTCATTTTTTCAAAATATTTTCCGTTTCTACAGATGTGTTCTTTTAAATGGTCAATAAATTTTTATAACCACTATTTGAAAAATTGCGAGATTACTGTGATTTGTGCTTCCTAGCCAAGAATATTTCTTTATGTGCAGGACACACCCAGTCAGGTGTTTATGTTTTTGTTCACTGATCCCACCTCCTCTACCCTTCCTTGCTTCTTAGAACCCATGCTCAGGCACAGACAGTTGGGCTGTCAGTAGAACTCATCCAAATCCCTTTAAACACTTATGTGATTTAAAAATAGATATGTAGTTCAGTTAAGGCAACTCAACTCCATAGGCTTCTGAGTAAAGAACACCATCTTTACGGGAATGCTTTTATCCCCCAAATCCAGTGAGTGTTCCTAGCAGGCCTGACCTGATTTTTTGCTTTGGGGGGCACTTGTCAGACACCAGAAATGTTTTGATGATTTGAAGACATCTTTACGAAGACATCTGACAATCCAATCCAAATTCCTCAGAAAAAAATGTTCCTAGGGAAAAACTGAGAGGGAGTCATGCACAATTTCTTTCCATTTTGATAGATTTCAGTGCTGGGAATCATGGAAATTCCATTTACAGTGTGGAACCAGAATGGGAGTCCAGTGGTATCAATTTTTACCATTGATGACGTTTGGGATTTTTTAAATTGCCTAAAGAAATGACCAACTAACATGCTTTTCTTGTCCTTTTCTTCCCCCTTCCCTTTTTTTGTGTCAAGGGGTTTGTAAACAAGCTGGATGAATTCATTCAATGGTTAAATGAAGCCATGGAAACCACTGAGAATTGGACACCCCCTAAAGCAGAGACGGATGGCCTTAAACTGTACCTGGAGACACACTTGGTAGGCAAAACTGAGTTGCTTTTGCTGTTAGTAATGGGAGGATTTTAATGCACTGCTTATTTGTTTATGGGGAGTATCATTTTTATTTATCACAAGACATTATATGCTAATGAAACCAAGTTTTAATGGGGCAAACTACAGAAGCTGAAAATTTACAGGCATTTCAATATATTATGAAATCTAAATCCTCCATATTTCAAGCTATTTTTTTCAAAACTTTTTCCAGGAAGGTGAGTAATTAACTTAAAAATACCTTAGAAAATATACTAGACACTTGTTCTCTAAAGCTATGATTGAAGGCTTTCCTCTTCTTAAAAAATAAATAAATGAAAGAGATAATTTTGATGACCATTCTAAGCTTTCTAGAATTCTTGTAAAATTAATGAACCTCTCATTATCAAGAGGGTCTACATTATCTGTTCTACACTGGGTTATTTTAATAAAATATTTAAAACGATGATCTCCATCATTTTTGCTGCTATGTGGGTTTTTCAGCATATAATTAATACAACTGTCATTACACCCGTCCCTGTGCACAGGGAAAACCATGGAGGGGAAGTGGAAAATACTTGGATGAATATGCTTCTGAATATGTTAGAAGCAAGAATTATAGACTGGGGGACATTTGATGAACCTCATGAGGTTTTTACTGAATGCTTCAAATGGCCGATATCAATTATGAAGGGGTGGAAACCAAGTAGTGGAGTGTGATAAAGCATGAAGAAAAAGCACGTTGTCATAGGAAATGAAAATTCAAGCTTTAAGGATCTCATCTTTATTCCTTTCACCGATAGTATAAAATTGACAAAGGCAATGAACACGAATCCTTGGGTACCCAACTGTGGGGTTGATTTTCTGCCCCTCTTACACACTCAGAATTTGGATTGAATAAACATTGTGTAGGAGTCCTACCTATGCGTGAGTTCACAGGGTTCCAGAACGTTCCCTGTGATGTTAAATGAGAGAATGACAAAGAGGGAGGTGAGAGGGGGAAAGAGGGGAAAGAGAAAGAGGATGTTTTAGTCTTTTGGTGTTTGTGTTTTGCAGTATGTTTTATGTCATTGGAAGTAAAACAGACTCAAAATCCTATTGCTGCATGAAAATAGCTTTGTGGATGATAAAAGACACAAAACTATGTTTAAGAGGATGAGTGTATTGCTTCCATTTTTAGAGACCTGGGTTGATTGTGTGTAAAAATGCCAGTGACCCCAACCACCTCTCTTGTACATGGGTTTTTAAATATTGCCCTTGGTACTCAATTCCCTGTTGAGTAGAGCCTTGATTTTTTTTTTTAAAGAGGGCATTTCAAAATAGCAAGATAAAGATATTCAGTGCTTTATAATGTAAATTGTATTAATTAGAATGTCAACTTTTCACTGGCATTGTTCTGACAGAAATTCTAATCTGTGTTTAAACAGGAGTATATGAACTTTATTTCACATTAAGTGTGCTGTCTTAATTTCTCTTGATTTAATATTTTATGGAAAACACACATTTAGTTTTTGAGGTCCCAGAGGGCATGGGGACATACAAAGTGCTTTAACTCTAGGCTATTTATTGAAAGCCAGGCTAGAAGAGTATGAACCAGGGTCTCCCCTCTCTTCAGGAATTGAGCAACATGGCCTCTTTGTAACCAATGCACTCTCATCATTCTCAAGTCCCCATTACAGAGTGCCTTCCTTAGCATCCCTTTGTTGGCCTCAGCCTCATTCTAGCCATAAACTATCTGCTAGAACTTGCTGTAAGAATGGAATATTCAAGGTTGCACTGTCCAACATGGGAGCCACTCACCACATGTATCTGCTGAGCGCTTGAAATGTGACTAGAGCAACTGAAGAAATGAATTTTTAATTCTAATTCACTTGATTTAAATGTAAATTGCCACATGTAGCTTGTGACTACTGTATTGTAGCCTTAATAAGTTGCAAAACTCTTTGCAGCTAACCATAATGAATTGCACGTATGTGTACCTGCCTCATAGTGACAGTCTCATCCAAAACATGAGCCCCATCATCCTCTTTACACCCTACATTGGATCCACAGCAAGGAGTCCTCCTTAAAATGTTTAGCTCTTAAAGAATAATTTTTTTGTTGCCTAATGATCAACACTTTCTTGAAATGAGTTTTCTCTACTATCATGTCTAATTATATTGGTTGGGATAGAGATAACATAGGAACATCTTTATCTCTGCTTTGCAAATAGTGAGGGGCTGTGTTCTCCAGCTCTGCTCAGTGAGTCTTAAGTCATAGTCACAATTTTGACTTGCGAAATTATGAGCAATCCTGGCCAACAGTTACTGATGACTTAGTGTGCATGGATCACCAGTGATACTTAAGGACACTTACTGAGTCACCGCTGTGCTGTGTGCAGTGTCTGTTACTCTAGATACAGCCTGTTGTTTAAATGTCTTTCAAACAAACCCTGAGTTACTCTGTGTCCCTGAGGACAATGTCTACATTGTCCTCCTGATCGATACTGTCATTTATATTTTTTATTGTATTTCCTTACTGTGGTGCTGAGTTAATATTAAGTTATTCTTTTCAAAAGAAGGCAAAAAATATATACAAGTAAGAAAGTATACAAGTAAGCCCAGAGATTTATATCCTTGAATTCAGCTTGTGTAAGTCATTAGTATTCCTTAATGAGTGGGCCCGTGGTATTTGCAAGATTATCCAGGATGTAGAGATAGCTATACAGGTTTCTTTAAACACCTTTATAGATTCTATAATTTAACATCAAATCAGCAGATGTGCAAGCCCTTGAGTCCAGTGTCTTCCCTGGTTTAATCATGTGTTAGAATAGTTGGCACCCTGCAATGATCATTGTAAAGAAAAACAAACATAAAAACAATAACAAAAGTTGTACATTTATATTTTGATGTTTAATTCAATTATTTTCCATGACGGTAACCAAGGGTTTTTACCAACACAAATCAATTAAAGCTTCACAATACCTTTATGAGAGATATGAAAGAGCTTTATTTTAACTGTAAGAAATACTGTGAAATTGCGATGATACATCAATGATTTTCCATGATAATTAATCATCTGCTTGCAACCTGGCTGCTCCTTTCAAAAATACAATTCCTGTCTTCCTTGAAAATGACATTCTCAGGAAAATGTCATTCTGGAAAGGTATTCTGCAAGTAGTGAACATCCCTCTTCTTTGAAAATCACTTTCAAAACAGTATTGTATACATATGTTTTTGGACAGATTCCCTTCTTCTTCACCTCTGTCAACTTTTTTTTAAAGAACTTTATTGGAGTATAATTGACATGTAATAAATTGTATGTATTTAAAATACATATGCCTACAAGTTTCAACAAACTGACAAATGTATGCACCCATAAAACTATCCTCACAACTGAGATAGTGAACATATCCATCACCTCCAAAAGCTTCCTCCTGACCCTTTGTAATTCCTTCCTCCTTTCCCTCCTGGCCTTTCCCTAACCCCTAAGCAATCACTGATCTGCTTTCTGTTATTATGAAGATTATTTTGCACTTTCTAGAATTTCACATAAAAGAAGTCAAACAATGTGTGTCCTCTCTCTCTCTTTTATTCTCGTCTCCTCTCTCTCTCTCCTCCTCTCCCTCTCTCTCTCTCTCTCTCCTCTCTCTCTCTCTCTCTCTCTCCCTCCCCCTCCCACTCCCATTCATCTGGTTATTTTTTCACCCAGCATACTTTGGTTTCTTTCACCCAGCACACTTATTTGGATGTTACATATTTCAACTGTTTATTCATTTTGATTGCTGAGCAATATTCCATTATAGAGATTTATCACATAAATCTTCATCGACAGATTTTGGACCTTTAGGCTGTTTCTCGTATCACCTTTTTTTAGTGGCTTAAGAAACAGAAGTTACCAAAAGCTACATTTGGCTGGATGCATCATAAATAGAAGAATCATAAATAGTTCTGGGCAGACTATTTAGATTTTTTCCTTTAAGATAATTTATAATATCTTAGCGTGCTTAAGAGTAAAGCAGCAGAGAAGGACAGCAACTTCTCCGTCTAGAGATTTCATTTCATGTCCATGTGCTTCTGAAAACATAATTCTGATCTCCCAAGTGGTTTTTATGTATGCCTAATTCACCAAATGGGCACCATATCATATGAAACCAATTGTAGGAAAACAGGCCAATAGATTTTTCAGTATACAGCCAATCAGATATCTAGTTGGAGAAAGCAAAGTCTAGCTGACCCCAGATAGCTGTGTAAGAGTTAGGACAAAGAACTGAGCACAGAGCCTGTATTAAACTTGGGAGATAAATTTGCATAGGTGGTACCATGTCATGTTGGGCAAACATTAGCCAACTACATAGAAATAGCATTAGAGAAACAATATTCTTCATTCAGCTTGATGGATGAGAAAACATGGGGGAAATGGTGGTGATGAGTTCATGTATATCAAGCACCTGTGAGTGCCAGGCCGTTATGTAGGTACCAGGAATACATGATGAATGAGTTTGGCTTCTTCCTCCCAGGGATTTGCAATCTGAGGGACATGACCATAGATAAAATGTAGTCATCTATAGAGACATATATGATAAATGTAATATAATTTTTTTAAGTTTATTTATTTTGAGAGAGAGAGTGTGTGTATGTGCACATGGGCAATAGTGGGAGGGGCAGGGAGAGACAATTCCAAGCAGGCTCTGTGCTGTCAGCATAGCACAGAGCCTGATGCAGGGCTTGATCTCACAAACCATGAGATCATGACCTGAGCCGAGATCAAGAGTCACACGCTTAATTGACTAAGCCACACAAGCACTCTGATAAATGTAATATAATTTTGATCAGTCAACTTCTTGCAGGAGACACAAAGTACTCTTAGGAGCACAGAGAGAAGTTTTATTAGTCCTTCCTGAGAGTAAAGAAGGCTTATAGAAGTAATTGGATGAAGACCTCACAGGACATACATGATTTGCTGGATAGAGAGGGGAGGAGAAGAGATGGAAGGAAATTTTATGGGCAAGTAAGGAAGGTGTGGTGAACCACGTCATGTGGCTGAGAACCAGGTTGAGGTTGATGGTCAGATGGTGAAGGAGACTGAGTGTCTTTTTATTGGATTGAACATTTCTTTGGGAGCAAAAGGACTAAGTGACAGTTTGATTTTATTTTAAAACAGGAGAATGACATGAATCAAATGTAAATTCCATTAGGTTAGGGTCAGTTTGACATAGATTAACTGGATGAGGTCCATGGCTTAGAGAGAAAATAACTATGGGGATAATAGAAAATGTATTTGAGTATAATATTTGAAAGATAAGCTAGTGCAGACAACATTATCAATTTCTTTAATGTGATTTTTTTACTTACTAATATATGAATATAACACAAAATTCTAAAGGTAAATAAAAGAAGCTAGTAAAAAAGTAGAAAGTCAAAAGTAAGCCTCCTACCTCTGTTCACCCAGTTACCAATTCTCTTGCTCTGAGGCAACCAGTGTTACTTGTTTCTTTATAGTCTTTCAGTTAGTCATGGTATCTGAAAACAAATGCATATGTGTACTTAACTATGGTCCCTTGGTTTATGCTAACAATAATTCAAAATCATTAAATGTAGAACTACTTTATGCTTTTGAATGGCTGCATAATGTTCCATTTATGAATATGCCATAATTCATTTAGCCAGTTCTTTATTGATGAAAACATAGGTTCTTTGCAGTCTTTTTAAAAATTTTAAACAGTGCTTCAGTGCATATCCTTGGATATTCATCATCTTGTGTTGTTTTAAGTATATCCTTAGAATAAATATCTTACATATGAAATTTCTGGGTCAAAGTTTTGCACATTTAAAATTTTTATGTCTTGCCAAATTGTCCTTGATAGAGATTGTACCAATTTATACTCAGCAAGGCATGAGAACGCCCTATCTGCACATCCTTGATATTGAAGTATGTTATCACATTGGTTGATCTTTGTTCCTTTGATAGTTACAAATGGCAACTCATTGTGGTTTAGTTTGTATTTCTTGTATTATAAGTGGAGTTGAGTACCTCTTCATATTTTTAGGAGTCATTTGTGTTTCTTTTCTGAAAACTGTTCATATTCTTAGCCTATTTTTTCTGTTGGGTCATTGGCTTTTTGCTTCAAGATTTATGGGACCTTTGTATATATTAAGGAAATGAGTCCCTGGTCTGTGATGTGAATAGAAAGTGTGTTAAAAATATGCTATTTTTGGAATTCTGTTCCAGAAGAACCCAGATATCTCAACAGTTTGAGGAATCCAGGCTTTGGCAGACCTCAAAGCCAGGCTGATAAGCATGCAACAGGTCTCTCTACCCATGGCAAAAGCATGTTCAGATTCCAGTCCTGGAAAGACCAGTGTATTCCAGGGAGCTTGCTTACATAGGCATGGGTGGAACAAAACTAAGATCAGGGAAGCTTTTGTAGAATGCATGGAGTAAGTGATGTACAAGCCATGAGAAACCTGGAGAGGATGTGAGTTAAGGTCAGGTGGGACTTAGGTAAGAACAGAGGAGAGGGGATAGATTAATGAGAAGGGGAAGGATCAGAGTTCTCTTTTTGATGCTGTCTCTTGAATAGTTAGAAACTTCATTGCCAATGTCTATTTCATTTTTCCCTAGTCTCCCCTAATATCCTCAAGAACACCACAGCAAGGCCTGATACCCCACAGCTGACAGAAATCTGACCAAGACTTGAATGTATTGCAGAGTGTGGAAATTGGCAGGAAGCTTCTCTGTGTGGAGTGGGACTGAATCTCTATGGCCTTCTGGGGGTGTGTGAAACCAGTGAATGTGAACATTACGAGGAGTTTTTACATGGGAAAGAGGGGGCAGATGTTACAAGAACTGATTGACCATCAGGGGCATGTGCTGAAGGTGGACTTTCATGCAACTGCTGATATTATATTGCACTCTAGTTGGAGAAAAACGTTATATTCACTGGAGAAAATTCAAGCCATATAAAAGAGCATAAAAATAAAAGTAAAAAGTCTTACCTCCCTTAGATAACCCACATAAACAGTTTGTTCTATATCCTTCTGGACCTCTTTATGTAACAGTGCATACATTTTAAGAATTTTTAAAATTCATATTATACATACTGTTGAATGACTTGCTTTTTGTGCCTAAAGATATCGCAGTCATCCTTCTGTCAGTACATGAAGATCTACTACACATTTTCATTTTAGCAGCTCCTTAATATTTTATTGTGTGGATGTACCACAATTTATTTAATCATTCCCATCATAATGGCCATTTAAGTTGCCTCCTTATTTATGCTTTTACAAATAATACTGCAATGAACATTCAGTTTTTTGTTTTTTGGTTTTTTTAATTAGTTGGAAATCTTCTTGTTGGCCCCTTAGTGTCTGTCTACAGCAGCAGCTCAGGCCACCCATGTGATGAGAGTCTTCCATACTCTTAGGGAAGCTTTTGCCATAGGTCTGGAAAAGTGGTAGGGTACATGTTGATGTGTATACAGAGGTTGAGTCTGTGTTTATAGGGGTAGCTTTTAAAGCCCACCTTCTAGAACTTAGTTGTTTATTTTAGGATTGGTACCTGCAATTTGAGGTGGCTACCATAGGTGGCACAAAAACACCAAATCCTGCAAACAATGCTTCTATCTTGGTACCTTTGAAAGGTTTGAAAATATTTCCTTACTGTGCCATTACCCTATTTATAAAGACAGTCTGGATTAAACTGCTAATGTTCCTGGCTAACAAAATCTCCACACAGATACTTTCATGCATGTATCATCTATATTTAGAACTTCATGTTACCTTGTTTTATTAAATAGTTTTCATTTGTTTCATTTAAATAAAACAATATACTTCTCATAGAGCTTTTAGCCATACAAGAAAATTTCTCAAAATACATTCAGCTGTTTTTCTTTTGTTTGCTCTCCTGTCTCTATGTCTGCTCCATTTTTCACTGCTCGAAGTTAAGGGATGATGGGCTTCCCTTTTTCCCACTTCCTGGTGCCCACTGCTCCCTGGCTACCTTTCTCTGCTGAGATGAGAGGCAGTCCTGGCCCAAGAAAGCAGAGCTTCACAAGACCAGCAACTGCCACTGTACAGCAGCGGCTGTATTGCTCAGCTAATGGGAGACAGTCGGTTAGACTTCAAAAGCCCAAGCTGTGTGAGTTTGGCCGCCACTTCCCTGAGCCTTGCTGAGCAGAGCTGGTGGCCTCATAGGAGCTTTGAAGTTCCATTTGCTTGTTCCCCTTGATTCCCATCAGTTTAAGGTAACTAGCTGAGAGTTTAGTAGGGAGCAGCATTACTTCTCTTTGGGGGATTTAAAATACTCAGCTCCCAGCCTTGAGTTGCTTCCTTTGGTGGCTTGGGAATGGAAAAGTCTGTCGCGAATTTGTAAGGATGCAGGCATTTTTAATTAGATGTGTGGGGACAGGAGGCTCATTTTGGACATGTAAAAAGTCCTGGACCACATTCCTTTGCTCGTGTAACTAATTCTGTACCTCTAGGAGACATATAGCATTGTCTTCCATTTACAGGTTAGGAGTCCCGAATTGCTCACAGCCCCTGGGAATGTACTTTTAACTGAACTCGGTTTAAGCACTTGAGCCATAATACTCAACACTTCTCATCATTTTGGAAATTGTTGGTGGCAAAACATTTTACTAATTTATTATTTTGTTTATTGCTCTTTTTAGGATGTAATGACTGTTTTTAATTAGAATGCCAGGGAAACACCACATTTGTTAAACACTTCCTGTTTAGGGCAGTGATATACTAAGGGCTGAAGAGAAATTTTGTAGACTGGCTTTGCACTATGAGGGTTCAAACACAGGCTGCTGGACACTGGACAAAAGCCAGCGCATGTCTGAACTCAGCTAAGTCAGGGTGCTGTCACCTATCACCTCTCTTCCTGGGGAGACACATGTGCACATTCTATTTACCTACTGCATGACATGGAATTTTGGACCCTTGAAGCAGTTTATCCAATATAAGGGATATTAAGGTAAGAACTTCAGGCCTGAAATAGATCTGCCGTATCTACTGAGGATTGTTGCGAAGACCAGATAAACATGTTGTATGTGAGGATACTTGGTTCATTTCAGGGGAATCGTGAGCATTTTCGTTGGAGACATGAGAAGAATATGTGGCAGGAGAAGTTGGATTTCTTCCCATCCACCCAGACTGTCACCTACTTGAGGGGACGGCTTGCGTGTCTCTTTGCTGTCTCCTCTGACACCCAGCCTGTGCATAATAGGTACTAAAAATATCTGCTGGAGGAATGAATGAGCATTTGTAAGAGCAGTGTTACAACCATTACAGGCAGCAAATTATAACTAATATTGTAAATCAGCAAACAATAACTGAGAATGTCTGCAAGTTAAATTATTTCCTCTACTATTTCCAAACCAAAATGGACTCTGGTCACAGAGTTTTCTGGGTATTGTCTGGTATATTTGTGACAAGAGAAAGGCCTATAGAGGGAAAAAAAATTGGAATGCTTTCTTCTGTTTTCAGGACATAATTCATTTCCTTTGGCAGAAAACACAGGAAAATAAAAATGTTAACTCAGATATTAGAAAGATTTGAAAAAATTCCACAGGTTAATGTTACTGTTTCAAAATACAAAGAATAAATGACTAGACAGGATGTTAATGATTTGACATTACAAAATTTATTAAATTTATTTTTAAAGCAGTTTGGTTCCCCCCTCTCAAACGCACGAAGCATGTGGGAGTTGGAATAGATCTGCCCCAGGCTGCCAAACAAATTTTTAATGGAACTGGAGTCCTTCAGGGATTGTCCTAAATCCACATAATATTCTTAAGTCTTGGTGTTTGCACTGGGACCTGTATATTAGCAGATGTACATGTGAATAATATACTTATATCCATCCATCACCTTGGTGACTCCACATCTGTAGGGGCTGCTGCACATCAATTATTCCACTGCAGGGGGTTGAGGGATATTTGGGCCAGCATTGACCTCTTTTTCAATCAGAGCCTCAGAGCACTGTGTTCTGGAAGTCAAATGGTCCCTTTAGACAGAACCTCTGTTTGAGAATCTGTTTGGCCTAATGTGGCCATGCTAGGAAGTCAATGTGATCACCTGTGCCAGGTGTGAAGGTGGCATCCAGAAGAGCAAATGAAAATTTGCTCGCTAAGAGGTACTGTCAACATTTAGGTTCTCTCCCATGTATCTAATTCTCGCATAAGATATTAGCAAGTCTATCAGAAAAGAATGTCAACCTTAGTAAAACACATTTACCTTCCACACACACAGAAAATGCAACTGTTTGTTTGAAAGAAATTGTGATTTGTTTGAAGAGCTAAATTCACTTTCAAATGCTTGGAAATGTTTTTATTATCTGAGGTTTTAGGAAAGGAGTCTTCTCAGGGAGAATGAGGATTTTTGTCTTTATATCTTAGTGCTTCTTCTTTTTTTAAGGAAAACAAAATTTTTATAATGCTTATATTTTTTATCATAAACTTGGCATTTTTTCCCTCAAGACCACATAGAGCTTTTACATTTTTTAAGCTTCTGATATTATACCTGGAGGTGTGTTGCATGTTGTCATAACTGATAAATCAGTTGCAAATGTAGCCACTTCATTTTGTTGGGGAGATATACAATTGTGGTGGTGGCTGACCATTTATTTAATTATATGGTAAGTACCATATGATGAGAGGGTAAAGTTGAATTGATGATTTAGGCTATCGCAGCCAGGGTACAGTTTACATGGTAATTACACTGGGATCATCTAAGTGTAATTGGCAAGTAATTTTGTAAGTGAAGGAACATGACAGCTCATTTACATGGTGTTCACTGAGTAAAATTTGGGGACATTTATCAACCACTTTCAAGTGAAGAGTGACTATACCAGTATCTCCCAAAGTGCCATACACAGTTTGAACGCTACATGGAAGGTTTTTGGTACAAATCTTTATTTGTTCTGCGAACATTCGTTAGGTGTGTCCTGTGTACCAGGCACTGTCCTAGGCACTGTGGATTCAAAAATGAGTGAGAAGGAACTCGAGGAACTCATGTATGGGAAGCAAATGCATCGCCAATAATTAGCCAACATTGTAGTAAGTAGAGTCTTGAGGTCTGCACAGGTACCGTGGGTGCTGAGGAGAATGTGGAAGCCCAGAAGGCAGAAGAAAGTCAGGGAAAACTCGCTAGAGAGATTGACACCGGAGATAAATCTTAAAGGGTGAGCAGGGCTTAACCAGGGGAAGGGGAGGACTGTCCCTGCCAGTCTTCGTCAGAAGTAGCAGCAAGACCAGAGTCTCAGAGGAGCAAGATGGCTGGTGTAAGCTGGAAACTTTAAGCAGTTCAGGCACATTTCAAGGCAGACATTAGACCTGAGAAGCAGACTTGGCTAGCATTCTAGAAGACCCTATAGGTCATGATAGAGAAAGGACCTTATCCTGCAACGCTGGGAAACCATTAGAGGATTTTGAGAGAAGGAACATCTTTCTCAGAGTTGTTTTCGGGGCAGGCCATTATGTGTAAGAAGATGTTTTATTGAACTATTACCATATGCCAGGCTCTGTTCTAGTGGTAACAAGGCATTTGTTTTCCACAGTAACCTCATGAAGTAGGCACTAACATTTCTCCCTTTTTCCAGTTGAAGAAGCTGTGTACCCAGAGGTTGCCCAGAGTCACACAGTGGGTGATGGAGGAGCTGAGATTTGAACCCAGGCTGTCCATTTCCAGAGTTTGTGCTGTCACCAGCACCTACATTATGTCATGGCCTCCTTGACACAATTGCTGGCAACTGACTGTTTATAAGATGCACATCTTCCATCCCTCATTAGACTGTGAGCTCTGTGCGGCCAGGGGCTATATTCACCTAATTTACAACCACATCCTGCATGCTTAGGACAATGTCTGCACCTTGACAGGCATGTGACAAATAAGGAATAACTGTAGTTTTGAGGGACCATGACAAAAGATTGTTGAAGTCATCCTAGCAAGGAGTGATATGAAGGCCTGAATCTAAGGCAGTGTTAGTCAATATGGAAGAGTTGAGGTTGGGGAAATAAATTGGCAGGACTCAGTGAGTGATTGGACGTGTGGATTTTGTTGGCATATTCTCACGATGTTTCTGATTTCCAACTCCTACACTGGAGAGATGACTTGGCAAAAGAATCTGAAGCAGAGGAAAGCTCGTGCTGCTTTTCACAGAGCTCTTAAATTCCTGAGAAGAAATGTTGCGGACTCAGGATGAGAAGTTAGAAGAGACTTCCCTGGAGATAGTTAAAAATAGAATGAACACATCTGCCCAGGATGGTTGAGGGACAGAGCTGCTCTAGGGTAGATGAATGGTTAGATGGCCTTTGGGATTCTTCCCCCTTTGAAAATTTTCTAGTTTAGAATAAATAAAAAGTCTCCCCAGCCACCTATCCTTAGCTGCCTGGCTGAAAGATAAAATCAAAGTGTCCAAGGACTGCAAAATATTGAGTCCAAATGCCTGGACTGTAGAGAAGGAAACAGAAGCCCAGAAGGGTTAGATGATTCACCCAAGAGCGCACACTTGAGGCAAAAGGAAGCCCCAAATCATTGGCCTCTCAGCCTGTGCACCCTCTTCCCAAATCTCAGGTAGCAGCACCGATCTTTTGGTGCCTGGTATGGGCAGGCCTGTGCTGGATGGTGGCACTAAAGCAAAGAGAACATGATTGGTGTCTGCACTCAAAGAGTTGATAGAGCCTCAACAATAAGTGCTACTTGTCACCTAAAGACGGCATGAAGTACCATTTACTACACAGCACATTTGGAAAATAGAGAAAATGAACTTAAAAGTCGTAATGATTTCTCTTTAGTTCCACTTATTTCTGGGCACTGCTTCAGTGCTTTACAATCATTATCTCTAATTCTTACAATAACCTAGAAGTTAGTGTTATTTTCATTTTATGTTTTGTAAAGCTAAAGCACTGAGAACTCATTCCGTAAGATTAGACTCTGTTACCTGCAAGTTCTACCCTGCGCAAATGATGTTAACATTTTGTTGTGTTTCCCTACAGTCTTCTGTTCCTGTGCACTGGGACTATTCATTTACAAGCTATACTGTTACCATAGATATAGTTTTGAATCTTCTTTTTTGGCTTGTAATGTGTTCTTTTCTGTGTACTTTTCACGTTATTTCATAGTCTTCATTTGAATGGCTGTATAATATCAAGTTTTTATGAAGTTTTTTTTTTTTTTTAAAGTTTATTTATTTATTTTTGAGAGTGAGAAAGCCTGAGCTGGAGAAGGACAGTGAGAGAGAGAATCCCAAGCAGGGCTCTGTGCTGTCAGCACAGAGCTCAACTTGGGGCTTGATCTCACAAACTGTGAGATCATGACCTGAGCTGAAATCAAGAGTAACCTTAACTGACTAAGCTACCCAGGCGCCCCTAAGGTGGTTCTTTTTTCTTTTCTTTTCTTTTAATGTTTGTTTATTTTCGAGAGAGAGAGAGAGAGAGAGAGAGAGAGAGAGACAGAGCACGAGTGGGGGAGGGTCAGAGAGAGAGGGAGACCCAGAATCCAAAGCAGGTTCCCGGCGCTGAGCTGTCAGCACAGAGCATGATGCCAGGCTCAAACCCACAATCCGTGAGATCATGACCTGAGCCGAAGTCGGACGCTTAACTGACTGAGCCACCCAGATGCCCCTTAGGAGGTTCTTAAACAAAGAAGTGTTTACTCATAAAAATCTTTCAGTTCTTGGCACATGTGGCATTTGGAAAGTATATTTTATATTTTGAGGACCAGATGATCATCCTCTGTCGATGGCACTGGGCAAAGGAGAAGAGGAGCTCCCAGGCTCGGCACAGGGGATAGTGGCTTTCTTCCTCAGCAGGAGCCTCTGTGGGAACGCAGCATGGTAGTAGGCATAGCTCAGAGTGGAGCCTGGGCAAAGATGGCCTGAGGCAGGTAGCAGGTGACTTTTTAAGCCTCTGCTTTTTCTGACTGAACACACATTCTTCCTCCTGCCCTTGTAAAAAAGCAAGTTTTCATTTTCTCAGGGTAGTAAAAATCTTTTGTGTGAAGAAAAAGTGTCATCAAGTGCCTTATTCATCAGCATATATACCATCTCTTTAAAATGACAGTGGGAGTAAAAGTTCATCAGTTCAATATGTCTTTCACATTGGGAGACTCCTGACTAATAACCTCTGGTATTTATCATCAGAACAGCCAAAGAACTAAATTCTGGCACATGCTGCTCTCACACACTGAGAAAAACTTAAAAAGACAGAAGATTTTCTCCATTTTTTTCTTCTTTCATTCATTTAGAAGAAAAGCATACCTTTTTTTAATTAAAAAAAATGTGAGCATGCAGAAACATCTGGCCTCTATTACCATAGCAGCCTCCTAAATGGCCTCCTTGTCTCCAGTCTGCCCTTTCAAAATCAACTCTACACAACAGCCAGAGAGATCCTTCTAGAACACAGAACTACACCAGGCATTCTCCAGTGTTGCTGACATCTTCTTCCCCGACTCTTTCAAGGCCCTTGGAGTTAATTACCACGTGTAGCCACAACTTCCACCTCCCCTGCTTGTACCCTGTCCTGGCCACACCAAGCTGCTTATGGCTCCCCATTTCCTGCTACAATAAGTGATATGTCCAGGCCTGCATACATTTCAGTCCTTTCTCCACAAGGTCCCTGCAAGGCTCGGTAGAACCTGGCTCCCAGCTGGGGTTCCCAGAGCACATATCAAGCCTTTACCACACTCCTTTGGAATACAGCCCACAGTCTTGGTATCTCTCACAGCATAATACTCTAATTAAAAAAATAAAGTAAAATAAAAATCTCATTTGGCAGGGCATATCATTCATTTTGCTTAAGGCCCACCATTCTCTAATTCTCTAACGAAACCATAATTCCACATTTATTCTATGCTGGGTCGTATGAAGCTACTGGCTTTTTAAATTCTCTTTTACCCAAAAAGATTATACGCTGCTTGTGCCAGGATAGTGTATTGTTACCTTTTGTATCTATAGGCCTGGCAAAGCCTTTTCAATGAAATATCTATTGTGTTGATTTATGCTTTAAAAAAATACCTAAAATTAGGTCGGGAAAGACTCAATAACTTATTTTTGGCCTCTCTGATTGTTTACCAACAACCCCAAAACTCATGGACCTCGATGGACCTGGCAGACATTAACAGTACTTCATTGGATGATTGAAAGTCTATGTTCATGATACATGTTGCTAAGGCTAGCAACTTTGTATCTGTAAGCTTCTGAATGTGATTACAGTCTTCCCCACTCTCTCCTGTACCAGGAGATCCATATCTCTTCTTCTCATTCCCCTGGAGTAATCATCCTTTCCATTTGTCATAGTTTTGTCCATCAAAGTATACATTTCCTTGATTTCATTTCGTACCTACATGACTGCCATACTTCCATCAAACTGGGCTCTTCAGAAATTTGAATAGAATTGAATGAGATGTAATATTTCATCTGTTTTGTGAAGTCTGATCATGGACAAAGTAGCAGTCAGTGTGCTTACCCAAATTTAGACCCTGCCAAGGAGTAATGCACTCAGATCTATCTAAGCTGGTGAAGCTAGAGATTGCAGTTATGGAGATACCCATTGGTCAACCTCTGATGTACCATCTTTTTGATAATCCTTTGTCTCAGTCACTGTATTTTCCATTTCCTTAGTTATTGTTTTCTAGATGTTCAATTACATGCTGCTTTGAAGATACTAAAAGATATTTGGTGTCTCATAGAACCCAGACTACTCATATTTATGGAATTTCATATAATCACTGACATAGGAACGTGGTACCCACCTATTGCAATGTGGTTGCCATAAATTAAATCTTCAGAGAATGCCCTGTATTTTCAGGGAGTACTGTGGATGTTGCAGAAGGACTCTATAGTATAAGGCATTGCTGAGGAAATGTGTCAGGAGCATAAGAATGGAAATGTGTCCAACTATCATGTTCAAGGAAAAAGAAAAAGAAAGAAAATAAAACCCTTTTGTCTAAGCTTCCTTCCCTAGGGAAGAGGCAGGGGCAGAATGGGGAGAGCTTATTACAGACCTTAGCGGCCAGAAATTTCATTGGCAATTTTGTTAGCATGCCTGCGTGACTGCCTTCTCAGAGGTCCATTGTGAATTCCTTAGTTGATATTATTAATAGTTAATGGGTGCACCTGAAATCAAGCAATATTGGGCTATTTGGGTAATAGACATATTAAATGGGTCTTTTCTACAGCATGAAGCTTATCAGCTTATCTTTTTCCTAATAATGAATATCTCATCTTTTCCACTTGCCTAATCAAATGCTTCCACATCATCTTGAGGCAGAACCATACCCAGCTGCATCTATTCTATACTCGTGGCTTCAATTACTTCAAATTACCCAACCTACTCACAGGTCCTTAGTTTCTCTTTTGCTCAGAGACGTAGGCCTGATGCACCTCTTCAGAAGCTCATGATTACTAACCATTCAGCACAAGTCTGTTGTAAGTAAACAGAGAATCAGAGAGAGCACTAGACTAAATGTACAGTTATGAGGATATCTCTAGAAAAGATTTCTTCCTAAATTTTGGTGCTCTTGGGTTGATCTCAAGTGTTTTTCTGTTCCCTGTCCCTTTTCCCTGAAACACATGTGAGCCTTTTTCTGAGTGACATTGCTTCAAGTTGAGGATTTCTACTGCAGTGGCAAAAAGTAAAGGCAGCCATATTTTGGCTACAAAATAGTAAACATTTATTTTTTCATAGATATTATACTATTTTTATTGACCACAAGCATTAGGCTTCCATACTTTGCCATGCTTTCTTTTATCCAACCATACACCTGTAGCTGAACGAGGACAATATAAGAAACAGTGAATAAATAACTCCTGGGGAAACTTAATATTGTCTCTTTCCATTATGTTTGGCTAAAAATTTACTATTTCTTATGCCTCTTGTCAGATGAAATGGTCCATCATTTTGGAGTCAAAACTTTTTTTAGTCAAAATTCTTACCTTTATACTTGATGATTTGATCTGTCCCTTAAGTTCCAGTTTCTTTTATTCTCCTTTTTCCTCCAAGCTTTAAAAAGACCCTCTAAAATAAAGAGAACCCAGACTCACTACTGAACATCCAAGATGACTCAGGCTGTCCTGTGTTCTCCTACATGTTCAGGTGCCCTTTGATGCCTGAGGTCATGTTTTAAACCCCTTAAATCACTCTTACTCAGTATTACTCAGTCCAGTGTATAGAATAGGCATGATACATGGTTTTTAAATGAATGAATGCATGAATAAATGATACCTGATTTCACAATTTATGGTTGTTTAACCTCTTTCATCCAAATTACATTCTAACTGGGTTTGTATCATCTTGAACTTCTGTTATATATTCTTAATACTAAGTTTAGTGCAGTCCATATGGCTATTGCTTTTGGAGTCCTATCATGGAGAAGCCAAAATTTGGCACACAGTATTTCAAAATTCATGTTCTAGTTAATCAACTCAAGGGATTGATTTTCACCCTGAAGAGTAACCATTGATTCAACAGATTGGTTAATATGATTGCTCTCCTTTGGACATTCTATGGTTGGAATGCCTTATAACGTTACAGAAATGGAAAATCTTTGGAAAATCATCTGTGGTTCTTGAAATATCTAAATGGAAGCCTTCCCCTTCAGAGAGTATTATCAGTCTAGTTCAACAGAGAGCCATTATTTCTGAAAATTTATAGAACATCTTGGAGATAAATGTGAAACTGGCATTTCTTTAAAATTGCTTGTAATTTGGTAGCCAAATGTAGAAATAAAGCAGAATACAGTATGATAAATTCTGTAGTAGAAACACATACAAGGAGCAGAGAGAAGGGGCGAATTAACTCCACGTAAGGCATGAGAGAACGCTTCCTGAAAGAAATAGCTCTGGGTTGGGATTCCCCCATTCCAGCAGTTTCTGGTTTTTGGATGACTATTGTGAGTGAAAAATGCCCCCGATGTGCTTGATGTATTTATTTTTAAAGGAGAGTCACAATGTAAGAAATAAACTTTTAAAAATCAAAGATTTGGAGAGTATTTGACTCCTCAGTATAGCACCTGAATCCACCTTGATGTTCTCTGGTTTGCGTGATAGCTGAGAAAACTGCTGAATCCAACCCCTACTATATTAATGGATTTATATATGCACACATAAGGCTAATATATTTTATGCTGCCAATTTTTTTATGGTTTCATAAATAGTGCTATCACTAACATTTTTAAAAAGTGAAGAAAAGCGCTCATATGTGCTGGTGGAAATGCAGTGTATTTTATAGAACACTGCTAATCTTGATATAGCCTACGGGATGTGACTTTTCATAAAAACCTAATGAATTTCTCGATTTGTCAGCTGTTTCCAAACAGATGCACTCTGCTAATCTAATGGAAACATTTTGAGCCCAGATCCCAAATATCAATAGCTTTTAGTATTGCAAATGAGTTTGTCTATTGGGTAAATTGGGCTGTGTGGTTTTTGATAAAAAGTAGCTAGTGGTTTTGTATGGATGTTTTATGTTTAACTGCCTTGCCAGGGTTTGATGCTCCTATTTTTCCTTGCAGAGTTTCAAGTTGAATGTAGACAGTCATTGTGCTCTCAAGGAAGCCGTGGAGGAGGAAGGACACCAACTTCTCGAGCTTATTGCGTCTCACAAAGCAGGTAAATCCTCCTGAAATATTGCAAGCCTTTATGTCTCCAGACTATTAAGAATGAAGAAGCATTGCTGTAAATTACTGCATATATTCACTTCCTTATGTATTATTAATATTTACATTATCAGATTGACCTTCAAGATTTATAAATGTTTCATATACTGCATACAATGCTGTGATACTTCTAAGATGAAATACTGCCTCCAAATGGTCTGTTCATTTTATTTTGGGCTTGCTGTTCGCCTGAGTTTCAATTGAAATCACATTCCTGAAAACTTCACGTTGACATGCTTTGTGATGTAGGTGCTCTGGAAATAACATTAAGATAATGAATGAGAATGGTGCAAATAGTTAGAATGCATATGCATTAGGGTACTTATAGATATCATTACAGATATGAGGCAGGCGGTGTAGATATATCTGATTATTTCCCTGCCAATTCACACACATGAACATTTTGCATGTTTTTTGCTGGTCATTGCATTAGCAGAGTTTTGGCCTTAAACCAACTCTTACCCAGTATTAATGTATTTATGAGGAACAGATTATAAATAAAAAATAGTTTTGTCATTTGGTTATACTTATCCTGGTAGTAAAAGACCATAAGACAGGATGAATTATAATTTGGCTCTTGCTTTGAGCTTACCACAGCTAAATAAGGAAAGAGCAGCATTAATCCGACATGCTAATACTAAAGACTGCCCTCTTAATTCTGACCCGTTTACTATATTCCTCAACGAATTAATGTTACCTATTTCTGTACATCTTTCTGGTCATTATAAAGCCTCCACACATGTACACACAGGGCCTTTTATATGGAATGTGAAGCTTTAGAGTTAGTAATTTTCATACATCATGATTTTTGTTCCACATGCATCTTTTTAGTCCCTAGACTGAATTTAACTTGATTCCCAACCATGCATCTAGGTGGTTATCCCATCTTTGTGTCCTTATGCCTCAAGTGAAGGCAAAAATTTCCATTCCCTTTCCTTAGTGACAAACGCTTATACGGCAGGCGATGGGTAGTGGTCGTTTAAAATTATGTTTACTCTTTGAAATATTCATCTAATTTTTCTAAATAAAAGCGAACAATGGGTAAAAATGCAGTCAAGTCTGTAACTTGTGGTTTCCCCTCCTTTTGGAGAAGGACTGAAGGACATGCTGCGGATGATTGCGAGTCAGTGGAAGGAGCTGCAGAGGCAAATCAAACGACAACACAGCTGGATTCTCAGGGCTCTGGATACCATCAAAGCTGAGATTCTGGCTACTGATGTGTCTGTGGAGGATGAGGAAGGCACTGGAAGCCCCAAGGTAAGTGGCTTGAAGTTTGCCTTATTTCCTCTCATTTCTGCCTTCTTTTGAACTAGGCACCACTGAAGTTTTCTTTCCACCCCTAAGGCTTTTTGTTTCTACTGGGTAAACTTTATATATCCATATCTATTTCTATATCTAACTATATATAGAGAGAGAGGGAGAGAGAGAGAAAAATGAGAGAGACGAACACAATGAAATGGTTTAGTTTAAAATAACAACAACAAAACAAAACAAAACAAAACAAAAACCCTGCAACTTTCAGTTTCTCCAGGAAGAGGTCTTTCTGTCAAAAGTGGCAGAGAAGGAGGGGGACAGTACTTTAGAGGTAGGAGAAAGGGGGACATAAAACATTTAGTAAACAAAACATAAAGCATCTTTAACGTGAATAATCAGAATGGTTTTAAATTGTTTTGTTGCAACTATAAATCACTATAATCAGTGCAATCACTCAGCTCTGACATCCATTAGCCGCTTGGTTACAGCAAATTAACAAAGAAGAGAGAAAGTGATTCATTATCTCATTCCTGTTAATGACTATCAGATGCATTGCCTAATTAGGGGATGGTCATTGTAGTGGGAAGAAGGTCATATGCTTCGCTACAAATCTTTTTGCTCTGAGTGTAAGTTCTCCATAATGGTGCATGCACCGAATACAACAAGTACTTTAAAAATGACTATTGACATGTTTTGGTTATCTATTTTAGATTTGCAAAATAACCCATAAAGCATATGCAAGTAAACTTTAAACGAATCACCTTTTCATACAATGCACTGCTTTGCTAGAGGTATCTTTGGACTCATGATGTGGAAAATAATTTTATTAATTTTATATTTTCACGTAATCTTTCTTTTGTATTTATTCTTTTGTGAAAGTAAGTGCAGAAAACCAGTCTTATAATAGACTCAGCATCGAAACATATTGCAACGTGTCGGGTGGGGGGGGGGAACAGATTTAAGAGTTCATGGTTTCTATTCCTGGCATGGACAAAGTAATTAAATCATCATCGAGTCACATTTATTCAGCGTCCATGTGGATTGGCCTTGTGCTAAATGTATACAGAGCAAGTTAAACAAACCCTTTGCCTTCTTAGACTCACATTCTTAAGTGCAGGCAGAGGAAAAACCCACCCTACCCTGCAATGGTGAGACCATGCAGCCAGTGAAAGGTCAGAAGATTTATAGCTTTGGAACCTCAAACAACAACCTTTAACTTATTTGTTGGAAACAGAGAATGGAATGATGAGCTCAGTTCCACTTAAAGGAGGCTCCTTGGAGGAGGTCACATTTCAGGAAATACTTGAAGGAAGGAAGAGCAGTGGCTTGGCACAGGAGCACACATTTTAGGAAGTGATGTGGCGAAAGGATCAAAGCTGGAACTAATAACATGGAAGGGAGAATGCATTCAGCAGATTTTTCAGGGCAGAAAGAGGGCTCTTTCAAGGAACAGAGTGCAGGGAGAAGTTGATGGGGCTAATGCATTGGCTGGAGTAGGGGGCAGTGATGATGAGAAAAGACCGACTAAAAAGTCTGTTCTTTCTATTTATTTAATGAAGTACACTGATTGCTTACTTTTTTTTAAAATTTTTTTTAATGTTTATTTATTTTTGAGACAGAGAGAGACAGAGCATGAACGGGGGAGGGTCAGAGAGAGAGGGAGACACAGAATCTGAAACAGGCTCCAGGCTCTGAGCAGTCAGCACAGAGCCCGACGCGGGGCTCAAACTCACGAACAGTGAGATCGTGACCTGGGCCAAAGTCAGATGCTTAACCAACTGAGCCACCCAGGCACCCCATGATTGCTTACTTTTAAAAAGCTCTCCTGTACTGGGTGCACTCTACAGACCAGACACTGTTCTACAGCACTTCTGTGGCTTCTTTCATTTAATTCTCACAGCAAACCTATACAGTAGTTCTCATATAATCCCCAGTGGAGAAAATGGAGGCACAGAGAAATTAAGTAACCTGCCTAAGGTCACACAGGTGCTTAGTAGCAGAACTCATCTTTGAATCTGACCCCTTTGGCCCCAGAGCCCTTGTCAGTCACCACCTAGAGTACTGCCCCTCACTGTACTGCTCAGGGCCAGGTATCGTGATGAATAATTAGTCTCAGTGGCTGTCTCATGGAGCTTGTGGTGAAGTGGGGAGACAGATTTAAATTTAATAGTCATGTCTTTGTAGATGGTGGTGTACCGTGAAAGAAGAGAGAAGGGAGCAGCTGGAGGTTGGGCTGGGAGAAGTGATTTAGATCAGGGCATCAGGGAGGGCTTCTCTGAGGAAGCAACATTGTATGAGCAGGCCAGTGCAGTTGGAGAGAGAGGGAGGAGGGTTTGATGGAAGCTCCATAGCCTGTGGTTATACGGGAGGGTTTTGGAGCTAGCAGAGAAATGGTATCATTGATTTGCAGCATAAAAAGCTGTTTCTGGGTGTGACGTGGAGCATGGGTGGTGGGTGGAGTGGGGTAAGTGGGAGTCAGGGAGGGAGGGGAGGTGCCAAAGAGGAACTGTGGAGACCTAATTAATTAATTAAATTTAAATGAATACAAAATTAAATTAATTGATTAATAAAAGACTGAGGCTAAAAATGAGTAGCTGTGTTCACCAGGGCCAACTTGAATTTCATACTTTTGAATCAACTCATTTTGTAGGAAGGTGTTTTGAGATGGAATAAAGAAGGTAACCCAATGAGGAGAAAGTATTATGAAAGGAAAGGCAATGTCTGCATTTTTCAAAAAGAGAAGAACCTGTCTAGGCCCAGCCTTAGAGACATCCTGACTGGGGTCCCAGAATCTGCATTCCATAAGCTTCCAGAGAACCACTGTCATATAGGCTCCAGGAAGGCCCTTTTCCTGCAGGGCTCCCGATTTGATTCGTGCACAGCCAGGATCCTCACACACTCTGAAAGAAAGAGTGTCTGTCACATTGTTGCTTATGTCTAAAATAGGGACTGTTTAATGTTATGCTACATCTTATCCTGATGAAAGTTATCTAGCCATTTAAAATAATGTTTTAGAAGAGAATTTTTAAACATTGGAAAAAGTCCTGTAATGTGCAATATGATATATGCATAAATAAAATATGATATATTTTTAAGTATCTTTGAATTTTCCCAATCTCTACAGTGACTAAAAGTTATTTTAATCAGAAAAATAAAGAGCATATGTAAAATACAAGAATTAAGAAGAGATTTAAAAGGCAAAATAGACGACAATCGTCTGTAGGGACTTGAGATATAAATTTCAAGGTCAGGAGGAAGAATAAATACATCTGGTTCTTAATGATTTGGGTACCTCAGTTCTAAAGAAACAATGACACAAACCTCTCTGCTCAGATCATCCCCAAAGTGAAAGTATCTTCCTTGACTCACACCAGTTTGCAAAGAATAACCTAAGTGTTTCTCATGAATAATATTTCTACGCAAAGCCACTCTGTGTCCCAGTGTGTGCACCGTGTTGTACATCTAAGAGCAGCTCCCGGAGAGGCACTTGTCGGGATTGGCACACGTGGGACCTGGATGTGCTGGGAGTGCGACTGTGATGTGACAGAGTCACCAAAACCCCAGGCCTTCCACCTCCCAACTAGTTCTCTCTTGCCCAGTCCAGGCTGAATTTTCTCTGGACAGACGAAGTCCTCCACAGCCAAGGGTAAAGGTGAAGTCAACTGAAGACGAAGAAAATATATTTATAACTTAAGCTTCTTTCTCCAGTTAGCTCACTTAAGCTAACTGGAGAAGTCAGGATGATTATTCTTTTTATTTGTTTAATAGTCATGAACTGCCTCCCTTAGTCTGTTGGGCAAGCACAAAGAATAATACAGGGAAGGCTCAGACCCTGAAGTCAGACGGCCTGAGTTCAACTCCTGGCACTTACAGCTATGTGTCCTTGGGAAAATTACTTAACTTCTCTATGTCTCAGTTTCCTAATTTTTAATATGGAGGCAGTGATAATACCCACCACAAAAGGGTTCTGATACAGATCAAAGAGCTGATGTATCTGAAGTGCTTTTTTTTTTTTAATGTTTATTTATTTTGAGAGAGAGAGCACGAGCAGGGGAGGGGCAAAGAGAGAGGGAGAGAGAGAATCCTAAGCAGACTCCACGCTGTTAGCACAGAGCCTGATGTGGGGCTCGATCTCATGAACTGAGAGATCATGTCTGAGCCAAAATCAAGAGTTGGAGGCTTAACTGACTGAGCCACCCAGGCACCCCTGAAGTGCTCTGAACAATGCCTGGTACATGGGAAATCCTAGGTTAGGGTAAATGTACAAGCTTTCATTTCTGGTGGTGGAGACAGTAAATAAATATAATAGAATCTGAAAAATACTCTACTGAAGATAGGTATACAGCACTATGAGTACACAGAGAAGGAAATAATGAACCCTATTTGGGTGTATCAAAGGAAAGATTTACAGGGGAGTTGAAGTTTTAAATGAGGGATGAAAAGGATTTTTGCCAGCATGAAAATAATGAAAAGGAAAGATTTATGGGGGGGTTGATGTTTTAAATGAAGGGTAGAAAGGATTTTTGTTAGTGTGAAACATATGCAGAGACCTAGAGGTGTAAGAATGTATGGCGTGGCTGGAACGTGACATCTTATTGTGGACGAGAATTAGGGCGGCTTGCCGCAGTCTGCACCAAGGCTCACATTGTGACTGAAAATAACCCTTATGACCAGTGGTTTAAGCAATAATTCTTCATATGTCTGAAATTGACGGTGTCCAACCCAGAGTGAGAACCCTATACAGAATATATCTCATATATACTGTTTAAAAAGAAAATTTCCTTGTGATATTGCCCATAGAGCAAACTTAAATGGGTTTACCCCGAAGTTGTCCAAGACTAAAAAGCATGGATTTGACTTGCTATCTATCATGTCAGTTCTCCTTCCATGACGTGACCTTGCATAGGTCATGTACAAATTGTGCCATGAAATGAATCTCTAAGCAGAGCAGTTATGATCATCTATTTCATCTTAGACCAAAAAGAGGAACTAAAATTAAAACATAATAAAAAAATAACTCCAGAATTCATCTAAAGTTTACTTCAGAAGCTACTGGGAACTTGAGAAGCATAATAGAAAATCTAAAGAATATATCTAGGGGGTATTTTTCTTTTTTACCTTGTTTGAGAGACTGCAGAAAAGGACTTGGTCTTAGAAATCTTGTAAAGAAGGAGGATAGGAGGAAATTCAAAGACTCTGGGAAACTTCTCCCCCAGGACTCGGCAGCATACCTTATTTGTTGTATTTCATTTTTTAAAAAAGTGTTTTCCCAGGACTGTGAGATCTTTTATACATGGAAATAGAGAACAGAATTCACCAGTTCTAGAAATAGAGCTTCAGCACTCACTTCCAAGAATTGAAAATATGCTTGTAATTATGTGTTTTATTTTAAGATAGATTGGTTAAAGTTTATCAGCTAAAACTAGGCTTTCAGTATGTTGAATTTTTGAATGGTATATAGCTGGAAGGATTTCAAAATGTGGAACACCCAACACCTAACAAAGGTTACATTCCTTTTTTTTTTGACCTTTCAAGGCCAAAAACAAGAATCCTGAAAGCAAAAAAGCATTCCTAAAGTTTGCACATTGCCTCCTTTAGGATGTCCTTCCTCTCTGTTTCTTTACAGCTATTCAGCCATCATTACAGCTCTCTAAGAATCAAGGCCAGGATGTGCCTAAGGTGACGTCTCAAACCTTGCATCACAGAAATCACAGTGGTTACTTTGTCCTCTTTAAAGAAACAGATCAGTTTCCAAAACAAAGAACATTTGGAGATTTTATTGTAAATTCAGAAAACTCTACAGCTCCTAGAAGGGTGACCTAGCCTGGGTTCCAACCCACCTCTTCATTTCCTTAGTGAAAGGAGACACAGGGTTAGCTCCTTTGAATTCCAGGGATGTGCTTCTTTATCTGCCTTCTTGGAGGTTCTTAGATTGACATCTTAGATTGTCATCCCTTGGAAATGGATATCAGACTATGAAGGTCATCAATGTTATCTGTTCAACAGTAGCACTTAGAGCAAGCTTAAGAACATATCTTAAATATGTTTCCTCAGCTGTACAAATGACAGTTTTAGAAAGCGGCTAAGAAGGGAGGTATGCCTGGCCTCTGACTTGATTATGTCACTGAGAACCTGGACTTTATTCAGATGTCTAGAGAGAGCAGGTCCAGTATTAAGACACATTTTGTTTTTTGTTTTGTTTTGTTTTGTTTTGTTTTGTTTTGTTTTGTTTTGTTTTGTTTGTTTAACAGACACCTGAGTGTTAACCTAGTTAATGAATTATGGGTAACTTTCTTTAACTGAAGTGGGGAGAAAGAAACTGATTTGGAGAGTATCTTTGTATGATATTTTCTCTGTATTCTGTAGTGCCTCTTGGGTAATATTGCAGCTGGATATTATTATCCTGGAATGGAATTTGATCCTGGTGCTTCCAAAGCATTGTCTTTGTATTCTTTCCCTTTCTGGCTCAAAAGCTTATGTAGCTAACATGTTCTTTAATAGAGGATCTTCAGAGACAGCATGAAGGTAATGAACGGTAATTGCATTTATGTTGTGAGTCCCACATACCCTGACACATGCATGTAGAAAGAATTCCCTGAGATACTTTACTTTCTTCCTCATGCAAAAAAGAGGACAGCTTTATGTGTCAAGAGGAACCAGAAATGAGATAGTAAGATTAAATTGTGCCTGAAGTGGTAGAGAGAAAGACAACAGGCAAAGGCCTGGCCATTATTGATTGAGTGCTGACAGAGAGCTCTGCCCAGTGCTAGGCCAGACATGAGGGAAGACATGCTCAGTGCTCTTATCATCTCAGTGTAAGCACACAGTGTAACATCTTGTCTAATGTAAATTGGGCTATCTCAGATCTAGAATAATAGATCACCTAAGATTCAGATCATCTTAATTAGGATGTTGGCAGATTGAAATGGAATGTGGTTCTTGATGCAAGCAAATGAGTAGTAAATGCATTACCAATTCCACCTCTTTCATGCAGAATTCTTCCCAAAAGCCAGTATCTGATCCAGTTCCTTCCCTGCTGAACTATATAAACAGAGTCCTGATATGCAGTACCTAGGGAGAGCCCTTTCTTCTACTGTGGATTCTTCAGTAGTTCTTTTTTTTGTTGTTATCAGAAGGGCAACTTTTCTTCAAAAGTGTTTTTGAAAGACAGAAACAAAAGTGAGTTATTTCTTTGAAGATCAGTTGTCGTTACTAAATTTATGATAGAATCGAATAAAAGATAGTTCCTCTAATCTCCTTGAGGCACTTAAATTTGCATATTTTCAGATGTATGGGTGGATCCGAGATGAGGAATTTTTTTTTAATGGTCTGCCACTCTAATGAGGTGACTGAAAAAATGGTTGAGATGATAAAAATATATACTAGGTCAAAGGATGGCTAATGGTTATTCCTATCATGGTCTATATGATATGTAAGACCATAGCTTATCTTAATTTTTCATAGTGTACTTCCATTGCTGGTGGCCTTAAGGGTAGAAATGTTTGGGTCAGCAAAAATCTGAGAGTGAAATTCTTTGGTGTCTCTAATCAATACAGAGAAATGTCATTGACATGAGTAGGTAGTCTATTTTTTTCCCTATTTAGTGAGAGTGCCTAATCTTAGAATCTATAATACCTAGAGTTGCAAAGATGCATGGTATTGTATACAAAGTTACATTCAGTGGAAAGCAGCCCTCTTTTATTGGCAGAACTCACATTTTGTAACTCAGCCTGATCTATGTTAAAGATAGTGTATAGTAAATACATTAGGGGAACTTTTTTGGCATGAGGTGGAGGTCAACATTTTAAAAAATCTATAAGCATGTAAGGACAAAACGGAAGGCAAGATACAGAATTGCTTCTAAAAACACTTTGAAATTAATAAGTAAATTCTTTGAAGGTGTGAAACAATTACCTCAGTGTTTGATTTACCCTTTTTCCTGGGAATGTGTTGTTTCTGGCAGGGGAGCCGTCTGAGTTGAGGAGAGCCCTGCTAACGGGATTACTCTGCTCTGGCTCTTGTGTTTATTGAGTCACCTAGGACTTCTTATAAAACAGCAGCTTTCAAATGTACACACACCTGCACTCAACACCCTGAATACTCCAAACGTTTGTTTAACTGTTCTCATACCCAGAGTATCTCTCCCATCCAGTGAGGTCAAAAAGCATCGAGAGGTCCACATTCTGCATTTTCCTTTGCCTTGGAAACCACTTGGAATATAGCCATTTGTGTGGTGCTGATGTAAACAGAGATGCAGATCTTTTCTTAGTGTAAGGTAGTGCTCGTAGCCACTAGGGCTCACAGAACATTCCCAGTCTTACCTCCCACTGCGCCTAAATGAGGGTTAATGTTTCTCAGGAAACGTTAACTAGATTGGAGGTCCTGCTGGGCCAGAGCCCAGGGAACCATCTCAATGCAGCTTCCAAGCCATTTTGCACTGGGCTGGGGCGGTGGCTTCTCATCTTTGTACTTAGTTGGCCTGCAGAGGCCAACACTTGTTTATCATTGCCCCTTGCAGCGCTAAGCAAAGTCACAGATCTTGCTGAGTGAGTAGCAGGACAGGGAAAAAATGAAGCCTAAAGCTAGAGACTAAGACAAAGGAAAAGAGAGGGGAGAAAGAGAAATAGAAGGAATAGAAAGAGAAAGACAAAAGAAGGAGGTATTTGTCCAGTGAAATATAGTAGAAGCTAATTGTCCACATCTGTTTCATGGACATTTATGCTTTTGTCTTTCTGTCTCTGTCTCTGTCTCTCTCATTCCATCTTTTCTCTAGCTCTGGAAATCAAAGTCAGAACAGCTTTCTTTACTTTTGACATCTTAGATATTATTGTATAACTATTGTACGTGTGTGTGTGTGTGTGTGTGTGTGTGTGTGTAGTAACTACTCTGTTAATGGGATTAGCACTTAGTGTGGGTTTACTATGGTGTAGGTTTGTGTCACGCCTTTTACGTGGATTGTCTCATTCACTCTTCCCAACAGAACTAGCAGTCATGGGTCTCCTGGGTGGCTCAGTCGGCTAGGCTAAGCATCCAGCTCTTGATATCGGCTCAGGTCACGATCTCATGGTTTGTGAGTTGAAGCCCCCCATTGTGTTGAGCTTTGTGCTGACAGCATGGAGCCTGCTTGGGATTGTCTCTCTCCCCCTCTCTCTCTGCCCCTCCCTTGCATGCATGCACACACTCTCTCTCTCTTTCAAAATAAATAAATAAACATAAAACAAGAACTAGCAGTCATAATCCCTCTAATCATTTTCTCTTTACTGATGGAAAAACTTAGGCTCCAAACATATATAAGATATTCAGGCTTATTCAGTCTTTTTAGGAACCTTACATGACAGGGTAAAGGGCAAACTCCTTACCCTGTCATTTGACTCCACCTGATTCACTATCTTCCAAGTGCATCTTCCCCTTTCTTTTCTTTTTTTCTTTTTGCCCAGGGCTTTTCCTATTCTTTCCATCTATACTAATCTTATCCAGTCTTAAAATCAATTATTATTGAATATGTTACCACACTGTGATGTCATAGCTCTGGAGAGGAAACTGTACCTCTCCTTGCTCACTGCCCATCAGTGGAGACAGACTTACACATATGTAATTCTAAATTAAAGCAGGTTGCATGATAAATCCTATAATAAGGCACAAAAGAGATAGAGAAATTAGGGAAGGGGACATTATTTCAATCTAATAGGGTCTGGGAAAGCTCCTTCCACCCCTAAGAGAAAATGGATTTTTGGAATTCTCTAATATTCTGATAAATTGTTGGTAGGAAGATATTAGAGGGAGAACATTCCAGGCAGAGGAAATAACATGGTCAAAAGTATGGAAAAGGGAATATATGAGGGACTTCTAGAGAATGGCAAACAGCGAATAGTTTGGCTCTTTCAAGCATAGGGTGTCCATGGGAAGGGATGAGGACCTAGTAGAAAATAAAGCCTGATAATTTTTGAGCTATAATGGAGAACTTTGAATATCAACTGAAGAGTTTGTACTTTACTAGTGTTCCGTGAGTGTTTTTAATGATTGGATTTAGCCATAGGAAACAGATGGCAAAAGTAGGATGAGAGAGGAAAAACCGAATTAGGAATCTAGTACAATAACTAAAGGCAGCTGAAGTAAAGCAGTAGCTGTGATAACATAAAGAAAAAAATGGAAGTGATATTATAGAAGAATAAATATTAGGTTTTGGTATCTGGAAAATGAGGGGCGGAGGGAACAGTCAATGATAACTCAAAGGAATTGAGCCTGAACAGTTAGGAGAATTGTGGTAGCATTTACTGAGGCTGGGCACATTTTGATAAGGAGCAGTTTTGAAAGCTAAGTAAAATGACCGTGGTATCCAGTTAAGAAGAATATCTGGGTATGTAATTTGGGCATAGATATTTTGTAACCTCTGCAGGTGATTCCAAAGTGCAGAAAAGTTTGAGAACAATGATTTAGAAATAAGAGAAGCCTGAAAATCATTGATGTGGTTACGTGCAATATTCAGGAGGGGTCAATGCTAAGGATATAACTTTGGCAGTCAAGATAGAAATAATAGCTGTAGCCTTGGAAGTTGATAGTGACAAGAAAGGACTATTGTATAAGAGTAAGAGAGAAATATGATAGAACCTTGAGGAATGTCTGGAGTAACTGAGAGCATGGATGTCATCTTAAAAGTGGGGATTAAGTGAAAATCTACATGCTCAACAGTGAAACTCCCAGAATGCTGGCAGTCAGGGGAGAATAGGGATGTAGGTCAAAGGAACTTTTTATGGAATATGAGTGACCCTACCATGTTTATAGGCCAAAGAATACATCTAGTGAAAAAGAGACAGTTGAAGAAGAGAGATTTAGGAAGGACAAGAAAGAAAGTGAATTGGCACAGTGATTCAGATGAGGGAGAGAAAGTAAATCAGGTGAATCTCTGAAGAAAGGAGGATGTATCTTCTAAAATAGGAGAGAAAGAAGGAATGTTGGGTGGTAAGCAAGAGTAAAGAGGGAGGGAAGCCAAAGGATTTAGAATGAAGACAAATTCAATGTGATTAGTCAGTGAGAGAATTATTTGACTAGAGGGAGGCTTTAGGGTGAAGAGAGACTGGAGAACAAGATTGCAATTCAAATTCCGCTCTCAATAGAGATTTCCTGTAATTTTCCAGTCCTAAGTGATTGCGATCGCCTCTAAACTGTATTACCTTTACTGTTTGTACTACACGTTTAGTGATTAATCACACCCAATCTTGTGACACCATTTCCATTGTTGTCTTGAACTTCCATTTATATCTTTTAAAGTTAACTTTTAAGGCGATTACATTCCATGACTACAAACTCCCCAGGGCAGCATTTACAACCTGAACTTCTTTGTTGTACTCACTTTAAACATTATTTGAGCTAAAAATATACTTTATTTATTCTTAATTGGTTGATATATAATACTCTTATTAAAGCTAAGGACAAAATTACACTTTATTTTCTCATCTTTCACGATACTTTATCTTGGCTGTATAAATAATGGCACAATTCTGTCTTATCACCTTCTCTTTTTTTTTTTCTACAATTCTCTCTCATTGCCTTTGCCTGTTGCTTTTTATTATGAATAAGACAATCTTTAAAAGAGCCGTTTCACCTATTTCTCCCAAAATAACTAGTAATCTATGCCATAGAAAAGAAAAACTATGATTCTCTTATTATTTTTGTGCTTTCTTGATTCAGGTCTAGTTGATTAATTGTTTTAATAGGTTCTTTGATTTTTTAAAAAGTCTATTTAAACAGACTTACTGAAAGAATATACTGAGTTGCTTCTTTGAAAAGGACTAAAAGCATCTAATATAACTTACCAGCTGACCAGCACCCTGGTTGATAAAATTTGTAGTCTTTGCTCTAAAGCTCTCTAACAAGATTAGGTGAAATTGAACCTGAGAAGGTAAAGGTCTCTAAATTGACATAAACTGAAAGGGCAGAACTGGATCATACTACTATTTGAATCGCTAACAAAGTCTAATCTCTGACATATTATATTTGGTGTACTATAATCTGTGTACATACACATGCTTCTAGTAAATGATGAATGAGGTTTAGCTAACATAATATAGTTTATACTCTTCTAGACCTTTGTAGGAAATACAGGGTTGAGGCGCTCTGCTCTGTAAAGTGACCTGGATCACTTCTCTGGAATGGAGTCTCCGTAAGACACACACACTCATGCATTTTTTCCAAACCAGCTTAGTCAAATTTATTTTCCTTCTGTCATTCATTTGATGCCTCTTCTGGCTTCCATTAGATAGATGGGGTGGGGTGGGGGGTTACTGAATTTCACTGGATAGTTCCATCTGGCTAAAACCAGTAAAGCAAATAATTTCTGATGGGAATTGTTGGTCCAGTTGCAAGACTAGAAAGAAATTAATACATATGAACGTCAGTACTTATTTCAACCTTCTAAAGTTCATCCATAATTTGAGGGCTCTGTATTTTGAATTATGAGGAATTTTGAAAAACTCTTTTTTGTCTCAGCTCTTTTCTCTTTTTCAGACCCTCATGCCCAAAGCTTGTTTTTCTTTCCTAGCTGAAAGTAAACTAATAACCACATAATGTAAACTCATGATTCCAATGCTAAGGAGGCTCAATAGTATCAGTGATACTATTTTAGGATGTCAACTGCTTAATGTGTTGGAATTTTTCCCATTACTCAAGATTTTGGAAATTCCAGAACCTGGCCTATTGTGCACTTAGCAAGTGCTTTATACTCACCACACCCCTCCTCTTTTGACCATTATTTCTCTTCTTCCCAAACTCTTTTAGTATTACATATTTATAAAATGGCAGCTTTCTGGGCCCACTACCCATTATCATTAATGAAGTTCTTATGTTTTTTTCTCTCAAGTATGGTAAACTAATATGATTCAACAGAAAACCAAATTGTATTTTTCAAAATTATCATTAAATAGCATTGCGACTCATTTTTGCTGCATTTTAGGGTGAAATGAAATCATCTCATTTCCTAACAGGTTGAGACCTTCGTAACTAACTTCAGTAACTATTTCTGTTAATCAGTAACTAAAAATACCCCCACTCCCCTTTTTTGGTGAAAGGTTAAGAATTATTAATGTATCACACAAGACAAAGAGAACAGCAATGTGAACAAAGGTATCATTGGATAAAGGCAAATTTGATGCTCTGAGTGGTTTTCTTCCTTTGTTTTACTTTTGTATTTTCTCCAATTGTATAGTAGTTTTCAGTTGTGTTTTTGCTTCAGACTTTTGACAAATAGCATCTCCTATCATTACCTGCAGATTCTTTTAGTGTCGCTTGTACACAAAAAGCTTAATGACTGCTCTCTTTTGGCTAATATACGAAAGGGGAATAGAGTAAAAGAGTTTGAAGATAGGATCTCTTTGGAAATCCTGCATTTTAAGCAGTGTTGTCTCACAAAAGCTTCTTTCAATGAATGCCTTAAAATAGAAACTCTTGTTGTGTGTACTTTTCCTAAGCAATCGATAGTTCTCTTTCTTCCCACAAATGATAAGATTGGATATTGGGAAGTATAGGCACATTTCTCCTCCTAAGAGGGAAATGAGTTGGGGAAGATGTACTAATGACTAATCATAAACAGCGGCATCAAACAGTGCTTATTAGGCTTCATTTGCAGACATGTGGACTGCCTAACCAATGGCTGTTACCATCCCCCCCACCCCCCTTCTGTACTGTGTGGTTCAGGGAGGTGGTCCATATTCTCCAGGCCAGGCAGTGAATCACAGTCCATCAAACAACCATGAAGCCTCCCTTGCCATGTTAACGATTGGTTTAGGCACAGCCAACTGATGCACTTCTGACCAGTGAGATATGGAGAAAAGTCTCTCCATAGTCTATGGAGAGTCTCCATAGTCTCTCCATAGTCTCCATAGTCTCCATAGACTATGGAGTCTCTCCATAGTCTCCATAGACTATGGAGTCTCTCCATAGTCTCCATAGACTATGGAGTCTCTCCATAGTCTCCATAGACTATGGAGTCTCTCCATAGTCTCCATAGACTATGGAGTCTCTCCATAGTCTCCATAGACTATGGAGTCTCTCCATAGTCTCCATAGACTATGGAGTCTCTCCATAGTCTCCATAGACTATGGAGTCTCTCCATAGTCTCCATAGACTATGGAGAAAAGACTCTCCATAGTCTCCATAGACTATGGAGTCTCTCCATAGTCTCCATAGACTATGGAGTCTCTCCATAGTCTCCATAGACTATGGAGAAAAGACTCTCCATAGTCTCCATAGACTATGGAGAAAAGACTCTCCATAGTCTCTTTCTTGTAGAAAAAGACAAACAAGAAGGAAAGATTCCTTTTCAAACTCTGGATGCTTTCACAAGGACTTGAAGCTTAAACTGCTGTAGCCATTTTGTGACATTATGAATAGAACTAAGTGGAAGTCAAAGCTTACGTGCCAAAGATGACAGAGGAGAAAGATGGATCTTTTATATCATTGAATAGCTGAATTAACCAACCCTGGGGATACCCTACCTTTAGCATTTTTAACAATCTTGTTCTTTGTTTTGGCTTCTATTGGTAGTGGAGTTGGAATTTTCTGTTACTGGGGACACATACATTTTAACCAACAAATTCACTGTTTTAGTGAAGTGTTTTTGCTCCTGGGTATGCTACACTTTGAATCTTTCTCTACCTTTTACTTTTCAGAATACTTTTATTTTTTTTCCCCTCACTGCTAAACCATCATCTCTTTTTTAAAAACTTCTTCTCAACTCATTGCTACATGGTGCCTTTGGCCACAGGTACTCTATCGAAATTATCCTTATCAGTGTTCACTCATGACCTCTTGGTTACCAAATCCGTCTCTGAGCATCAGTTCTCCAGTCAATAAACAAAACATGTGATCTCGATTGGTGATTTTAATTAAAGAGGTATTCACCAATTAATTTATTTCAAACCAAATCTTACTCATACCCCCCAGTATATAAAACCAAAGTGTAAAAACAAAATAAAAATAAAAGCTGTTTTTTTTTTAATTTTTTTTTTCAACGTTTATTTATTTTTGGGACAGAGAGAGACAGAGCATGAACGGGGGAGGGGCAGAGAGAGAGGGAGACACAGAATCGGAAACAGGCTCCAGGCTCCGAGCCATCAGCCCAGAGCCCGACGCGGGGCTCGAACTCACGGACCGCGAGATCGTGACCTGGCTGAAGTCGGATGCTTAACCGACTGCGCCACCCAGGAGCCCCAAAAGCTGTTTTTAACGAGAGAGAGAGGACCAAAGTGGAGTTTCTTGGTTGACTCAGAACCCGATGGCTTTTCACCCTGCTTATTGACACCTTAGCCTTATCTAGCCCTCCCTGCCCCTGACCTCTGCAGAACTCACAGTTCATACAGCACATAGTCTAAGACCAGATTCCAAATTGACCTCCTTGTCAGTGCCTCTCTTGCCTCTTTTCCATTTGTACTGTAATTCTCCCACGTGGAATGCTTTGGTGGTTTTCCATTGCCCACCTCTAAAATTCCCTCCACCCTAGGTTTGCCCCTTTCAGTCTCCTTTGTTTTCATTTGCTACAACCACACGGGGTTACTTGTAGTCTCCAAAACTGTCCATTCGTCCCTTTCTCTATGCTCTTCTCATTCTCCGCCTCATATCTTTGCCCATCTGCACCTCTTCAAACCTTCTCACTCCCACCCGTACACTTCTAAGTCAGAGTGACTGTCAATTTCCTGAATGTTCCCACAGCATTTGTACCTCGGTTATAACACTTGGCACATTCTCTCTTTGAATTTTGTATGAAAGCTATTCCTCAAACTGTATGCTCTCTGAAGCTCTGGAAGTATTTCTTGTTCATTGTGCTGAACACGGCAGTGCTCAGCATATGTCCCTCAAAGACTACTCTCAAAGAATGCTTGTTAATGAATAAAAAATTTACAACAGAAATAAAAATTTTTATATTATGTGGGAATTATTTAGGTTATTTATTTCTGTTTGTCTTTTAAATATTTGTATCAGTTTTATAAATTGATCTATACTCTGAATTTATGCAGATTCAATTGATTGAATTGAATTGATATAATGAAACATAAGCTGGTTATATTCTATAACTAAGGTCAAGTACTTTTTTGATGCAAAATGTTTTATAGCTTTTCATGTCATAATTAAAAAAAGAAAAACAAAGCAGCCTACTATACCCATACTTGGAAATTTGCCTTTTTTTGACTTTTTAAGCAGGGTTACTTATGAGTTAGCTCACTGACATCACAATACAAGTTGTGAATTAATGGAAAGTGTGGAAGCTATACAATACTCTAATTTTCACTCACTTACTTTTAATTTAAGTAAAGTTATTAAGTTATCAGGAATGACAATCAAATATGTAATTTCAATAAAGTATATCTCTTTTTTTGTTTTCCTGTTTTCTATAATCACTGTAAGATTATCACATCTTAATAGAATGTGCTTGACAATTACACCAAGTTTAATAAAAGTTATGAAAGTTGTTGAAGGAAAGGAGGTACCAGTGTACAACTATTTAGTTTCTATTTCATTTTAGCTACTTTATGCTTCCTAGTTTTATTAATATCACTAAATTGTTCCAATGAAAAGGAAAAGGTATGCTGACTTGATCAAGTTAGCATTTCAAACGAACTATAGTAGGAATATATCATGTAATACAGTAGTGATAGCATAGTAACTGATATGCTTTTGAGGGGAAAAAATAAATTAGGAAGTTTTTTTTTCCAAGACTCATGATATCAATATTTTTCATAACTGGGAAGTAACTGACTTTGGGACTAGAAATAACTGATAGAGACAAATAGATATATTTCATAATAGATCACTGAAAGCTTGAAATAAGTCTCTGTATCCATAAGAAATAGGCAATGGAAGGTGCTGTCTCCAAGGACTGTCAAATCAGAGAATCCTTTTTTGTTTTTTTACCTGCAAACGAGGAATGATATATATAAATATATTGTCAGAGTTGAATGGCTGACTAATTCATACATTTTGCTAAGAAGATTAGAGATATGTCATACATAAGCTTCTATAGTTGCTTCCAAGGTAGGTGTCTGACTCCCTGTTCTCATACATGGTGAGTAGGGGGCTGGAGCCATGGTCTGGGCTAAAGTGAGGAGCTTTAAGTAGAACATGGAATGAAGGAGAATCACAGCATCCAGGGAGATGGTGGGCATGAGAAACAAAGACACAATTGAAAGCAAGAACTGAATCCACAACTGGAGGCAGAGAGGATGGATATGAAAAGGAAAATAGGAAGTTGAGCCTGCAAAGAGCCACTTGGAGGCAACGGTACTCAGAGCCATATGCTTCACAATAGGGACGTTGGATGATACCAGAAGTGGTAATGGTAGGAACTGTTAAGGCACAGGCCATGTCTTCTAACACCATTCTGTGATGCCTGGGGTTCCTCTGCAGTGCAAAAATACTTGCCCTGTACACTCTATAGATTCAGTGTGTGACATCTTCATACTTTTGAACTCTAGCATTATACCCTAAGGTTACTAACTTCTGAAATTTAAAAGGTACAGGATCTGAACTCTTAAATTATGATTTTGATATTTGTTATTGTTATTGGAAATAATTATTATGATACCTTGTCAAGGGTCTTTTATATTAAGATTTTATTAACATGTATCTAGAGATATAAATTAAATTGCTTCTATGACTCTGTGTTCATTATCTATTCTTGGGAGGAGGTATAGTATTCATAGGGCAACATTGGAAACATGCCAGTTGGCTGGTGATTTAACACTGACTTGGTTGCTGATCCCTTTCTACTTTCCACATTCCCCCATTCCTTGCCCATTAATTCTATAAGACTCAATTTAAATAAGTAAAGGAAAATGGGCCACTTAAAATGAATATAGTTAGGGAAAAGTTCTGGCTCTTATGGCCTTGCCCATAGGAGCATCAGTAATTTCTTTCTGCAAAGTAATGATGCTTGCTGCTTAACTACCAGCAATACCTCTGTGGGGTCAGTCCCTAGGAAAAGAGAATTGTGGCCATAGTCACACACTGAGAAGACTCCAAAGAGGATAAGGAAGCTTCTTCCAAATAGCTTTATCTATTTCAGCATATACGGCCCAGTCTTTAAACTCCTAGCTCATAAAGCAGTATTTCCTAGTGTTTTCCATACCTTGATCTCCTAACAAGCACTAAGCACTAAGTGGGCTCCACTGTCTGTCTGCATCTGACTGCCCCAGCTGTGTTAATCATCATCTGTTCACAGAAGCATGGAAACCCTGGAGGGATTAGTGTTTGGCAGAGTCAGTAAATTGGTCGGTTTGTGCAAAATTTTGGGAAAAGAGAATAAAGTGGCAAAGTGAGATAATAGTGGCAACATGAGTAAAAGTGGTGCTGAAAATGCAGAGGGACAGCCTCCTGTCTAATTGTATTGTGATTTTGAATAAAAAGATCTTTGTTAAGTGCAACCTTATTTTAGTAATCTTCAGTGCTAGTAGGAAGCGATTTATTTAGTGCGAATGAAAAGCAAGTCTGGGTTTATGAGTCCAGGGCCCCACACAACTGTGGAGAGCATTGGAAGATACTTGTTGTATTAGGTGGCTATAAATGACGACAAAGCACAGGACTAATAGGACAGATGAAAATATGCTGTTCGAGAAAAACAGTCTCCTTTTCATAAAACACTTGACAGTCCTGCATCCTGCATCTGCCATGATATAATGACCCTATTAACACAAAAGAAATGAAAAATAAGGAGTCAGCATGGTTGTTACCTAAGCCCATCACAACATTTTAAATTGCTTGAAGTTGCAATCTCCTAAAAAGAAATTATAGTTGTTGAGTGGCCCTTTTGGCTACTTGGCCAGATCTGTAATTCAAATGGTTTAGGAATTAATTCTTATGAAATTTTGTTTCAGTTTTTCTGTGTAAAAGGGTCATAGCATTTTATATATTACAGGAAAATATGAGATGATTAAGGCCAGAAAAAATCGGCAGGGAAAAATAGGAAAGCATACCTCTTTCCCTGTTTCATAAAACTGTGGTAGAGTACTAAGTAAGACAAACAACCTTATAATTAGAAAGAAAATTATGAGAAGTTATTTTTATTCTAAAAATCACATTAATGGCTTTGTCTGCAGCACAGTTATTACCAATTGCCATTAACTTGTTGGCACAAACAAGCTTAAAATTTACTTCATATTCTGTAGTCCTAATAATTTTTTTGAAAAAGTGTGGCATTCAAATGATGTAATTAAAACAAGTAGAATAATAAACATGTATTTATGAAGGGTTGTATATGTATTTGTTTTAAGTTGAACAGATAATTTTTAGTGGTTTTGTGAGTCACCCAGTGAATAATTAAAATAAATTTAAATTCAAATATTAACATTTCAATTTCCAGTTTGGTGAACATAAGCAAATTATTATAAGTTTGTTTTCAATTCCTGCAAAGCATATTAAAATTAACTTTTCCTCCATTTAAGTAATGTGTATAACTAAACTTCCTTCCTACTGTGAAACAGTTTCATTTATTGCTATTTGTAAACTGCCTAGGATAGAGGCAGAGTGGATTGGGCTCGAAACTCCTTGAACAGTTTCTTTTGAAATAACACTACATACGTTAAGCTCAATTACACATCCAAACAGCCACAGCTCACTTTTGGTAATTTATTCATTGATTTAACATAGTACCCAGAAGAGCCATGCCTGCTGTCATTTTTGTAATATATTATGTTTTAAATATACTCATGCTCACCCATGCACACCATTAAGGTGTGCATAAACCTGTGTTTTTCTCTCTTGACAGCTATAAATGTTTGTTATTATTACACAAAACATATGTTCATGTTGTTTTTGTCTAAATTATTCTATCTGGGGCTATAAAGTTTTAATGTTATTAGTTGCCCTTAGAATTTTAATGTTTCACTGCTGTAACCTTCTTAGGATTTCTGTGCAATTAAATAGAAACTATTTCACTGCAGCCTGGAAGAACAATATATTTTATACAAATAAAAAAAAACCTTCTTGCTCCATTTTCTTTCAGTGTAGTAAAAATGTTTGCTTGACAGTTTTTCTTTTTGGTGGAAGCCTCACCTGTGGTCATACCTGAGCACCAGCTGCATGTAGAACATTGCTCGTTCTATTTCTGGCATCTAGGGGAAAGACATGAGTAAAGCACCATTTCAGCCATTTTAGCCAAAAGGATATTTTACCAGCCCTTCAGGGGTCATTCCAGGTGCTGTTTAGTTGACTGTACTTGCAATTGGCTTTGGTCTAATATGTACAGACAGCAATAAGGACTAAATGGGAATCCCATTATAATGCCAAATTTATGTCTAATTTGATTTGTTTTCCCAGCTTGGGTCAAGGATGATTCATCAAGAATGCTTTTATTTACACATCATTGGAGCACTAGCATTTGGCTGAACCATAGAGGTGCTTTTCTCTTACTTCTCATCTCTTCTACATCCACTCATTTGGTATGGGCCTTGTCATTCTAGCCAGATAGGGTTGCGGCTAATCTTGGAATCTGATTTCCCACAGACTGAATCAGGGAGTTGCAAATAGTTTGTATATTGCATATGAAGTTCCTGACTTGTTGGCCTATAATCCTATAGTTAATGTTGGCAGTGCTCCCCTTACCCTGAGCCTTTCAGTATTCGGCCACAGTGCTGAGGTGGAGTAATGTCCTTGACTTAATTGACTCTCAGCTTCAATATTATCTCTGTATACTGATCACTCTACTTCCATTGTCATCTTCCTAATATACATGTTGGATCACATGAAATGCCAGCTCAGAAGCCTTGCCAGAAATTAATCCGACTGCTTAACAAGGTATTCACAATTTTCCTTGATCCAGCAACAAATCACTTTTCTGGGCTCATTGGCCCTTAGTCCTGTTGCCCAGCCCTTCCCTCAGCCCTACTTCTCCAATGCCTCACTTGACCAACCACAGGTCCAAGCTTATTCCCCAGGGATGGGTGCTCTTCTCTGCCTTCTATCCATCCTGACTCAATTTTTTTCAAAGTCCATCTCAAATATTACTTCACCCATTAGGGTCATCCTAATTCTCCCTCAGTCAAAATTAATCACATTTGTTATATTCCTTCGGCATGTTGCTTTTGTGTGAAGCAACACATATTTCTCATAAATTTCATTCTACCTTATTGTTGTTCATTAGATTATAAACTCCATGAGGGCAGGAATTATACCAATTTCATCTTTGTTTTTGTACCAATACCTTACGCAATGTTTAGTTGGTACTGTTTTATTGGTGAATGCATGAACAATATTTCTTTTTTCTTTTTTAACTTGAAAGAAATGGGAATCACTGAGCCTTTAAAAGGCTGATATCAACTGAAGTTTTATTCGGTCTCCCTGCCTTTGTTCAGCACTTATGGACATGTATATAGACCTAAATCAATATAGACTTAAAGTCTGACAGACTTATAAAAAAAGTGATTATGTGACTCCTTAGAGCCCCTCCCCTGCTGTGCTCATGCTCTCTCAAAAATAAACATTAAAAAAGAAAGATACATTATGAAATAAGAATTTCTCAATGTTTTCAGGAACTGAGCCTACTAGGATGTTATTTTAACAGAAAATTGGGTTAGTGTCCCTTTCCTTTCTTCTCTGGCCCCACCCTCAGTTAATGGCAGTCTCCAGGAAAAGGCAAACAGGAAATGAAGTTCTTAAAGGATTTGTGGGAGTCTCTCCTGTTAAAATCATCCTTTTGGACCTCTTTTTGTCTCCCATATTTTCCACTTTAATACCATATGCAAAGTCCAGTTGGAAAGAGACTTAGAAAGCCACATTTAACTTCTTTTTTAGGCATTCATTTTTTCCCCTTCTTTTTCTTTAGAGTGGTCTCAAATGGTAGAGATTAAGGTCCTTAATAAGCAGCAGTCACTGCACATGAATAGCAGAACCTCCTCTATGCCATTGTAATTACATTTAAGGTTTTTAACAATTATATGATAAACCTCTGCAGGGCAAGGGGAGGTGGGTGGGAGGAGCTGATGTGGAACTGGAGCAGCTTTCTCTTTTCCAAACGGAACACTTGTAATGGAAAAACGCAACATTTGTGGAAGAATGGTGATAACTGAGCATGGTAAGTCAAGGTGCTGGGTTCCACAGTAATCTCCCATAGAGTGCTCATTACTGCTAAATAATTGTGTTCTAAGAAGGTTTCTCAGTTAGGAAAGGGTCAAGGAGGTCAGTTATCTGGTGGTGATGACCATAGCGGTCATTAGAGGGTATTAATGCTATTAAGAATAAAACTTTAACTTTTTATTGAAGTTTTTATTTAAATGATATTAACTTCAATTCAACTTTTAATTGAGGTGCAACCATCCAAATTCTACAGCTGGGCACCAAGAAGTAATGAACATAAAATTACATGTTCTTCTGATAAGTTGATGGTTCTTTATTAGAATTTCAAGGGCCTCCACAGAGCTGTTATTAGACACAAACTGCTCTGAAGTCTTCTATTAGAATTAGGGCTGGGTGAATGATTCCCAGAAAAATTTCACTATGGACCATTGCAAAGCAAAAAAAAGAGGGAATGATAAAGTTCCTTTATTTATTTATTTATTTATTTTGCTTTCTTATTTTCAAGTTGAAAGTGTTCGTTTGTATGGCTAGGTTTGGGTACATATACCAGGCCCATAAAACACAGTATACATCCTCCTTCTTTCCGTTCTTCCTTTCTTTTTTTTCCCCTTTGTGTACAAATAAACGGGGAAAAAATAGAAAAAGTTTCCCCCAAAAAGAGGGCTTTTTTTCCCTTCTAAATTTGAAGGAAGCTCATCTCTCTTGATAATTACACACATATATGTGTCACTGGCTCTTTCAGAGTAGCAGCCCCTGTGAGGAGTCAGAAAAAAGAAATGTTTTATTAAAATATAGAAGTTGAACCACACGAAAGTGAGAATCAATGCCAGAACTTTGCCATTCATGATTTATAAATAAGTTGTTTTCTAAATAAAAACATCCAACCACCTGCAGTTCAGATCTCATAAAGTGGGAGGGACATGTATTTTGGGGAGGGAGGCTTCTATTACTCCTTTTCTAGGAACAAAGGAGAGATAAAGCAATTTCAAGGTTCATAATTTTACCTCTTTGAGCCAAGAAGGAAGAAGCTATGGGTAGTGAACAATTTCATAAACAAAGTCGTCCATACCTAAAACGCTTTGTTTCATTGTATTTTGTGAAGATTTGGTGTTAAGTTGGTTGGTTGCCATTTTACGGCAAAGAAATTTGCTAAAGGAATTGATAATGGCTTTTTTTCCTTTGGAAAAATATTTAAACTACTTTACATTTTTGGTAGATAGCCAGAATTTTGTCATTTAGACATGTCACATTACTATGAAAACATCATGCATCATAACACAGTGTAACCATATGATTTGCTAAGGTGATAGTTTCTCAAAAAACAAGAAAAAAACAAAAACAAAAACAAAAAGGAAAGAAAAGAGGGAGAAAGAAATGAAAAAACACATGCATAAATGTTTTCAATATGAAAGACATTCAGCATTTCCTCCTCAAGATCCAGTAGAAGAATGCTCTTAAACTAGCCCCACGTCTCTGGATGCCCAGGTATAAGGAGGATTTTTCTATAAATGTGAGAGGACAGCCCTAAGCTTTGTTCCTAATCAGAGAACATACATGTAAGGTTATGACATTGTCTAGTGAGCTAGTTGCATGTAAGTATTCATCAGGAAGCTGTAAGGGTTAGATCCTAGATTTTTATTTTATGTTTTATACTTTAAGGAGTCTCCATGCCTAACATGGGGTTTGAACTCACAACTCTGAAATTAAGAGTCACATGCTCTACTGACTGAGCCAGACAGGCATCCCTAGACCCTAGATTTTAATTTAATTTAATTTAATTTAATTTAATTTAATTTAATTTAATTAATTTAATTTAATTTTTATTTTTTAAATGTTTATTTTAAGAGAGAGAGAGAGAGAGAAAATCCCAAGCAGGCTCCATGCTGTCAGCACAGAGCCTGACACAGGGCGTGATCTCATGGTTCATAAGCCAAGATCAAGAGTTGGATGCTTAAGCAACTGAGCTACCCAGGCACCCCTAGACGCTAGATTTTTAAACACAACCAAACTTCTTCAGAGATTTGAAATTATGTCTTGGTAATACTCTGCTATATTACATGGACTAACCAAAGTAATTACATGGACCAAACCAAAGTTTGGAAAGACCTTGATGTGAAGGGAAAAGCAAACTGCTTCCTGATAACTAGGTAAATATGGGCCATTTCTGTGTAATACCCAGGAATTTATTCTGATATGTGGATTTCTCTTTTCCTGTATGCAAACTGAGGCTGCAGTTCTCAACTGCCTCTTACTGTCCCCATTAAATAATGTTGTCACAACATAACATGTAAAATTTTTCATTGAAGATCTCATCTCATTTTAAACTTGGGTTTTGAGAAGATCTTGTTTCATAGGCCCATTTAATTTACTTCAAACCATCTTTAAATTGAAATTAGAAATAAGGTCCCAGATGAGAATATAAGCAAGCAGCTTATTGTATTGTTCAACATTTAGAAAATGAAGGATTTTTTTTTCAACTATAAAAAGAGGATAATGGGAATTACCTCATGTTGCTGTTTTGGAAAAGAAAAGCAATATAATGCATTGCTTGTAGAATTTGATGAAAAACCTGTTAATGCAATAGAGTTAGATATCAGCATTGATTTTATTTTCTGAGACATTTTGGTAATAATTTTTACAATAGTTCAGGGAAAAAGGCAAGATGCTTTTGTATCAGAGAGAAAATATCCCTATCACAACTAAGCTCTCCTGCTAGGACTTATATGCAAGCAATAACTCCAACACAGTGAAATTATAACTGATAATGTGAGCCTTCAGTGTTCTTTGAAACCTGAGGTAAATGGTAAGCCCTTCCACATAGAACGTACAAAGTCAACTTAACAGTGTAACCTTTTCCTGATTCAAAGGTGTTAGTTCTTTTAAAATTTTAAATGATTCATTGTTCTTTCCAATATCAATAGTAATGGATGTTCAGTGAAGAAAACCTGGAAGCTGCAGACCACAATAAAAAAATAATTCTCTTATCATTGAAGGATGGCTAAAATTCTTATGTACAATATTTCCTTCTAGTCTTTCTTCTACTGCCAATAATTTTGGTGAATTTTTAAAAATTCACAGATTATATAGAAAGAGATTTAAATTCAGATATGTTATACTTCCTATTTTCTATTAAGAAATATCCTTCCCATGCCTCATTTTCCACAAATAGCATTTCATTTTGTTAGGGAGCTTCATTCTCATGTTTATTTTACTAAAATCTCACATTGTGCTTGAAATATCCCATCTATTGTTTATCATGTTATTTTTAGAAAATTATTCTTTAAGTACCCTATGTTTGTGTATAAGATTAAGATTAGCACCACTTCTGTGCTTATGCAAATAAGCTCATGATGTTATAATGACAGGTTTTATATTTACCAATTTTCCACTTTTCAGAATGCTTTCTTGGATAGTTTATGATTTCATGATTGGATTTCATGATTGAATAGTTTATGATTTTTTAAGATTGAGATTGGCTAGATTTTAAATAGGTTTTACAAATGTAGCAAAACAGAGTTAGTAAACACTATATATTACCGTTGTGCAGTTGTACAAAAGTAGGAGAAATACATTTATTGATCTCCTGAGAGCAGTAATTGCAGTGTGAAGAGATGGGATTCTATTCACATTCTTCTAGTGCTTCAAAGTTCGTTGCTATGATTGAACTCAGCACTCCAGCATTTCACCAATAAGATGTAGCTCATAAGACTATTTGAGTTACTCTGTTGAAAGTAGCCTTAGAATAAGCTGTTGAATTTGCCACATAAATGAGATGTTTAAAATGATTTAAAAATTTACAGCAGCATTTCTATTGTCAATTTAGTAAAGGTCTTTAGAAAGTAAATACAATATACCGTAGATGTGGTTATGCTGTGGGTTGTCAGTATTCTTTTATAAATATGGTTATCTGTAGTAGCTCATTGTAATACAAAAGAAGCCCTCTTAGACTTTGATGACATTCTAATAGCATTCTATAGTATTTAGGAAATGACGTTGTAGATGATGGAGTGTGAGACAACTTTCTCTTCCTACTGGTAGAATTTTCACTATTATATTCATTCTTTTCTCCAGGGCTTATAAATACTTCTTTTATTTTTAAAAATAGGGGAGGTGGGAGATGGTGGGACTGGACATCTTCTTTGCTGTGAACCATTGACCATACTTTTTTCTCCCTCCTTGCCAACTAAACAACAAATATTTATTGAGCATCTTATATGAAAAACACATATGGTATTCTCTTTAAATGTCTTTGAATGAAGGATTAGGAGCTTTTGCTATATAGGAGGGACTTAACTGCTATAATGATAAGTTTGTCAATTTATTCTACAAACACTTATTAAGTACTTAATATATACCACAAATCCCAATATGTCATCTTCCCCAAAGTTTCAAGTTTTGTGTTCCGGGAAAACTTGGGCTTCCCCTAAAAGATTTGGTAGTATTGCAAGGAAGGAGAGAGACCATTTTCTAATTGAAAATCAGGCAAAACTGATCTTTAATGGGAATGTTCTGCATTAAGCAAATGTTGTGCTCAGATAAAATGGTAAATTTCCAGAGATATACATCCGTGTATAAGAAGCCAAACAAGAGAGCTTGATGGGGAGCTGAGAAGAGGATCAAAGAACCAGGCTTTGGACTAGAGAAACAGTGACCTTTGAAAAGACCTTGGAATCTATAAATGACTAGTAGGGACAAGAAATTTGAACAAAAAACCAAACAGACAGTGTAAAGCTAAGATTCAGGCTTCAGTTTTGTAGATTTCAAAATTTCCAAAGAAAGCCTTAGAAACAACTCTTTCTAAGAATACCATTAGATCATTTTTATTTGCTTTAATGGTTTGCATATTTGGGGGAAGCTTGTTTAGCACCCAAATGTAGTTAGATTCATTCATTCTTAACTATCACTAATTTGTGTCACATATATGTTGTATGCAGCTAAAATATTTTATTAGGTCAGCAGCCACAAAGAGTCAGCAGGTAAAGGCATCTTAATTGTAATGCCATCTATGATAGAAAATCAAGAAGGTATGACACCTGTTAATTGGGTCCTTTCTCTGTTTATTTTTCAAAGTTAATTTCATTTTAATTGTGATGAACCAGAGTATAAAGGATTCATATCCACTCACAATTTATATAAACTCTCTTTGACTCACTTTTCAGTCTTTGACAGATTTTAGGCACAGGATGATAAAATCATACACCATAAGGCTTTTACACCAGAAAATATGGAAATAGAACAGCAGTTGTTCTCCTTAGGACAGAGCCCTCTATCTGAGGAGAACAAGAGATTTCACCCCCTTCTATGAAGTTTACTCATTTCGGTCTGTTGCTTTAATTTATAGTGACAGCATCTTTAAAGATCGCAGGCTTCCTCTGGTAGATTGCATTATTGTTCCCACGATTCACTCCTCTTTCCTGTAAGAGGATTATACACCCTTGCCTACTACCATGTGACTTTCAGGCCTCCTGTGGAGGAGGATGCACCCCAGTCCCATCCATCTTGAGCTCAAGGTTGGCCATGTGACTTCCCTTTGACAGTGGTAAGTGAGCAGATGTTTTAAGAGCTATTGCATATCTCTGTCCACTCTCTCGCTCTTTTCCTCTGCCACAAGAATAGCATGACCAAATAAGGGCTGCTCCTTCATCCTGGATTCAGGAAATGAAGAAGACAGATGGAGAAAACTCACAACTCACTCACAGCCATCCTTAGCAGACACGTTATGTAAGTGAGAAGTAAACATTTGTTTTTGTAAGCCCCCAACACTTGGGGGTTGTTACTGCAGCAAAGCTTACCCAATACAATTACCAAAGGTCTGACTGGGTATTTCCCCATCTTCATCAAACCAGTCTATGCTTCTGCATGTCTCCCCAACTCTGTCTTTTTCCAACACTTCTCTCTTGCTCACAAACCTTCCATAGCTCCTTATTTCAAATTCAAACCTTTTTTTTAGTTCTAAGGCAGCCTATAGTCTAATGCATATGGCAAACTTACTTTCTGTTTTCACTTCACATAGCTTCCATTACTGGTTGGGCCAGGTTCCTCATTGCACACATATGTTTAGGGCATTAGAGTATAGTGATTAAGAGTGGCTTTGGATTGAGACAACATAGGAGGGAACCCTGCTGTTACTACCAACTAGCTGGGTTACCTTGAATAAGTTACTTAAGCTATTTAAGGTTCAATTTCCTTAGCTGAAAAATGGGGATAATAAGCATACCCAAGTCACAGAGCTGTAATATTAGCCAATGTTAAGCATGTACAGTGCTCGGTGTGGTACAATCCCCTGATTGTGAATGATCAGTAAGTGGTAACTGGGATTATGTTGTTGCTTTCATGTAGAGTGCTTTTCTTCTGATTTATCTCAGTTTTAAACAAACTTCAGCTTTGAGTTCAAAGTTCACTTTCTTTATGAAGTCTTCCAATTTTTCTGGTACTGTCTTTATTTATTATTATTTACTTCTGGTTTTAATATTTTGAAAACAGTGATGAATGAAACTTACTCTGTGTCTTTCTATAGGCTGAGGACATCATGGCTATCCAACCTAATCAATTAATAGTAATTCTCTTGTTGAGGTTATTTGCTTGAGAGCTAGGTATTTGGTGGAAGTGGGATGTAGGGGTAGATTCATTGTAGAAATGGCCATAGTTTGAACAGAATATGATTTTCATACCAGTGTGAAAGTGATTAACATCTAGCATATCATCCAGTTGCCTAATTACACCACAAGCTTGAAAGAATCATGTAGACATAACAATTGGTTTCATGTTAATATAAAAACATGTCAAGAATGCAAAGCTAGGGGTGTCTGAGTAGCTCAGTTGGTTAAGTATTCAAGTCTTGATCTTCTCACAAACCATGAGATCAAGCCCCATGTCTGGCTCTGTGCTGACAGCATGGAGCCTGCTTGGGATTCTTTCTCTCTCCCTCTTTCTGCCCCCAGCCCCCTCAAAATAAGTAAATACATTTAAAAAAAAGAAGGGACTTCATAGCTAAAGAAAGTGAGGGCCAGACATTAGGGTCAGTTCTCAGTGTAGGACTCAAAGGTGACCTCAATATTACTGAGTTTAATCAGGGAAGTTTTGGAAGGGAAAATCATTCTTAGCTCAGTGAAGTGTACATTCTGTCAAATTGTCTTGTGTTATTTGGTACTCACTGCTGAGTACTTTATTAATTGTTTTCAGATTGAAAAATAAAGTTACAGCCTTTCCAGGAAACTCTGGGAGTCAATTTATTTTAGTGAGGGAATAGGGGCATGGAAAAGCAGCTTGCCAATTCTATACAACTGTGAATAACAGGGAATTATGGAAAGCTTGATTTATGAGTCATGGTCAGAGTAAAAAGTCTTTGCTTCAAGGCTTAAGGTATATGTGAGTTATGTACAAATAAGTAATGAGGGCCCTGGGTTTGGATGTTTTATTGTCTATTTTAGTTTGTATCATTCACTAAAAAAAAAAAAAAGAATCACATGAAGCAAACACATCACGGATCCATCTGTAATTATTAAATTGAAAGTAAATTTAGAAAGTACTAGCTTCAACAGAGAACTTCATTATTAATTGGGCTGTGGCTAGGAAGCTGTCTTAGAGCTGGGAAATAGGATAGATGAATGAATTAGAGCAAAATCTGATTGAAGAACACTGATAGAAATAGACAATGGTTATACTCAAGGTATTGGTAAGTATGGTGTGGGGGGAAAGAATGTCAAATATTTTTATGGGAAAATTATGTTTCACTGGACATATTTTGCTAAACACGCCAAGAATATTGAAATGAGTGATTAATTACAGTATTTAATTTTTTTAAGTATGAGTACATCTGTGAAAGTTGTAGGAATATATATGCTAAGCCAAATAAGGGTAGAAGAGGAGATTACTTCAAAGAACAGGGTGCCGTAAAGCCATGTTTATTAGCTTTTGTGAGAACAATGTCGTACCATTCAATTTATTCGTTGCTTTATGTTAGATAGTTCTCAAGAGACCTGAAATCCACCATTAAGCTTACTGATTTACATGCAAATAGTTGTCTTCTTGCTCAGTTGTATATAGACTAGTATTTGTAAGGACTTTGTATTTTGCCCAGAACTGTTTTGTGCTTATTTAAAAAATTATTTAAAATGAAGGTGTCCCCGTATCTATTAGACATTTTAAACCAAAAATCTATATACCTTACAACATAACAAACTTTGAAATGCAGCAAATGGTACATGTGCAGAAATATCTACACACATAACATAATTGCTGGCAATCAAATGACTTGCCCATCAAAACAAGCAAATGGATTCTGTTGTACTCTAAATTCATGGATGCTATCTTCATTAGGAGTGTTAACTTAGCACAACATCATTTGTTTTGCGCTTGGAAAATGATAAAAACATTTCTTTAGGTGTATGATAGAATTGGAGAAACACTCTTGATGTGTGGGTTCAAATCAGAACAGCTAAATTAGAAGGGATTGAAAAGTGACTATTGGAGTTCTTCTATATTGATAGGCACTATGAGTAAAACTGGTGGTTCAAAGTTCAGAAAACCACAGTCCTTCCAGCCCTACAGGAACTTCTAGTTGAGTGTGAAAAAGTGACATGTAACACCATGCTGTGAGTGAAATGTGGTAGGTCACAATGGTGGAGAAAGGTGTCTACACCAGGGGTTATGAAGTTTCCCGTGCTGCAACTTAGTTTTAAAGATTGAATAAAAATAAATTGAATGAAAGTATACTTCATGCAGTGGCCACAGAGCAACACTGTTAGGGAATAATAAATAATTCCATTTGGGTGTGTGGGAAGGAGAAAGTGGCATGAGTTGAGGACAGAGAGGCAGGCAAGGGGTAGACTGTGAACAGACTTGTGTAATAAGTATGACCACTGAACTTTACCGTGATAGTTAAGGGGAACCTGTGGAAGTACTTAAGCTGTGAAATTTAGAAGAGTCTCTGGCAGCAATGGAGAGCATGGATGGGGGACATGGAATGGAGCCAGGAAAAGCAGTGAGGAGGGGGCCTCTTGTTGAGCTGGTACAAGGTAGTGACAGTGGGAAAATGGGGGAGAGGATGAGTCCAAGAGATGTTAAGGAGGTAGAAGGATTTGGGCTTAGCCTAACATCTCTAGTTATACTTTTCATATGTATAAAATGGGAATAATAATAGTACTATGTTCTCCACAGGGGGGCATGAGGATGAAATGTAAAGCTGTTAGCACAGGGGCTGGAACATAACATAAGTTGAGTGAAGGTTAGCTTATGATATATCATAATACATCAGCAGAACTTGGTAACTGATGGGAGGGAAGGGAGAACATAGGCAACCACTGGCTTTTGATGAGGTAATGGATGAAAAGCAGTGTATTGTAAGATATGCAGTTGTGGAGGAAAGACTGATCCTGGAGAACAGGAGCCAGATTGTGGTGGGTCTAAGAACAATTCAGAGTGAAGAATTGTAGAAAGGAAGGATTACTCTAACAAGACACTTGATTATGAAAGGAAGGAGAAAATCAAGATCATGGCCAAAGAGAGATACTATATAAAGATTTTCTTTTGTTGTTTTGTTTTTGTTTTGGGTTGTTTGTAACATTATAAGACTATTTCAACTGAGTCAAGAATCAGGGAATAATGGCAAGGGGGTGGTTGCTATAGTGAACCCTGAGATCTGGGTTGGAAAAAACAGGAAGACAAAAGATTACTGATATATGAGCAGGGATTATAATTACTCAAGACAGGTCTAGAAAGAGTAAACCCATTAACAATGAGGGAGAGAGAGAAGGGGAGGACAAACACAAGTGAGCTGGGAGAAATAAAAGATTGTGGTCAGAGAAGTGGGACATGGGAGTTTACATTCATATCCTAGATATGTCAAGAAATGGTTATGGGAGTAGATTGAAGAATGCTTAGTTTATCAAAATTGAAGAAGTCAAGGAACTGGAATGTGGGAAGAGTCACTCTCATGTAAAATGGAATTGTCCAAGGCACACTGGAGTTGGGCAGAGATAAAGATCCTGAGCCAGGTGCCTTAATCCTCAACTAATGAATGGGAAAAATCCAGGAGTCATGGGCCACACACAGAGATTCGAGATAAGTCTCAAGGCACATGTCTTTAAATTACGGTAAAGGAGCAATGGTTTGGAAAAGATTATGGGAGACACAGACTATCTCTCTTCACATTATGGTGAGTGTACAGGGGAAGAATGAGTAGTCTCTACCTGTGAGGAAAGGAATGGTGAAGATATGCAGAAGATAAGTTGGGAGCAGTAATGTGTGAGATTAGGTGAAAAGACAGAACAAGGGATTTCTTTTTTGAATAGTTGTGAAGATTAGCGAGGACGAGAAACATAGTAGAATTAATTGGCCCCAAACTTCCATTTTGATACAGCAGCCTGCGGCCTAATAGACAATATATTCAACTCTATGTTTTATATGTTTCTTTTTGGTTCCTTTTCTCTTCTATATCCAACATTTTGCCTATTTCACTGTGTATTAGCATGTCAGCCAGATAATTGAGGGGAGAGAGATAGTGAGAAGGAATGAAAATCTAATCAGCAGTTGATTGTATATTGTGGTGAAATCTTAAAAACTGTTGAGTTTGTGAAAAATAACTCAGCAAATAGTTGATATTATCTAATGGCTTGATCCAAGTAAACTGGTGTCATCAATGGAAAACCACTTTTTCTATGTACCTCCTTTTTTTTTTCTTGTTTCCTCCTTCCCTCTCTTTCTTACTTTAATTTTTCTCCCCCCTTCCATTTAAAACATATACATTGTGTTTTAACTACCAAAGCACTGTGCTTGGTTGTTGGTGTGCTAGAGTATTGGAAGTGGTATTTAATGAAGAGAACTTGGTTCTTATTCCTAAGGTTGTTATAGATAAGGAAAAAAATTAACATTATACATAACTATAAGGCCAGCCAAAAACATGGGCTAAAATGAAGGTATAAATGATCTCTTATGGAAGTGTAGAGGAAGGAGCAATTAAAGAATATGAAATACCTTATGAATTTATATGCCTCAGTGGGGATTTTGGTCCTAATATGGCAATAGTGGTCTCTAAATTTCAAAGTCTATTTGGCTTTGTATTATATATCGGATTTACTTTGCTTCTCTGCCATCATCATGGAAAACTGGTATATATGCAATATATAGTATTTAAATACTATTGCTATTGAATAGCTCACAATGTATTAATGTTATAATGTAGTAATGCTTACAAATAAGACCTGAAGATGATTAAAGGAACTGTAAGTGATCCAGAAATACCTAAGTTGCTTTTGCATGAGTGTGTATGAAATTATGGTTTGTGGTTAATCATTGATGTGCTCGAAGAACTGAGATATTTACTCTTGGAGAAAAGGTTTCAAGTATATGTCAAATTTTTACAGAGAGGATGCTGCAGTCATCTTCGTCAGTCTCACAACTAGAACCAATGATTGCTTGCATCTGTACAACACCAACCATTTCAATACAAAGGGAAAATCATTTATTTGTTAATTCATTCATTCAGTTGTCAAATGCTTTTTGAGTGCCTTGAATGTGCTAGGAATGACATTAAGCTTTTAGAAAAACAATAGTGAGCAAAATCAGATGGGGACTTGTCCCCTCATGAGGCTTGAGAAAGATGGAATGTAAAAATAAAATAAAATTGCACCTATGAAAAATACCACAAAGGGAGAAGTTCAGAGTGTTGGGAGAACCTGTAGTTGATTTGATCTAGTCAGGGAGGTCAGGCAGGTGTTTGCCAAGGAAGCAGAGTGGAGTAGAGACCTAAATAACGATTAGATATTAAATGGGCAAAAGTGGAAGGGGAATGAGGGACTGAAAATCTTTTTCTAGGAGGGCCCTGGTGTGGGGTGAGGTTTGGGAGGGAAGGAACAGCCAGATTACTTGGGGCCTTGTGGTACTTCTTTGCCATAAAGGCACAATATATAGCAAGTAAATTCAATTTTTATTCATATCTTTTACTTTAATATAGATACATCTCAAGGCAAATGCCTTTCCCAAGAATAAAGTTGAAAAGACATTATCATCATGATGGAATATTTTAACAAAATGTAAAAATGGTGATATTCTTTATTTTTTCTTTCCAATAAAGGTGAGGTAGCACACCTCTTCTTTATTCACAAAATAAATATATAAATAAGAGGAAAAATAAGATCTCTAGCTCCTATCTTGTTTATCCTAATCAGGATTAGCTTTATCCTAATCAACAATCTTATATTCAACCTTAATGATATTTCATTAGCTTCTCAGAACCACCTTTCCTGTCTAGGTCTAATTATATCTAATGTAATGTATCTCAACTCACTATATTAAATCATTTTTAAAAAAACATTTAAAAACATTTAAAAATACTCCAGAGCTTTGATTTAGGCCTTAGAGAGGATTGAGCCCTCTTACTTCTTTTTGGGGTCCATGACTTTTCAGTTTTTTTCCTCAACATTTCTTTTTTATTTTTCTCATAACTGACTTAGCGAGATGAAAATAAATAATTTTCCTTTTGTGTCAATTTTTAAACACCATAAATAAAATTCAAACATAAGCATGTATTCTAATCAATCCTTAAAATAAGTCAGTTATTCAATATGCTTCACATTGTGAATAGAGACCAACTCTCTCTTGTCTGTGTTCACATTAGCCCTCACAGATAACCCTCAACTGACTGAGAGTCTTAGGAACATTTAGTTGTATATTTTAATATCCTGTTATCCCTCAAAGAGACCAAGGTTCTAAACCTTATGAATGCTAGACTTCAAAGAATGTGATTTAGAAATGACATAGAAATACTACCTCAGAAAATTTATTATAGTAATGGCACAGGACTCTTTGTTGCACAAATATACAATCAAAAAATGTATGAACAAAAGTTTGCAAACAGAAATGTACAAACAAAAATCCAAAGTTGTGGGCACATCACGGATACCATTTTTAGTGGAGATGAAAGAGAAACAGATTACTGCTCTTCTACTCCCTGGAAGATTCTTGTGAATTTTTCCTTTGCTAAAAATAATGTTTTGGGACTAATAAAGACAAATATGCCCATCTCCTCTCTGTGATGGTAATGAATAATCAGGTGTGTGTTCAATTAAATTTGGCATGCTCAGTATACCAAAGGGTAGATCTGAAGGCAAGAGAAGAGTACAAAGTATGCAAGTGGCAGAAGTGGAATATACAATAATACACAACACAATAAAGAAAATCAGAAAGCTAGGACCTACCAGGCAAAGAGAAGGAGAACTTCTTCCCGTCTTCTAGTTGAAAACTGAAGAACATATGTTAACCAAACCTATTGCAGTTGAACTTGGGAGTTATTTCTAAGATTAACTGACAAAAATGTTGGCCTCTAGAGGACAAACCTTGAAGGCCATCCATGGAGATAGGTTAAATTCATTGTGGTCCCTTAACTTCCACTCAGTGAGAAACAGCAGAGAGCTACAATTAGAACTTGGGTAAAGGGGAGTTTATTTGAGGAGGCTAAAAATAGTGCTATCTATAGGTACATGCTTGATAAAAATTTCAAATAACAGAATGCAAGGGTTCCATTAAAGGAAGTGGGGAACCTTTTGTCTTTAGGGTATTACATTTTAACCTGGTGAGAGAGAAAAAGAAGCCAACATTATTAAGCTAAAAGTTGTTTTTGAAAATATTCTGAGTAGTTGGAGACTTGGAGATGGCAAATCAGCAAATAAATGAAGGTATCTTTAAGGAAAAAGGCTGTTAACATTATTTTTCCAGAAATGCAGTATCATTTACTTGGAGGAACAGAAATGATTAATATAGTCTTTTTTGTTCAGGGAAGCTATTCCACAAGATAAAAGGCTAGTAATCTAATAACTAGCATATCAGTATTATTTTATTTGCTTTTTCCTGTTTGCAAAATAACTTCAGTGCTATCTTGTTATTGTTGTTATACTTGGCTAGTTATACATCTACGATAAGAGAACATAATTAATGTGAAAAATTATACTGAAATGGTTGTGTTTATTTTGTGTCACTTTAGCAATGCCCCTTCAGGAGTGCTATTCTTATTTTCCACTTGCATTCAATAATAGGCTTGCAGCCAGTGGCATTGTATTTACACAGTTTTTGTCAAAACAATTTTATCTCTAATAGATTTTTATCTACATCGACTGAAAACTTCTGTTTCTGTTTAAAACTTTAATGTAATTTCTTGCATCTCTATTTCAGGCAATAGAAAAACTTTTGAACTTATATATACTTGGCAGCTGTATATTTTTTCTTTCACAGAGTTGATTTATTTTTTAAAATAAGGGAAGAATGTCCTTAAAATTAGGCATCTTATTTTGAAATGGGCTTTGAAGAAAGCAACAAACCTGAGCATAGTCTGTTCCATTCGTTCACCACAGAAAGAAGCATTTCAAAAATACTCCAAATTCTGTGACCTTCAGATGATTAGAATTGGTTACAAATATAAATGAATTCCCCACAAACATTAAATGAACCCCCAAGAAACCTTATTTGAAAATATGTGGAGATATATTTTCATTTGGATGTTCAAGGATTTACATGTGTGGCTCCCTATTAGCATTACTCAGGTAAATCCCATTAAAAAATGCATATGCCTCTGTGTGTATAAATTTATACATGAAGCACAGTTAAAGTATATCAGTGTTAATACTCTACCGTGGGAATACAATATGACAAGGAAATTGGCAATACAATTAAAGTTCACATAGTATTAGAATTTTTTTCATTAAGATAAAAAAAGTTTTCAAGACAATATAAGAGGATAAATTGAGACTTACTTGTGCAACTGTAACAAATGCACATGTTTCAGTATAGCTCTGAAATACATATAATAAGGAAGGTTAATGTTCTGGATCTCTTGAAAAGGACTCTCTTACCATCATGTTGTCCTAATGAGTGTTTGAAATCTTCTGGCCCTGAAAGTAGAAAGTAAAACTCATCTACAAGGATGTATATTGTGATGAGAAAAGTGTTTACTGCTCGCCTCCCTCCCTTTTCTTTTTCTTGCCTTCTTCATTTTCTTCCTCCATTCTCCATTTCTGCTTTTCTCTGCACACTCTGCCTCCACAATTGTTTTCCTCTCTCCTGATTCATGAATTTATTTCTTGTTGTTGTTTTGTGTTTTTTTCCCATAAACATTTGTGCTGTTGAAGAAGGGTGAAGGGTTACAGTGTTGCCTTATGCCAACTATGAGTCATCAGGGGAAAACATAAAGATAAGAGACATCCTTTACATAAATGGATATTTCAGCTCTAATGTGTGTAGTACTTAGTCTTCATTCTTTGCCCAACCAAAGCCATCTGAAATTGAAATGAAAAATGCGTGGTTCTTGACCTTCACATAGGATTCAATTCATAGGCTTAACTTACTCATAATGCTGATTTTGGTTATTTGCCTCTTTCCCCTGTTTCTCATAGATATATTCACCTGACATACTGAAATATTAATGAATCCTACATTAATAAATGCTCATATATATCTGTATACACATATAGAGAGAGCTCATAATTTTGACTTATGAAAGCTACTCAGTTGCAGATGCTTGAGGATGAGACATTTGCTGGATAGACCATTTCTGACAGATCATTTGATGTTAAATGATCTGATTTAGTTTGGTGATCTTCTATTTACCACAGACTTATACAGAGGCATTGGAAGTCCAACATCTACATAGATTTTAGTCCAGATGGAGTTGGGATTGCACTCAAGGAATTTGAAGAGGTTGTAGAGATGGGAAGTTGCTACCCTCCGAAGGCTGTCAAATAACATCCAGAGAAGTGGCTCTTTCTGTGAAGGTCATTTCTCCGTCCTCTCAAGTGTTTCCAGGCCAGCGTCAGAGAGGAAAGCTGTCAGTAATTTCTAACCTGGCTGGGTATCATCTGGTGACCTTGGAGCAAAAAAAAGTCTAACGCAGTGCTGGTTTCTTGAGACACTCACTTGATCTCTCTGTAAATACTGCCCAAGGGGTTTTGTTTCCAAGATGTTCCCGAGAGTTCTACTGGCCTAGGAAGTAGAAAGGGTTTTAAGCACTCAAATTCTTTTTCTTGTTTGCTTTAAAAAGGCACAAAGTCTATATAACAAGGCCTTGAATTGTTTTAGTTCTTTATTTTTTGGGGGGACCAAGATTTTTTTTAACCCTGCAGCTTCTCTGTTTCTCTCTGCCTGCTTTCTTTTCTCTCTTCTCTCTACTCACCAACTCTCATATACTGAAACATTTGTGTTTCCCTAAATATGCAAATTATTTTTTAGCCTTTTCACTTAATTTCCCCAGTTTGTTACAGAGACCTCAAGAGTTCTTCATAGGATTCCCCAATAAAATTTGCTTCTGTCTTTGTTCAAGAGAGGCTTTTGTTTTTCTAAAAAGCTGCCACACGGTGATGCTTCTGGTCTTTGACAGACTAACAGGTGTGTTTACTGTAATCAATGGATCATTCAAGCACAAAAGTTACAAACCAGTCACCTCTCAGTTACGGATTTATTTCTGTAACAATCCTAAATCTTTTGTTATCATCTTTGTTGTAAAACATGCATTAGTACATTGCTTAGGGTGGTGCTATTTTCTAGCTGAAGAAAAAGAATATTTACTTTTGACAGTGACTTAATCTTGATAGGTTAAATTTTACTTAAATTCTATCTCTGTGCACAGGAGAATTAGGTCATTAAATAAAAATGCAATTATTTGTCTATATGCATAGTATCAGGAAAAACGATTTCATCCTAAAAGGTGCACAGCTCCCAGAGCAAAGTAGCATTGAGGAAACTTTCAACCTCGAGTATCTTATTTAAATGCCATGAAGCTATCAGTAATGTTTGGTGCACTTCCTTTCCCATCATTGCTGCTTGACAATAGATTTGTGGGTAAACAGACAATCTCTTTTATAACTGGCCTGCTCCTACCCTGTACACTCTTTGATGGCACTTTCTAGTGTGGGTGGCAGAGGACCGCACTCTTGTGTTGAGCCTTAAACAAGGCTGTGTGGAATTCCAGTGAGTCTGGCAAGAGGGACAGGAGAATGGTGAGGGAGGCAAATGCTGTTTATACACAGTTCTTGGGAACCTGGCAGGAAGATCAGAGCATGGCAGGGAGAAGGAGTCTTCAAAAAATATCACACAAAGCTGACTAGCACTTTTTAATGGGAAATTCTTGTTTTGACTCTAATTTTATGCTTAGATGCTTTTAATTTGATCCACATTTAATTTGCCATTCCTTGGAGAAGGCATTGATTATATGAAAAACTATCTGCTCTATTGCTAACAAAACAGGATTGGTTTCAGGGGCTACCATGATGGCATTGTATTTTAGTGGTGCCTTCCTGGAAACATTGAAGCACACACCTCTGGAGCCATCTCTGTTATTTCTGTGCCCACTCTTCTGATTATGTTGCCTAAAAGCTTTGTTAAAGTCATAGTTCTGAAGAAAAATGGGCCAGGATTGGGTCTTAAAAGATCAGGAAAAAAAGCCAAGTTTGGCCATGTGAGTTATAAAGCATTATAAAGGATATTTAAAGAGCTAAATGGCAGTTGTACATCTGAAAACACATACAATAATATATAATAGGCATGTTTATATATATTTGGATTTCCCAAAACCCAATCACTTTGACATTATAGTGAAAAATAAATGCATTCAACACTGGTGTGACAAGTTTCAGAGAGGCACAGATAGAGAGTCTGAGTTTAGGCTAAGCACATGCATGGTTAACAATTATTTTAGTTAGACATCTGAAGCTGCATGCAGAGAATTCACATCTTCTAGGTTTTAAAAATTAGACGTCCATTATTTCTGAAATTCTAATGGCTGAACTAGCAACAGTAAAGATGTCCAGGTTTCAATGAAATATATTTCATAAATTAGCTTATCATTGCACTGATTTAGCATGCCTAGCAGGTGAGAGACAAAAACATGTGTTATCTTCCCTAGGGAACCTTCAATGAATGTCATTCTGGCTTCATATGTCTTTCTTCTCTCCCCTTCTTGAACTAATATAAAATTCTAATGTGTGCCCTCTAGTTCCATCTTCATTGAAATCTAGCAAAACTGCTGAAGGTAAGATAGTGGCAATGGTGCATGAAAAAAGGGAAAAGGAATACAGTGATTCATAGCATACTTGAAGAAAGTTGCAATTGTTAACAGCACTACTTTTGTATGTAGACAGGTTAAAATATGTCATATATCAGTGATAAAAATAAAGTTATTCATCTTGGCTAGTTTCTTAAAGTTCATGGGAAAGGCACTAAAACTATATTAGTAACTTGAAAATATTTCCATATGTATCTGAGGGCATACCCAGTCACTATCTCCCAAAACAGTAGTCAAGAAAGTAGGTGTATGTGCTAGGACTATCAGCAATCTTGACAAGTGGTTGTTGTTTAAGTACCAGAAATGATAGATATTATGAACAACCTGCTTCTATTATTATGAAAATGAAACCTGACATTTTTAAAGTATAGTAGCTCAGGCCAACTTCTCTTATCTCTGTGTCTTTGTTCTTCTGTGCAAATTTAAACTGTTGATTCAAATATCATTTTGCAAATGGTGTTCATTGGTCTTCATTTCCAGTGAAGCAGATACTGGTGCTTTTAGAAAAGAATGATCCTTCTCCTTTAGCATTATGCCCATTTGCTAGATGAGAAAACTGAGGTATATAACCAAATATGTTTCCTTTTACTGGTAAGAAAAGTAGGCTTTGGAATCCTCTCCACTTTCATTTTTGCTGGTCCTCTTTTTGCTCACGTACAGCCCTTTTCCTTACCTTTTCTTAGGAAGCCTTTCTCAGGAAGACTTTAAGTGGCATCCCCACTTTTTGAATGGAGCTCTCTGGAAGAGCTTTGGCCAGAATTTTCTTCTGATAATGACAGGATGAAGATGTATCAATCAATGGCTTGTTACAGTCTTTGAGAAAATCCACATAGTTGAAATTAGACTGCTAAAATCTAGCCAATAAATGTTGGTACCACTGGTGTAATTTAAGAATATGAGTGCTGACAATTACTATTCTTTTTAGTAATTGAAGCTGAGAACTTTATGTCTTTGGAGCATTGAGCTACCATGAATCTACTCTGCCCAGCCCTATGAAATATGCCTTTTTATTCGGAGCACAAACATATCCAAGAACCCTTCTAGAGTTACTTGAAGAATTAAAAGAATTATATTATCAGCTTGACTACACTTGCCTTTCTCCATCAAAAGAGAAAGTATGTCAGTGCACCCTGAAAAGGTATACCTTTAAGCTATCAAAAGCAAACAAACCCCCAAATCATGGAATATGAAAATGCACCAAAACAGGAATTTATCTAAAGTCTTTGGATCACTATTTCTCCCTTTATTGTCTTTCCATTCAAAATAATGCAAATGACTGCCATTGGTTCTTGTAGCCTAATCATGAGCATGAAATTGCATGTGTTCTCATTTCTGTGACTTCAGCAAGCCTGACCTATACAGTAACTCACAAAGTTAACTAGAGAAGAATTTAGAAGAAGCTGTTCAAAGACAGACATTTTAGAAAATGTGTTGATTTGAGCTGGTTTTGGTTTAAAAGCTATAACAAAATATCTCATTGTTAAGTAAGATTTGGTTTCCATTAGTTACCTCCCAGGTCGTCTTTTTTTACTATTCGCTTATGTAGAAATTAGTTTTTTGGCACTATTTTATAAATAATAATAGTGATCATTTTTAGATTGCCTTTTTGAGGAGCACATGTGAATGCATTCCCTTTTGGTCAATTGCCTCAAGCAAGAAGTATTGGGTCTTCCTTTCCTGTTTATTACACTTCCCACTCTGTCATTATCAGGTCTGATGTTTAGCAAAAACGCTTTCCAATTGCCTGTATGTGCTTTGACAGAACTGACAGTAGAAACTGTATCTTAACTTACTTGAATCAGTACTGTAGAAAAGCACCCAGGCATGCTGAAGACAGCTTTTATGAGGTACATTTTGTCAGTGTAAACACTATGAAATCCAACACATTTGGAAGAACATACTCTGTATTTGTTAGAATGAATGAATCACTAATGGATTAAAGAGCACAGCCAAATAAACCTAGACTAGTCATAAGCATATGTGGCCTAATATTCAAATGTAGGAAATCCAATTAAGCTCCAGCTCTCCTTAGTTTTTCATTCATGAGGCAGTAGCTCTACCGAAAAAGCAAATAACTAAAAAGTTTCTTTTACCAAAAAAAAAAGGCATTGCATTTTTAAAATATAAGTTTGAAGTTAGTCTTCCACAGATAGCCAATTTAATTATGCTAAAAATGACATTTTTAATTAAACACCAAGGTAAGCATAAATGGATTTCAAAATAATTAATCAAACATCAAAAAATTGAAACCTTTTTCTGCTTGAGCAGCAGAAATGAAAGAACCAGTCTTCGGGTCTCATAGAGATTCAATCTAATTTAATTCTCTGTCTTCTCTAAATAAACATTCCTAAAACCTTTTTTTCATCTGGGGGAATAAGGATGAGAGGGGTAATCAATATTTCTAGCATTTTAATTAAAACCGTTAGTGGAATAAATCCATTTAATTATCAGTTAATGAAATACAAGGTCATTTACCTGACAGGAACTTTGAGGGTGGATTACTAGCTGGAATAAAGCAGAAGAACCCAATGTCACAGCCATTTAACTTCTGTCAAATTTAAGGTTAAAATCCTTTTAGACTGTTTAACCTATTCTCTACCATTTTTCTATTATGTATGCCAATTGGCAAGAGAAATGCATGTGAAAACTTATTTTACATTTAATTGTGCTGCAAAGTTTTCATTAAATCTCTGCAAATATCTTTATATTTCTAAGGCATGAACTGAAAGACTACAATAGATTTCAATGTAATTTTATTTTTATTTCATGTTTATCACTTATGAACATTTGTTTTTTTTACAGCAAGTCTTATGCATTATTTTTTCTTCTTTTATAAATATGAATTAATTAAATATAAATTTCAGCAGTCTGTAAATTTAGTATGCAAATATGGAACAAATATGCAATAGTAAACAAATCACTTTAAATAATTTATGGTTAATATTTTATAACCCGTTTTTGAAGGGGCCTGGATTTCATAAAAATAATATTAAAATGTAAGAGCTGATTGGTCACTAAACTGCATTTGCAAGTTGATGTGGCAGATGATTTTAAGTTGGTTTCACAAATAAAGAGAAGGCAGAAAGTATGTTGTAGAGAAAAGTTCCTTGCCTTTGATGGAGACACAGGGTTTCTCTAAGCAGCTCACATGGCTCACATTTTATCTAGATCACTTTTAAAAATGGAGCCTGAGAAGGGCTCTTGTTCTTTCTTTTTTAAACATAGATGTTGAATTAATTATCTAGGGCTTGGGGTTTTCTTATAATTTTGTAGATTTGAGTTCATCTCATAATCATAAATGTCAGAATTAAAAAGGTAACTTGTTATTGGAGTCTTTTTCTTCTTTTCTAAAATGTAGTCATGTACAATGCAGACAAGTATATGCAATTTACTCTACAGTATTTCATCTTGAGCCACATTAGCTGTGTACTGTGCAAGGAGCCCAGTATATCTTACAGTATTTTGCCTATTTTTTTTAAGTGTATTTTTTTTCTTAGTAATCTCTACGCCCAACATGAGGCTCCAACTCATGACCCCGAAATCAAGAGCTGCATGCTCTTCCCAATGAGCCTGCACTGAGCCAGCCAGGTGCCCCAGCGATTTACCTTTTATTTATTATTATTATGATGATAATGATTTTTTAATGTTTATTTATTTTTGAGAGAGGAAGAATGTGAGTGGAGGAGGGACAGAGAGAGGGAACAGAGGGTTGAATTAGGCTTTGTGCTGACAGCAGAGAGCCCAATGTGGGGCTCAAATCCATGAACTGGAACCATGAGATCATGACCTGAACCAAAGTTGGACACTTAACTGACTAAGCCACCCAGGCACCCCAGCAGTTTGCCCTTTAAAGACATACTAGTGATCCAGTCTAACTTCTAAATGTTAATTGCAATAAATTTACAAAAATCCATACCAACTAAAAAAGAAATCACTTACCAGCTCAAATATGTTTTAATCAGACCAAGGTTCCCCATACATATACAATAATAGCCAAAGCAGCATTGTTAGACCTATTTTGCATTCATCTAGACTGTGCATAGATTTTTAATACTTTGAGAAAATAGTAAAAACTATTCAGAAGGCTGGTTTAGGCTGGGTAATTCCAAGAGTTCTCTTTCTCTATTTCATATTCTTTAAAAGTTAATTCTTTGACTTACCAAAGAGGATTGTAAAATTTGCTTATTCTAAGCCATAAAGTGAGACATATAAAGGAAAAAATTATATATAATAGCTGATTATTTTAACTTTGATTGGAAAACATATAAATAACCAAGGATAGCCCCAGATGGACACAGAAATCCTTGGCTCTTGCATAGGTTATTGGATGCTCTACCTACTGACCAGTCACAGGAATTTGCCCAGTAGCCTCTCTCTGCCCTTTCACACATTTTAATGCGTGGCCCACCTTGGGTGGCCAGTGAACACACTTATGCAGTGTCTGCCTTGTCCATTCCTCCACATTTCCAACCACTTTCTGTACTTTAAGCAAGGTGCTCATGTCTATTCTATTTGTGCCTCATGTCAGCCAAGCATCATGAAGTTAACTCTTTATACATTGTTTGATTGGCTCTTTGTCATCATGGTGGTGGCATGGTGTCTAAATGTTACAAATAGTCTAGCTAGTCTTTGGGGGATCAATTGCAGCTCTGTGTACTGTGGAAGATCTACTTCCTATAGAGATTATAAACAACAATTTTTTTAATGTTTATTTATTTTTGAGAGAGAGACAGAGGCAGAGCATGAGCATGAGCAGGGGGAGGGTCAGAGAGGGAGACACAGAATTTGAAACAGGCTTCAGGCTCTGAGCTGTTAGCACAGAGCCTGATGTGAGGCTTGAACTCATGAACCCTGAGATCATGACCTGAGCCGAAGTTGTACGTTTAACTGACTGAGCCACCCAGGTGCCCCTAAACAACAAATTTTTATGATTTCCTTTAGGTCCCTTATATCCTAGATTCATTGTTTTTGACTACCCTTTTTCCTCCCACCTTTGACTATCTTCAAAGTCCATTGTAAATCTTTCTATATACATATTCTCTTAGGAGTCTTATCATTTATGATGATTTCAACCACCATCATAAGCAGTGGTGTCCAGATGTATGTCTCTAGTTCAATCACTGTGCATTTTGCATCCTACAGTTCCATCTTCAATTAATTCTATAGAAGACTGCCAGTTTTATGTGATGGTGACACCTAAAACTTTCCATAATAACTAAATGTATCTCTTCATCCTTTTCTACTTTTCCCGTCATTACCCTGCTAGTACTGCCTTCAGCAATAGATACCAGAAGTCATTTTCACTCTTCTTCTCTCTTTTATTTCCCAAATAGGAACCATCAGCCACCAACTTCTACTGAATCTTCTTTGATAAGGCCTCTTGGAATCGTACTTGTCCATTTCCCCAGCTGTCCCAGTAGCCTAGGCTTTCATCTATTTATGTCTCGATGACTCCACCAGCCTCTTACCTGTCTTTCCTTCTCTTAGAAACCCAGAATATCATGGAGCTGGATTATTTTTAAGCATTCTTTTGCCTTCTGATCCTTATAAAACAGAAAATTTTCCTAGAAGGAAATTCCATGCATTATAATCATTCCCTGTTGCATCAGATCCAAGTTATTTGGCCTTTTCTTTAAAGATACTTCCAGCCATCACACCAAATCAATTTTTCATTTCCAGTCAGGAAAATTACTCTCCATTCAAGCTAAAACTCGGCTGCTTTCCTCTGAACTTCTTCTCCTTTGTCCTTGCTTGATATTTCTTCCCCTTTCTTCTTTCTGAATGTGCATCTCTCAAACCTCTCAATCCATTGCTGAGTTACTCCCATGCAACTTGGTGTGTCCTGACATTTAAAGTGCTAAGGAATTGCTGTATTAACTGGTACATATTTGGCCTCAATTTAGGTATTCTACCATTGAAAGTTTAGTTACCCTGTTTGGCCTGTTTTGCTTTCTTTCTCTTTTATTAATCTATAAATAAGGTTTGTGTATCAATTTCTTCGTCTATAAAATAGGCATAACAATATTTATCTCAGTGAACATGAAAAAGTTGTTATGTATTAAGTAACAGGTTTGTATTTGTTCATTTGCTTTTTCTGGTCTCTGTGTTAGCAAAACTAGAGCAAACCAAAGATTGCCTCATTTTGTGTGTGGTCATGAATTAGCATGTTCAACGGAAAAACACGATAATTGATTTCTACCATTTCATGTTCATGCAAGTTGAATGAGTGGCAATTTCCAGGTTTCTGCCTATTAAAAACCTGTGCAGACTCATAGCAGCAAATCAGAAGACCCCTGTCTTGGGCCATTTGGGTTCTTCTGCCATGTTCAGAAGTCTAATTTGAAATCATTGTACCTTAAACTCTTACTAATTGCTCAAACTTAAAGTCATTATTTTAGATCATTATTAAAAATCAGACTTAGCACTATAAAATGCCCATAATTTTTAGCAGCTATATATCTGCTGTGTAATTTCCTCTTTCAAAAAATGTCATGCTCAATTTAATATTGGTCTGTCGTTCGCAAGTGGCTGGGAGTCTTTGTGAGGCCATTACAAACTCTAGTTTCACAAGAGTTGGGCTCTGAAGCCTGCACCACTGACATTCTGGGTCTCTCTTCCTGTCACAATCCCACAGCATATTTTTCATACCCTAAGGGCTCCCCTAGGGGATGTTCTGTCATGGAATGAAGTGGCATTGACTAAAAGAATTTTCTCCTCTATGAGAAAGTGAATTGAGAGGAACCCAATCACAAATGCAACAAACCAATTAAAACAAAACACAGTTCTGTGGATTTATTAGTTAAGAATGAGATATACTACACTGATAGTCTTTTAGGAAGATACCTTGTACACAATTAAAAATATTAAGCAGATATTTTTATAAAATATATAGAGGATACAAGAGAATCATCTTTTAAGCACTTCTATAAATTCACAAAACTATGTAAGATTTGCAATCTTAATCTTGTTTAAGAATTAACTTTTGGGGGGCGCCTGGGTGGCGCAGCCGGTTAAGCGTCCGACTTCAGCCAGGTCACGATCTCAGGGTCCTTGAGTTCGAGCCCCGCGTCAGGCTCTGGGCTGATGGCTCAGAGCCTGGAGCCTGTTTCCGATTCTGTGTCTCCCTCTCTCTCTGCCCCTCCCCCGTTCATGCTCTGTCTCTCTCTGTCCCAAAATAAATAAACGTTGGAAAAAAATAAATAAAAAAAAAAAAAAAAAAAGAATTAACTTTTGGTTGTAAAATATTTTGATGAGGAAAATACAAAGTGAGGAGTTGAATTCAGAAGAATTCATCAATAGAAATACTGTGTCAATGGTTAAAATTGATTATTGAAAGAGAAATAACTATCAGGAAAAGCATGAATATGCAGCAGATTAAGAAATAGTTGACTGTGGCAGGGATTATTATCTCATCAGAAAAATGAGTTTTATTTGAATAATTTAATTTGAATTAAGATATAAAGAACCTTTTGTAATAAAATATTTTCTGAATTGGTAAGCATAAAAATCACTATGGTTTCACCATAAGACTTTCTACTTAATGTTCAATTAAGAACGGAATTCAAGTTTCAATTTATTTCATGCATTGTAAACCTATGCAGAACCTATGGTTCTGCTTGATTTTTAGACGATTCCTACAAATTCCTTGAAGGACCGAAGTATCCCACTGATTCTACCATGTTTTGCCTGTTTTGCCACAGGATCACTACTCTTTGTCTGAACAATGTTAGATTCAGTCTCTGAGGAGAGAAAGAGAGACAGAAAGTGAGAGAGTGAATTGGTTGTAACTGGGGGAGATTATCACCTTTGTTATCAACCTTTCTTTTCTCTCAGTTACCTTCTACCCTGATTATACTATTCAATTCAATAGGTAGCTCCTATTCGTTAAAATATTTTTCATTTTTGAGAGGAAAGGGAAAATACAGGAGAGAAGAAGAAAAAGAAGGGGAAGGAAAAAAGAAAAGCTGGCAGAAAAAGTAAAAATTGTCCTCCCAAAGAATTTTCAATCACTCAGAAATGTGTGTGGGATAAATACATATAGTAACATAAAGTAAAAGCCAGGGATTAAGGAGGGCGCTTGTGATGTGCACAGGGTGATATATAGAATGATTGAATCACTATATTGTACATCTTAACCTAATATAACACTATATGTTAACTAACTGGAATTAAAATAAAAATTTTTTTAAATAATAAAGAAAAAAAGGCAGGGTGATGATATATTAATTTATGACATGTGGATGAATATATATTAGAATTAATCGCATTTCATATTTTTATTGTCTTTCCTGTTTGTCTTTCAGGTTTTTTTTCTAGTTTAGCTAATACAGGGTTACTTCTGAGGGATGGTAGAGTCAGTACTTTGAGGATTGTATACCACTGTACCTTTGCATACTCTTCTACCCAATAAGGTACTACAGATTGCAACTGAGGGGGAGTGGAATACACTACCCCAAAATGTGCCACTTTGGCATGTGGACTGTTGTGAGCTGAAAGCAGTTAAGACCCAGTGGACTCAGGAAAAACTTTTTATCTCTGTCTAAAAGGATTTAGGTGGAGGGCCTGTAACAGGGAGAGGGCTATTGCCAAAAGTAACTTTTTATATTAGAAAGATGTATCTGCATGGTGTAGCAAACGTTTGTTTACAAAACATTTGCTCACCAAACATTTGCTCTTCTCATCTTCCTGTGAATTGTCTTTCCCTACCTTGAAGCCCCAGACCCCTACTTCTTTATCCTTAGTTCAGGATGCTATATAAAAATTTTTCTCCCCAACACAACAAAAGCCTCATTTTTACTTAGAGTTAGGGATAGATAAGAAAGTGCTTTTCCATTTTTGTGCTATTTTCTTTAATAATGACTATCATTCTGAAAGTTTGTTCTAGAAATTGAATATTATAAAAAAAATTGAAGTCAACCCTAACTGTAGCAGCCTATGATTCTGATAATTGAACTTCTTTCACCTGAACACTTACCTACTCACTAACATTCTATTATTACCTTCTGTCTTGGTGATATCTGTGAACTATGTGAATCTGTATCTGGTTCTCAGCTGGATTGTAGATGAAAGATTTTAACTGTAATTCAAACTAAGGACTAAACCATATAGCATGTTTGCACAATTTATCACTGGATCTTTTAGTAAATCTGTTTTTGAGTGATTGATTTTATTTTATTTTCAAGCTTTTTTTTCCAGTTTTATTGAGATGTAATTGGCATGCAACATTGCATAAGCTTAAGGTCTATAACATAATTGTATATATATTATATACAACATAATTATATATATATACATATACATATATGTGTATATATGTACATATACATATATACATATACATATATGTGTATATATGTACATATATGTATATATGTATATTACACACACACAGTGATTACCACAATAAGATCAGTTAACATCCATCACCTCGCATAGTTACAAATTTTTTCTTTGTGATAAGAACTTTGAAGACCTATTCCTCTAGCAACTTTCAGATATACAGTACAGCAATGTTAACTATGGTCGTCATGTTATACATTACATCCCTGGGACCTATTTACCTTATAATGGAAGTTTGTACCTTTTGACCACCTTCACCCAATTCACTCCCCACTTCACCCTCTCCCCCTCTCACCTCCATGTTGATGTAAATCTTTTAAAATATTGATAATCAAGTTTTGATGTGTAAGGCAAGGTTTTACATGCTTTGGGAGATTCCTTGACTTTAAAGAGCTCATGCTTTAGTTTGGAAGATAAGACCTACATACCTGCACAGATGTTTAGTGATTTCACTGCCAGTGCAAGGTGGTCTGTGATGCATAGTGGAAGAATAGAAGTGTAACGGTTGGAACTGGGGAGTTGGTGTTTGTGATGGCTCTTAGAGGACTTTCTGGTTTTAAGTAAGTAAGAAAGCAGACTAGAGAAGGTATTTCATACAGAGAAATGTTGCTTACAAAGACATAGGGGTAAGAAGCTTCTATTTTGGAGCCAGTAATGAGTAGACAAATGGCCTAAGGAAGAAGGTTGTGTGCAAAGTAATGGGAGATAGATAAGATTGGAAAAGGATATTGGGGTCAGACTGAAAGAAGACTTTTTTGCCAACCTAACCTTTTTGTGTAGGTAGGTGAGTTGGACTATATTTTCTCAGGTTTATGGCGGTCATGTTATGTGAAATATAATCAGAAATATAAAGAAAGTTAGTATATATTAAACTTGTGTCTTTTAAGATAAATCTGTTGGTTTCTCCAAAGATAAGTCTGTCCTTTTGTTATTTAGTGAAAATCAGAAGGAGTTGCTTGACATGAACCATGAGAAAGATTCAGCCATCTACTAGTGAAGTAAAAGAAATAAAAGTAATATACTCTACCAGCAGAGCTAATTTTGATTTATTTGTTTTGTTTTGTTTTTTAGGTTGATTTTTTTAAAGAAATGTGTTTGAAAACTCCATGCTTAAAAATGTATTTATGAAGCAATATTTACAGCAGATATGACTATAAAAATATATTCAAAGTAAACATAAATCTTTCCATTTTTATGTGACTTTTATCTGCCCATCAAATTTTGTTCATTATCAAAAGTGACTCTATTTTAATAAATCTTTTTCTCCCTCAAAACTTTTTCCCTCTCATATTAATCTATTTAGAGGCTGTAAGACTAGGCATGGAATATTTTGCTTATTTTTAAGACAATTTCTTGTAATATAATAAATAGGAAACTGGTTTCTTTTTCTTAGAGTTTCTTCTGATTTACTATGAGTAAACATCACCTGGGAGTGCTGGTTAAAACTCACCCACCCCCAGAAACTAGGATTCATATGATGCTAATTGGTCCTTGGAACCTGCATTTTAGTGAATCCACAGGGTGATTGGGAAGCTGGTGGTCTGAGAAACGTTATCCAGAGTGAAGGAAAATAAACCAACTGAGTGGAGAGTGAACTCTCTCTTGTCTTAAATATGTATATAAGGGCAAACAAATGACTCAGTGCCTGATGCTGTGGGTCTACTCTTGCATCTCTGAAGGCCTTCTCTAAAGAAGATCTTTGGAACTTAAAACCAGAAGGGATATTTGTGAGGGTTTGTCACACATTTCTAAAACCAACATTCGGTGCTTCTGTTTCTCTTCCTTCTACTTCCTTGCCTAAAAGCCCAGTGAATTTAATGGGCAGAATGTGGATAATACTGACATATGGCAACCCTATTATAAGGAATTTTGTCATAATATAGTCTCTAGAATAGAGAAATAATTTCATAAAACCTCAAATGCATTTAAACAGGATTGAGAATTCCCCCTTGCATCAGTTTCCAGGGCACTGCCCTCAACACTGATCCAGGAAGAATGTTCCCATATGGTCTTCCAGGAGCCCAGGCCCTGATTTGCCAGAAGAGAAAGGGCCAAGGAATTCATTGTAACAGCTTGGAGAATGGCTTTGCAAACACAAGAAATATTCATTTCCTAGTTTGTCAGCTGAAAAGGAGCTCAGAGAATAAAGATACTGATTCATGCTGACCCTATGGTAGGCTATGGTGAAGGGGTCAATGGTGGCAACAGGAGAGAAGCCCAACTCTCTTTTAAGTCACTGGCAACAAGAATTTTCAGTGGTAGTAACTGCCTAACACAGCAAGTGGGCCTACTGATCCACCTGCTAGCTCTTGTCTCTCATTGCGCCAACATTTACCACAATGGCTGTGATTTCTGGTATTTTCAGTTTCAGATTTAAATGTAAGCTCATGAGGGACATTTTTTGTCATGGTCACTTGGGTTTCTCTCTGCTTAAAATACCGCCTTATTCATAGCAGGGTATCAATGGGAACTTTTGTGCAATATTATGAATGTTTTTCTAATGCTTAACCAGAATATGAGCACTTTTTCTAAAAATGTGTTTTTGGAAAGGCTTGCAGGTTTTTTTACTATAATCTTAGCATGCCTTGGGACAAAAGAATACAGTGATGTGTTACATGGGTACCATTTATTCCATATAATGATGAAGCTGTTTTCATTAAAATGATTAAAAATAAAAAGGTAGTGTACACTATTAACGGTACTTGAAAATTGGCCCATCTAATTGATATGGTAAGGAAAGAACATGAAAGTCAGTTTTGTATTTAACAAAAATTCATTTTAATAATTAATTGTTGATAGTCCAGCACATGGTAGGTTGGCAATAAAGAACTACTCTAACACATCTGGATCTTTAAGATAAAGCAACATAGATTGTTTTAAAAATGAAGTTTCTGCTGGTTTGAGGCTTCAAGTATGAAATGACATTGCAACTGATGCTTTCTCTGGTCTCTGGGAAGGATGAATAGAGGTTAGGAGGTAGATAGTCACATTGATAATATTAACTCTATTATAGTCATTTGTTTATTACATGTAAGAAAGGTGCCAATCTGTGGAGATTTTTCAAGTCAAAGGTTTCTGCCCCCCAAATGATCATTGAAAGATTATAATGTCACATCTTTAAAATGTGAAAGCTGTGGGCTCTATATTTTGTAAAGAATACTCTTTTTCATTTTGACAGAGTTTTCGCTCATATTGTATGTATCTCCCTCTTTAATATTTTAAATTTGGTGTGTACTTCAAAACTGATCGCTGTTTTGTGATTTACAACCTTGGAGAAAAATAACATAGTAGTCATAACTTTGCAGTTTTTTGTGATGCATGAAGATCAGATTTTTTAATGTTGGTTAATGCTTTGCTAATTAAAGTGTGCATGTTAATTAAAGCAGAGGCTAATGTTAATTACCTATATTAATGGAATCTCATGTAGCACCTGCCTGAAGCAATGGGTTCAATTTTCAAAATATCTCAATTAAGGCTGAAACTTTTGATTTGCATCTAGTAGGGTTTCAATTAACAGCATTGAAAACTTAAATAACACTCTTAGGGGTGCAAAATATCAGTGATTATATGAAGTATGGTGGAGTTTGGTAGGTGAATTTATAGAGACTCGTTTTTTTTTAAAGTCTAACTACATTTATTTCTTGTCTACTGGTCAAAATTCTGTTCATCAGCCACGACCCAGTGAAAACAATATCTCTTCCATGAGGTATTTTCCAGTTCCCATTATAGTATCAGCACTTGTTTGTTGCTCTTCTTTTATGCCATTCTGCCTTGTATTATAATTACTTGTTACAGTCTGTGTCCCTTGCTAACTAGAAGCTTCTTAAAGGCCTGTCTCCATCCCTTACAAGGGCCAGCACACCTGATAAGAAGCTAGCATATTTCGATAAGTTGAAGACAGTCTTTAATTGTTTGCAAAGCAACTAAATACATTTATTGACTGAAGTGGAAATGAGTGAACTTTTCACTTTTAGCACATGACAGTTGCACTGTTGCTATATTTATGCCTGCTTTAAGTAAAGCATGAAATTGCTGTTTGTGATCTTATTGCTTTTATCACCTTAAAGATTGATGTTTTTGTTAATTTCAGTTAACTATGAGCTGGAATGGGGAAGAGGCTACTTGTTCAAGATAAAATGGTCAGTGTTATGAGACCAGAGGACCTGTGTTTATGCTGGCAGGGGTGATGTTAATATCCCCTTTCAGTCCCAGGTTTAGAATCTGACCATTCTGCATGCAAATTTAGCTCACGACCATAAGCACAGACACTTTAAACAAGTTGTTCATTTAAGAGAGCCATAGAAGGTTTGTTGTATCTTGGAAGATAACGCATGGGGTTGCCACGTAGTGGACCCAAATCTTAAAAAAATGAATTAAAAATATAAATAGATGGCTAGAGACAAATACATTGTAATCAGTATGCTTATCAATTCTCCTGAACTTACTGTTATGTTTGCTGAAGACCCAATAACAAGTATTTCTATTGGGTCTTTGGAAAGGATTATGAGCTAATGGTGCTAACCTTTTTGACCTCTAGTATAATCCTGGTTTCAGAAAAATATTTTCCATTACTCTGCATAATAGGGGAAGCAATAATCTCCTTGATAAGTATACACAAATAGATCACACACTGATTTGCAGCTCCTGGAAATAAGTACTAGTTACTGGTGTTCCTTCGCAAACTTTGACTCTGACTGTTGATTGCAGCGGGGCCAGGATTTGTCTTCATTCAACTGTGGAGAATATCAAATAAGCATAAGATTTCTATGTGTAAGGTATAACCAGCAAGGTGTCATAAAAGGCACTGTTTACTGTCCTGATGTACTATTGGCATGCTGGTAAAAAAAAAAAATTAAGGTAAACAGGATTAGTATTGATTGAGCAAGAATATGTCATCCTGATGGCAAGCCATGTGATTACTGGAAATGAGATGTGAATGTATCTGTTAATGAAGAGCAATGCAGGCTTAGATGTGACAGTGAGAGAGCTCTCTTACTTCATGTCACAACTGGTTCATTGTTGGTTAGTTAGTAGGTGGAATAAATGCAACAATTAGCTGGAGAAATATGACAAATATGCAGATCAGATTTTCCCAGGATGAGGCAATGGGCCAGGTCTTTACAACTCGGAGAGCAAAGTCACCAAAGCATCCATTCCCCATCGTGGCACCATTAAGGTGGCAGATGGCAGAGCATTAGCAGAAAGACACTGGGAACAGCTGGAAAACATCTGGTAGGAAGTGACAACCTAATGGGTGTGCTGGGCTTTTCCTAATTGTGAGGCAATCACTCAAAAAGCCTGGAAAGAAACTTCAATGTTTTGGTGATGGGAGAATGAAGTTGGATGGAGTACTACATTCTAGTTCAGTGATTTGAGGGAATTCTGAAAATAAGTGGACTTTAGAGCCTGGCGAAGAGAAAAAACTATAGAAAATTAATTTGCTTTTCCCCAAGCGTTAAATAAGAACACACTTTTTAAAGGTGTCTGTGAGGCTCACAATGGACCTGGAATCTACTTTAGGAAGAAATTTGATTCATCACCAAATTATGAATAATATTTAAAATGTAGGATTTTGAGGGTATATGGAAAGGTTAGGTGTTCAGAGAGAATATGGAAACACTAATTAAACTGGAGTGAGGAAGGTGGACTACTTAATGACTCTATTCACCATTCCTCTCTCTTGATTTACTGTCTCATGACTTTTCTGGAACCTAGATGAAATATAAAAAGGCTTTTTGGCTATTTCTGTCTCTATATTTCTTCACTTTTTTTTCCACTCCAGCCATTTGTCCTTGACTGTCTATGTCTCATTGCTTGCTCTCCCACTTTCTGACAAGGATCACCTAACTTTTCATAACCTCTCTGTCAAGATTCACCGTACAGAGAGTGACATTTCATTTTGGAAATTTATTATTTCCCATAGAACAGGAACAGTGAGGACAACTTTCCCTATGGGGCTGATAGGTAGAATTTGGGGAGACAAAGGCCACCGTTGCCTGTTACATTATTAGGGCAGATTTTCTCACAGGTTACCAGACAAACCCTTAGTTACTCCATGAAGCCTGTGTTGGTGCCGGAGGATCTGTGAATTTCCCAGTTGCTGTTCAAATCACTTAGAGGATTAAACCAGACTGTTCAAAGTACAGCCTTTCAATAAATGTTAGGTCCATCTTCCCCCTTAACCACTGGGCTGTATGTCTGTCCTGCCCTTGCGACCCAGGCTCAAACAAATAAGTAAATGAAAACAAGAAGTGGAACAATTTACTATACGCAAGGTCTGACCACCTTACTTTCCAAACGTCTGGCGTGTATGTGTTCTCTTCAGAAAAGGCAGGTTGCTGTGAGCAGAGGGTCAGGTGGAACCCAACTACAGAGAAAGAAGGGGGGAGGTGGAGGGATGAGGGAGTGAGGAGCCAGAGATGAGAGGGGAAACAGTTGGACAAGAATAGTTGAGTCAGGATGGCACATAAACAAAAGCCCTAGAGAAGTAGTTCAGAGAAATGGTGGTAAACAGGGAACAGGAGGTCACAGGGGAATAGGTATAGTGTCTCCAGAAAGGAATAGCAGGGAGACGAACTGAATGTTCAACATGTACTGCAACCCCAGCCCTAAATTTCTAAGTTACCACAGGACCCCTATTGACAGTGCATATCAATACATCATGATAATGGTAATAAATTATTACTGACTGGGAACCAGCAATCAGAATTGTCAAGAAAAAGTTCCTTACAGCGAGGCGGCATTACTCATCACACCCTGGACCTATGAAGGGAAGGAGTGACAAGATGGCTGAGTGGTGAGCTATTCCAGGGCAAGGTAATAATTAGGGCAGAGAAGGAGCACATTGTGGTGGCACCCAGCAACTAACATTTCATAATCACTGTAATTTCTAGAGGTAAAGGAGCAGAGAGGCGTTTGTCTGTTTGTTTGTTTCTGTTTTTTATTGAGTCCACGAAACACAGGATAACATATGTTGAGCCTTGCAAGAAAGTTACTGATGTGTATATCTTACACAGGGACTTCGTGCCACACCCCAGCTATTTCAGTTGCCTTAGCCAGGGACTGGTTGGGGATTGGGAATCATGGTTGCAGGACTGCCTGCTTAAGAGGATGCCAGAGATGGGTAGTAGAAGAAGCTCTAGACTGGGAGCCAGAAACCCCTGGCTCTTCCTCTTTACTTATGTGACTTTGGACAAACTCATTTATCTGATCTCTGGCTTCTGCGTCTGTTCAGTGGGGATACAAATACCAGATCTCCCTGAGCAGAGCCTAAGATTGTTGTACCTATCAAATGAGAAAATGTATGTGAAATCACATGAGTCATAGAGGGACAAATGTAATGTATTGTCAAAAAGTATCACTATCCTATTCTGAGTGATGATCGAAGCATTTATTCAGGTATGCAGCGAATTGTGAGCTAACGTAGGTGAGAGATAGTGAACCCAGGATCACCACATCCAATTAACCTGTTAATTTACATACTGAGTCAAATAACAGAACAAAATCAATACTTGTTTCAAGGAAAAGAGATTATTTGGGATGGAACTATAAAATATAAATATCTCGTTATGTAAATATAAAATCTTACAGTTCTCTTCACACGTCCAATAAAAGGGTGGAGAGTTTCTTTTTGGGTATGGAATTCTGACTAAAAGCAAGCTATTTATCATTTTTTAAAATACAGTTCTTTCTTAAGGCCAGTCCTCAAACTGCAAAGTAGGATATTGAAGACAGCTGCGCATTTAGTGCCAATATAAAATGACTTTGTTCCTCACTGTCATCTTTTATTCCCACACATTTCTTTCTGCCTCAGAACTCTACTCAAGCTGAAGTCCCAGCCATCTTTAAATACCAATGTGAATACACAGGTGAATTGTCATGTGAAATGTTTTATGTTCTAGATTTGTCTGATTGATTCCTCACAGTGTCTTGTAACTTTTTTCTCTGCCCCCTATTTCCTGGAAACTGTAAGTTTTGTCCTGAAGCTTGCTTGGAATAAGGTTAAACATTTTGGCAAGTGTACTTTCTATGGCATCTCATTAAGTCAGGTTGTCCCTTACTTGCGATGCTAACGTGGTGACAGCTACATACATAGATTTCCCTTGTCATTAGCAGGTAATCTATAGGGCAGTGCTTTGACATCGTGTTAATATTCAGTTCACCATGAAAAGTTTGCTTAATGATTTTAGAATCCATTGATGAGTCTTTCTGGAATCAATTATTTCTTTGTAAAATGGTAGTTTTCTAATTCTATTGTTTCTTTCACATTTTTTTTTACCAGGCATTATTTGTCTATAAATCTTCCTTTTCAACTTCAGATGAACTACAGTTCCTCTTTCTTCTTTCCTTACCAAATTTTGAGGTAAGGAGTTGCTGTAATAGTCACCTTCAGTAGTGACACTCCTTTTTTCATTCTCTTTTTTGAGTAAAATTATAGATTGATTGATTTTATTCAATATGCTACAATCAATTAGAATAATTCTTCTTAGGATGCTTAGATTGTCTCAAATTTTCCAAAAAGGAGCCTCATCTTGATGACTTCTGTACCCTTTTGACAGATCCCATTAGTCAATGAATGCTTTGCTTTCTGGCACAAGATGTCCCAGGCTCACTTTATTCTTTTCCTGCTCCAAATTTGTAAAAGGATTTTTAAATGATATGTTCGGCTATTTTTGTAAGGAAACAAGCTGTACCAGACTGTCTCTTTGCCTCATTCATTCATTTAGCAAGTACTCACTAAGTGTCTGCCATGTGTCAGGAACCTGCAATATCAAAATAAATCTGGCTTATGTCCTATTCTTGGGGAGCTTAAAATCTAATAGGATAGAGGAGTCAGGGATATCTAAAGGTGGGAAGAGATACATGTTTTATAATAGAAGGGCGTATCATATGTTGAGGAAATTCAGGTGAGGGGGAAGGTTATTGGGCCTGTTGGAATGTGTGGGATGTGGAGTTGCAGAGACGGAGAAAGCTTGTGAAGAAGCAGAGGTGGAAAGGTTGTGTACCTGGGAGGACATGGTTCAGTCTAATGTGCGTATATGTGGGGTTTGCTGTATGTTAGAAAAGGAAGTCACAGAGGGTACAGAGGAAGGTGGACTGGGATCTACCACTGAACAGTGTTTAAAAAGTGTTCTAAGACATTCGAATTCTATTCTAAAGAAAATGGCAACCATGAAAAGGCTTTTATTCTTTGTTGTTATTATTTTATTTTTAAACCAGAGCAGTGATATGACAGATGTGCCAGAGGAAGCTTCGCAGAGAGGCCTTTTCTCATGTGGGCCATCATAAGGAGAATGTAATCATACTGCTGGTCAGTTGGATGTTGAACCAACTGGCTAGTAAAGGGTATAATGACTAGAATACCAGGGCACTAGGTACTTCTGTGATATTTCTTACATGCAACAGCAGATCACCAACAAAGTTTTTTTTAAGTTTATTTAAAATTTTTCTTAATGTTTATTTATTTTTGACAGAGAGACAAAGCATGAGTGGGGGAGGGGCAGAGAGAGACACACACACACAGAATCCCAAACAGGCTCCAGCCTCTGAGCTGTCAGTACAGAGCCCGATGCAGGGCTCGAACTCACGGACCGAGAGATCGTGACCTCAGCCGAAGTCGGACGCTCAACCAACTGAGCCACCCAACCGCCCCACCAACAAAGTTTTAGTGTCACTTCATAGTAAGAATTGGTTCAATTGCCTGTAACTATGAAAAAGCCCATGCAGCCCACGTATCTTTCTCCCAAGCACAGAACTCCTTCCTTCTTGGTTCTTTCTTGAAATCTTGATATTTATACCTCCAGATATTAACTTTTACATGGTCAACTTTTACTGTATAAGCTACAGCACATAAGCAAAATACCTGAACAACTGAAATGCTGCTGAAAATTCAAAGCCTAGGATCTCACGCTCTTACTTTGAGGCTACTTAACTCTTGTTTTTGATACTTATTACAACTTTCATTATGTAGTTTCCCAGCTTAATTTAACATATCATGTCAAAGATAAGACAAGCTACTGGAGGCTGTCACATCAAGAATTGCAAGGAATAATTAATTCTTCTAGCCTAGATATAGTACAGGGCATACATTGTTAAATGGGAAACAAGAACACTAAAATCATTGGGTCTAAAGCCATTCTGTATGACGAAAAGCAGCTCTAATAATGTCTGCAAGTATAACTGTTGTTTATATCTTGACAGTCACCCACAGAATAGATTCAGTTTAAGGATATGTAATATTTCAGACTTCCATCCTAAATGGAAGAAATTAAATTCAAAGAAATATTCTTGGCATTTCAAGAGGTAAAGTGCTCCATCCCTCTCCCCTTTGATGATTGACAGCCTAATTAGAGGGGTTTTGGATTTGTAAACTCATCTTAGGAAGTTTGACTATTTTTTAAGCATTTTCATTTTCTGTTGGTTCCTCGTGATTTGAACTTTCCTATCCTGTTATATGTCGTTCAACTATTCTTCCCTACAATGACTTTAAAGATTCTGCTTCTCACTATAGCCTGGAATGTGATATATTTTCCCCATGTCTGAGCTCAACTGAGTCTTTTATCACTAGGGTTAAAGTGTCATAGAGATCTGCTAAAATTAAACGTCACCACTTTAAATTAAAATGTGTAGCATGGAGGCTTAGTACCCCCTAGGAATTTTTTTGTTTGCAATTCATAGACAATCCAAACCTATTTCTTAAGCTGAAAGAATCTCAGTCAAAGCATCCCTTTTTAACAGTATTTATGCTGCCACAGTTCAGGAAGTCCTTTGAATGTCTCCATTCATATCTTGGCTCTCAGATTGGCAACCTGAGGTATTTGCAAGCACTTGCCAGGGATCTCTGCTTTCTACTAGGACATCACTTCTTTTTCAGGCCTTCTACTGAGATTGTTCATGAACTTCTGCTCACCACCCTTCATTCACTCATTCATTCAGCATACAGTTTTCTGAGCATTCGGTATGCAATTATGAATAAAAACAATGAGGTTTTTGCTTTTGTGGAATTTACATTTCAGTGGGATATGGATCAGAAAAAAAGCAAGCATACATGGAGTGCATGAGTGGCTCAGTTGGTTAAGCATCTGACTCTTGATTTCAGTTCAGGTCATGATCACATGGTCATGAGATTGAGCTCTTTTTCACGCTTTGCACTGAGCATGGAGCCTGCTTGGGATTCTCTCCCTCTCTCTGTGCCCTTCTTCTGCTCACATGTGCACATGCTCTATCTCTCTCTCTCTCTCAAAATAAATAGGCATGGAAAACAATTAAGAAAAAGCAAGCATGCAAATAAGCAAAAAAAGTTATTCAATCAAATAAATATATTTGTAAGCTAGTAAATCTTAGGGAGGAAATAAATAAGACCTGAGAGAGAGCATACCAGGAGACACCTGTCCTAGGTGAGATGATCAAGGAAGGAAGTAACATTTAAAGTAAGAATTAAAGGGGATACGAAGGTGATGTCCAATGTATTCATGGTGAGAAGAAGCAAGGTTCATTCAAGGAATTGAAAGAAGCCTAGCATAGCTAGAATAAGTGGACAAGGATGAGAGCTGCTCAGGAGGAGTGATGGACAGTGAAGACTAGACAGGCAGGCCCCTGAAGATTCTGGTATTCAAGGGGAGATATGTCTGCAACATACAAGTTGAGGCCCAGGTCAGATCTTTCCTCTAAATAGATTTTGAGCATAGTATCTAATACCTACCCTTATGTTGTCAGTATGGGTGGTGGAGGGATACAGAATAATAGAAACATAAGATAATAATGGAGAAATTTGTGGAAATTTTCTGTGGACAGAGCAATGCTTAGGAATCCTCTATAACTAGTCTTTTGGTTCAAGAGATAACAATAATTCATTTTTTCACTCTAGTCCTAAAATAAAGAGCAGAAAAATATATAATTGGGGTAAGCAAAGGTGAGGAAGCAGGAGGTGAAAAAGCAGGAGGATATAATTTTTTTAACCTATCCTTAACTTAGAATAACACTATGCCTGATGGGTAGGAGGAATCAAGTCACTGGAGAGGGAAAAAAAAAATACGTATTTTTTTTTCTTCCCAGTCTCTTCCGGATATAATAGCAATGAACTAGTGGGAATTTTCAGGAAAAACAAAAACAAGCCAACCTTTATGAACTCTAAGCAACAGTGATGATGATGGATGGATGTAGTCATAAAGATGGTATGAATGTATAGGAATCACTGTTACAGGGTTTCGTGCAAGTGTGTTTGTGAGACAGATCTACCAGAAAATAGCACCAGTGGCTACTTAATTTGGGGGAACTTGTAGAAAGGAGGAAATAATTAGTATATATTGTCTTAATTGGCTTGGGTTTCTCTAAAAGAATACCATAGACCAGGTGGCTTATAAACAAGAGACATTTATTTCTTATAGCTCTGAAGGCTGGGAGTTCCAAGATCAAGATGTTGGTACATTCAGTGTCTGTTCAGAATCTACTTGCTGGTTCACTGGGACCTTACATGGCAGAGGAGCAAGGGAGTTCTGTTCTAATCCCATTCATGAGGGCTCATGACCTAATCACCTACCAGAGACCCCACCTCCTAATACTATCACACTGGGGATCAAGTTTCAACATATGAATGGGGGGGCACAAATATTCAATCTACACCAAATATGTTTTGAGTTTTAGTTTGAGTTCTAGAGTTTCATTTTTGAGGGTATTGAAACTTCAGCCTACAAAAGAATTATTGAAGTCAAGATTTTTTTTAAGAACGTTTCATTTTGGGTTCTGTGGGCACAATTGTGACAACCATTCTTCACACTCATATCCATATTTGCTTTTTATATTTGCTCTTCCCTGTCCCTATTCTTGTCATCCCACTTTCCTCCTATTGGGTCTCCCTTTTGGTTGACATGCATAAGGTAACTTCTGAGGCTCTGCAATCTTCCCTGGCTATGCAAATTGGGGCCACATAGGAAATTCCAGCTTCCCATGACCTCCTCCTGCCTGATACCCAGATCACCAGGAACAGGGCCAGGATAGGTCTTAGGCACAGACGAAAGAGGTGGACATTCAAGACTTGGGTGTCTTTTTCAGGCTCTCTACTGTGAAAGTAGATTTTCATCCAGTCTTTCCTAAAGTTATCTTGTAGATTTATGCATTTCAGTGTTTAAATGAAGAATATTGAAATTTATGAGCTTGGAGATAACTACCATGTTAAGATGTTAATGCCTGTGAATATTTACTATGAATTAATATATTGAAGTCTTTTTTAATTCAATAGCTAACCAAAGTAGCGATCAGGGGATGGACAAAGATAATGGGAGCTTTTGTGTGGAGGCTGTTACATATGGCTTTGAAATTTAATGGAGTATTCTTATCCAACATTTGGGGTTGTCTTACACAGAGGAAGTGAGTATTCTTGGCTTCCATTAGAATTTCCCAACTAAACACTGTTATCACCTTTATATTTTTATTATAACTTTAGTAAATTGATTAATAACCAATATATTGAAAAGCAGAGGGTTTTTTCTGGAAATATATTTTCATATTCCCTATAAATATGGTTTTAAATAAAATATTATAAGTTTTAAAACAACTCTTCTGATTCTCTTTCTTTTTTTCATCTTTATTTCTCGTTTATCAGTGAACCACATCTCAATATAATATCCAGATTAAATGCTATTTTCCATCCTTTTAAATACTTCTATATTCTCATCTGTTTTTATGGCACGTTGCTGCATGTCTCCAGAGACACACAGCATTTTTATTTTCAAGTAAATTTATATTAGTTACAGTCTCCAGCTGTTTTAGATATAGGATCATTTCCTGTCGGTACTGTTTCCAGGACAATTCTTTTTCCCCTCACAAAAATGAAAAATGTAATTTAACAAAGACATCCTATAATTGCCTTCATATATAGCAAGGTATCTAGCAATCTAAATACTTATTTTATTTAAAACATCTGTCTACATAATATCTAGTGATTGTCCAGGGCTATATCATCCTTGGGAGAGGCAGATGCTGCCATTTTTATTTAATTTATAGGGAGCCATCAAAAATGTTTCCTTAGTATTGAATCTTCTGCAATTATGTCAAATGTGTATATGTGTGTGTGTGTGTGTGTGTGTGTGTGTGTGTGTGTGTGTGTTTATGATAATAGCTTACCATTCTGGTGCTTGCAATTAGTTTAGCCTTTTTCAAATTGGGAAAGATCATTCTTCTAAAAATCACTATGGAAACATTCTGCAAGAATAGTAAGAATAGTAAGTAAGAATAGTCAGTCATATATATATATATATATATGTGTGTGTATGTATATATATATATATATCATAATAAAAATGGTGGCATGTGCTCTACTCCTAGAACTAGCCTTACACTAGAATCATGTTTTAATTGCCACATTCAATTAGAGTCATTTGTCTGTAGTGCATTTTCTTTTCATTTATTAAAAAAAAAAACTGTAAAGTTTTTATTGTGAAGTCATTCTGCTGATTAGAGCAGCCAGCCGATATTTTTTGCTATTTTTCAGAAAACATATGGACGAAGATAGAAGTTTCTATAAAAGCTCTTTGTCTTGGGGGTGATGCTGAATGTTGCTTATAGAAGAATCCATTCGTAAACTCTATTTATTGTGCACGACCCTTGGAGCCTCAGATAAAGTGTTTAACTTTTAATAGATTGTATCAATTTAGGCTCAGCTGAATGCCAAAAACAAGAGACACCCAGGCTTACAATAGTGTGTCTAAATGAGAAAGTTTACCTCTTCCAGGAAAGTAATGAAAATATTCCTTTTTGGAACACTAAGAGTATGAAAGGGAAATGATTATGGTTCCCTACTGACATACAGTTATGATTGACAGGAAAAACCAACATGCGTGCCACCTGAGACGTCTTGTTCAGGAACTTTCTGGAGGGTAGTAAATTGGTGTTGGCACAAACACAAAAAAATAAAATGACTTGATTCAGCACTTTTCAATTCTAACTCCCCAAACACTAAAGAAAGAAGTAAATATTCATCAAATGATCAAAATTTATATTGATTTTTATTCTACATTAGCAGCTCAAAGTCGAGATTCTTGACAGGGTGGATGTCGGTTTGAATGATTCTCTTTGAAATGAGGATATAGGCACTGAGCTGAGTGCTACCGTGCATTCCTGAACCATAGGCCCTGATTATTAGAACCCTAGGAGGCTAAATTTTTAAAAGAACAGTATAAAGGCACACTTGTTCAGTTCTGTTTTGATAACTAAATTGTTATTATTAGTATGTAAAGTAATTCTTGTTGTTCCTGCTTCATTCCTTCCTCTCTATCACCATCTAAGGACAACTATTTTATAGAATTTCAAAGGAACTGGGGAGCATGTTGTAGCCATAGAGTTAATAGCAGCATTTGCCAGCATAATTGTACTTGGGAAGGAACTGCCAGTCCTGCAGGGCAAGAGAAGCTAAGATTGTATCTTCACATTATACATCTTTAATTTTTAGTTTCTGCCAGAAAGTAAATAAGGATTTGCTGTAGTGGAATTTGGAAGATGGGAACAAGGTGCAGCCATAGAATATAAACACAGACTTGATGCCTGTGTCATTGTGCAGAGATATGCTAAGGAAACAGTAATGGAGAAACATCGAAATTCTAATCATCCCCTCCAGTCCACACAGTGTAATCACACTCCCTTCCCACCGTAGCTCATGACATAAAATGCTGAATTTTTAATGATTTTAACTACTTGCATTATAAAGAGGAGGATGGTGGTGGGTGAGGCTCTCCACAAATGCAGTTGCGTGATGTATTTGTTCTTTATATTTGTTAGGTGGAGGTGGTGGTGTTGTTTTTAATAAACAACTCATCTATCATTAAAATGGAGGAGGAAGGCATTTTTCTTTACACACAAATGCAGAATAAATAATGAAATTAGCATTCATGTTAATTTGTCCACTTTGTTTAAATGCTCACCATTTAACAAATATCATTAAAGACATAGCTTTAAAATTGAATTTTCTAAAGATTATCATGAATGTTTTTAATGGCTTGCAAACAGCATCAAGTCAGTAGAAATAAAGATAACTTTTGAGGGATATAAATACAGTATTTTTCACTTAAATCAGTTACTTTTGTCTGATTTGATTGTCCATATATCCATGAATGAAATATAAATAAACCTTGGGAACCTAAGGCTTGGTTTTCTGGAGCTGCCAGTATGGTCATGGGAGTTTTGTCTCTTAATGTAAAAGATTAGTATATACAGTAGTCTTTTCTGAGTATAATATTGAGGTAGCTTTGAGTCACTTATTAAATACTTGATGTATATTTAATTCTTAACAATGGAAAAATAATTTGTTTTTAAATACTTTTATAACGCTCTTATCCAAGAATAATATTCAAAAAAACATTCTAACTAACTTACTGTCTCTTTGTCAACATTGTTGAAGTGTAATATTAGTTTTATCCTTGGATGAATATTTTAGCTCCTATTATGCAGTACAATTTTTCTGTAATTCTAAGTTCTACGTTTCCTGAAGGCAGGGACCATGTCTGACCCAGATTTGAAACTTGCACGATATCTTACACTTAAGACTGGCAAGATATATTTGTCACATGAATAAATGAAGGCCCTTAATCAATTTTATTACAGAAAATACGTTGCTCTGTAATCCTGTGATTCTCTGCTCCAACTCTGTAGGAGAAGGAGGCTTTGCTATTCCACTTAGTCATGCACACAGGACTTAAAAACGTGAGATTCTGATCCACTGTGATGCCAAATGTTATTTGTACTTAGCCAGAATGTAGCTAATAATAACATATTTAGAGAGTTCATTTCTGCACAGGGGAAATGAACTTTTTTTGTCATTGAGGTAAAATTGGTATGTAACATTAGATAGGTTTCTGGCATGCAGTGATATACTTTGATATTTGTATACACTACCAAGTGATCACCACTGTAAGCCTACTGACCATCCATCACCATACAATTGCATCCCTTTATCCACTTCACCCACCCCAAAGCCCCCTTCCCATCTGGTAACCACCAATCTGTTCTCTACCTATGGGCTTGCTTTTGTTTTGTTTTGTTTTGTTTTGTTTTGTTCTTTAGATTCCACATGTAAGTGAAATCATATGGTTTTTGTCTTTGTCTGGCTTAATTCCCTCGCATAATACCCTCAAGGTCTAACCGTGTTGTCACAAGAGGCAAGATTTCATTAATTTTTATGGGTGAGTAGTATTCCATGTATATATATATTCCACATCATCATTATCCATTCATCTATTGATGAACACTTAGGTTGTTTTCATATCTTGGCTACTGTAAATAAAGCTACAATGAACACAGGTGTGCATATATCTTTTTGAATTAGTGTTTTTGTATTATTTGGATAAATATCCAGAAGCAGAATTTCTGGATCATATGGTAGTTTTATTATTAATTTTTTTGAGAAATATCCATACTGTTTTCCATAATGGCTGCCCCAATTCACATTCTCACCAGCAGTGTATGAGGCTTCCCTTTTCCGCACATCTCCTCCAACACTTGTTGTTTCTTATCTTGTCCAACAAGGTGTAAGCTGATGTCTCATTCTGGTTTTGATTTTCATTTCCTTAATAATCAGTGATGTTGAGCATATTTTCATGTGCCTTTTGGCTGTCTGTGTGTCCTCTTTGGAAAAATGTCTATTCAGATCCTCTGATCATTTTTTAATCGGGTTTTTTGCTTTTATTGTTGAGTTGTATGAGCTCTTTATCTGTTTTGGATATAACCCCCTTATTGGATATGTGATTTGCAAATAACCTCTCCTATTCAGTAGGTTGCCTTTTAATTTTGTTGATGGTTTCCTTTGTTATGCAGAAACTTTTTATTTCGATGTAGTCCAATTTTTAAATTTTTGCTTTTATTTCCCTTACCTTTGGAGTCATATTCCAAACAATACAAAACAAAACATTGCTAAGACCAATGTCAAGGAGTTTACCACATGTTTTCCTCTGGGAGTTTTATGGTTTCAGGACTTACATTCAAATCTTTAACTCATTTGAGTTAATTTTTGTGAGTGGTATAAAATAGTGGTCTACTTTTACTCTTTTATGTGTGGCTGTACAGTTTTCCCAACACCAGTTTATTAAAGAGATTGTTTTTCCCCATTGTATGTCCTTGCCTCTATTGTCAACAACCAACTGATCATATATATGTGGGTTTATATCTGGGATCTCTATTCTGTCCCATTGATTATCTTCCTGTTTTTATGCCAGTATCATACTGTTTTGATTACTACATCTTTGTTGTATAGTTTGAAACCAGAGAATGTGATACCTCTAGCTTTGTTTCTCTTTCTGCAGATTACTTTGGTTATTTGGGCTCTTTTGTGGTGCCATACAGATTTCACAATTATTTGTTTTTGTTCTGTGAAAAATGCCATTGGAATTTTGATAGGGATTACACAGAATCTGTAGATTGCTTCCTTCTGCTAGCTTTGATTTTTGCTTGTTCTCCTTTTTTCTAGTTCCTTTAGATATAGAGTTAGATTGTTTATTTGAGATTCTTTTTTCTTGTTTATTGAGGTGCGCCTGTACTGTTATAAACTTCTGTCTTAAAACTGCTTTTGCTGCATCCCATAGAATTTGGTATGGTTGTATTTCCATTTTCATTTGTCACCAGGTGTTTTTTTAACTCTCCTTTGATTTTTTTGTTGTTGTTGTTTTTGTTGAACCATTAGTTTTTCAGTAGGATGTTGTTTAATCTGTGCATATTTTGATTTTTCTAGATTTCTTCCTGTAATGCATTTCTATTTTCATACTGTTGTGGTCAGAAAAGGTGCTTGATATGATGTCAGTTTTCTTAAATTTGTTGAGACTTGTTTTGTGGGCTAACATATGATCTATCTTGGAGAATGTTCCTGTGCAGTAGAGAAGAATGTGTATTCTGCATTTGGATTTCAGATGGAATATTCTGTATATATGTATTAAGTCCATCTGGTCTAATGTATCATTTAAGGCTGATGTTTCCATATTGGTTTTCTGTCTGGATGACCTATCCATTGATGTAGGTGGTTTTAAAAGTCCTCAACTATTGTTTTATTGTTGTTAATTTCTTTCTTAGGTTTCTTAATATTTAAGTTCTCATATGTTGGGTGCATAAGTATTAACAAATGTTATATCCTCTTGTTGGATTGACCCTTTTATAATGGCTTTCTTTGCCTTTTATTACAATCTTAGCTTTAAATTTTTTTTTTCTGATATAGGTATAGCAGCACCATCTTTCTTTTTTTAATTTTTTTAAAAGTTTATTTATTTTGAGAAAGAGAGAGAAAGAACATAAGCGGGGTAAGGACAGACAGAAGGAGAGACAGAGTCCTAAGAAGGCTCCACCCTGTCAGTGCAGAGCCTGAACACCATCTTTCTTTTTATTTCTATTTGCATAGAACATCTTTTTTTTCAGCACTTCCTTCAGTTTCTGTCTGTATCCTTAGATCTGAAGTGAGTGTCTTATATGCAACATATAGATGAATCTTGTTCTTTTATTCATTCATCCACTCTGTGCCTTTTGTTTGGAAAATTTAGTCCACTTATATTTAAAATAATTATCAACAGGTATGTATGTATTACCAGTTTATTAATTTTGTACTTCCTCTCTGTTCCTTTCTTCTATTGTGGTTTGGTGATTTTCTTTAATGTTACGTTTAGATTCTTTTCTCCTTATCTTTTGTGTATCTACTGTAGATTTCTGCTTTGTGGTTACCATAAGATTCACATGTAACATCCTATATATATTACAGTCTATTTTAAGTTGATAGCATCTTAAGTTTGAGCACATTCTGAAAAGTCTGCATTTTTACTCCCCTCCTCAATGTTCTGTTTTTGATGTCCTAGTTTACATTTTTTATTTTGTGTATCCCTTAACTAATTATTATGGTTATAGTTAATTTTACTACTTTTGTGTTTTAACCTTCTTATAGCTTTACATGTGGTTAATATACTACCTTTACAATATACATGTATTTACTAGTGAGAGTTTTACATGCACATGTTTTCTTGTTACTAGTTAGTGCCTTTCTTTCCATTTTAAAGAAATCCCTTTAATATTACTTGTAAGGCCAGTTTAGTGGTGATGAACCCCTTTAATTTTGCTTATCAGAAAAACTCCTAATTTTTCCTTCAGTTCTGAATGATAAACTTGCCAGGTAGAGTGTTCTTGGTTTGAAGTTGTTTGTTTTGTTTTGTTTTGTTTCTTGTTTGTTTGTTCATTTGTTTGTTTTTTCCTTTTAGCAGTTTGAACATATCATACCACTCCCTTCTGGCCTGTAACATTTTGGCTGAAAAATCAGCTGATAACCTTATGGGGGCTCCTTTGTACGTAGCCATTGTTTTTCTCCTGTTGCTTTTAAGTATTCTCTCTTTAACTTTTGACATTTTAATTTCAATCTGCCTTGGTGTGGAGATTTTTGGTTCATTTTATTTGGAACTCTCTGCTTCCCGGATTTGGATTCTATTTCCTTCTCTATGTTAGGGAAGTTTTCAACCATTATTTCTTTAAGTAACTTTTCTACCACTTTTTCTTTCTCTCTCTTTTCCATCTATAATGTAGATGCTTTTCTCTTGATGTTTGGTGTCCCACAGGTCCCTTAAGCTATCTTCACTTTAAAAAAATTTTTTTCTGTTCTCCTTGGATGAGTACCACTGCCTTGTCTTCTAAGTCACTGATCCTTTCTTCTAGTTCTTCCAGTCTGATGTTGAACTTGTCTAGCGTATTTTTTAGTTCAGCTATTGTATTATTCAGTTCTGTGAGTTCTGTTTGGTACTTTCTTATGTTTTCTATCTCTTTGTTGAAGTTCTTACTGTGTTCATCCATACTCCTAAGTTCATTAAACATCTTTATGACCATTACTTTGAGCTCTTTATCAGGTAGATTATTTATATCCATTTCATTAAGGTCTTTTTCTGAGCTTTTGTCTTGTTTTTTTTTAACTGGGAACACATTCCTGTCTCTCTTCATTTTGCTTGACTCTTTGTGTTTGTTTCTATCTATTAGATGAAACAGCTGCCTGTTCTAGTCTTGAAGGAATGGCCTTATGTAGGTGATAGAACTTAAGGTTCAACCTTGCTCTCTAGCTTTTGGTTGTTTCTCAGACCTTTGTGATTGTCTAAATAGCCTGATTTGTTGTTGATAGTTCCCTGCTGTTGAGGGTGTGCCTAAACCTCTCAGTGTTCTAAATGGAGGGATCTAAGACAGTGCCTAGTTTTAGGGTAATTGTAAACCAGATCTTCAGGCAGCATCTTTTAAGGTATTTAAATATCTACAGTCTTGTGGGTCTGCAATCATAAACCCTGCTGACTTCTAGATCAGGAGATCTGGAGGTATTTATTGGACAATAGTTATAAATACTGTGGCTTTTGATGTGTGTATAAGCACCTTTCTGGGAGGTATCAGCTAGCTGTGGTGAGGCCAAAGAAGGATGAAAATATTATATCTTTCCACCCATATTCCCTGGGGGGCAACTCTGTTGCCTCTGGATGTAGGGCAAACCTAAAACCTGCCCCTCAGGCCTGAAGCTCCAGGACAAGAAAATAGGCCTTTTTTATATGATGGCTGTAGGTGATGGTCTAGTGTTTGTGCAGTGCCCTGGGACTAGCCTGCCAAAGACTATCTCCTCAATTGTTTCAGACCTTTGGGAGCCAGAAATACAATCCCCCTGACTACCAGAGGCAGATATTCAAGGAACATCCACTGTATGGGTTGCATGTTCCCACCAGCTACTGTGGAGAGGAGGGGAGTAAGGCTTGGAGATGCGGGGGTTGGGGGAGCACTCAGGTAGTCCTGCTATGATGCCTGAGGGATTATGGCTGTGGTGTGTGGGGGCAGTGTGTTCAGCCAACCTAGCAAGGGTATAGTGGGACAGGGCTGCAACTCCTAGATGTAGGCACTCCCACCAGAGTTAGCAGGCTAGGAGGTAATGTGAAAATGTACCTCCATGGGGCCAACACCAACAAGACAGAAGCAGAATGCAAAAATGGCTCCCACCAGTGCATTTGTCCTCAGAGAGAGAATTCCAACAGGCTCCTGACTTTCTGGTAGATACTTTAATATTAACAAATGAGTGTCCTTCATTTATGATAGGTGCATTTTAAACTGTGCTTTTGTGCTGGGTCCCTAGGCTACTGGGTCTGTGCATGAGCCCTTTAAGGGTAGATTTTACATTCCCTACAGCCCTATAGTTTTCCTAGAAGTAAGTCCTATTGGTTTTTGAGGCCAGACGCTTTAGGACCCATCTCTCCATTGCAGTTTATTCTTTGCTGTGGAGGTGCTGTTCAGCTACCTTTCAGGTCCTTTTCAGATAGAATTGTTCCATATGTAGCTGTATATTTGTTGTGTTCATGGGAAAAGGTGAGTTCAGGATTCTTCTATACTGTCATCTCAAACCCTCCTCAAAGGAGATGCACTTTGAATTCAGTTCCTGAGGTGAGTTATTTTAGGAAATTATGAACCACCTACAATGATGACCAAAGCAAAAATGCCCCCAAATAACTAGAATCTTGAGGGAAAAAAACCCAGGAATACTGTAAAATGACAACTCTAAATCCTGGAGTGAGTATGGGGAGCTCTACCAAACAAAATTATGGAGATTTACAGTGTAGATTCTAATAAACCCTGGAAGTCCTTGTCAGGACTGTGGGGTCTTGAGACCTGTAGGTGCTTCCAGAAGAAGAGGCAGTCTCAGCTAGTTGCATGAGAGGGATACAATGGGGAAGAAAAAGAGAAATCATAGTAAATATTTATATAAGGAGGAGAAGAAGGCATGTGCTTACATTTACTGCATCAAAGGTTAAAAAAGTCTGTGTAGTAAAAGTAGAAATATATTTCCAAATGACAAAATTATTGCCAGAAAAAGTACTATCTTCTCTCTTTTTTACCCCCCCCCCCACATTATATTAAAGGATCTTCCTGAGTAACTGTGGACTCTTCCAAAAACAAACTATGGCATTGTTAATGTCTCCTCCAAAAGCTCAAATACTCTTTTTCTTTAAAATGAGAAATCAGATTTTATTAAGCGAAAACAAGTTCCTACCCAGAAGACTTAAAGACTTAAAACTTGTTTTGAAACGCATTGTGAAGATAACCACATGAAGAAAATAGCTCAAGTTTTTATTCTATGTGTGTGTGACTGCCGTCATTAGTTTCTAATATAGTGTATGGCGTATAAGATCACTCTGTTAGCTGGATAAAACATTATCAAGTGATTCCTGAATTAAAGCTTTCCTTTTCTTCTTTTCTTCATAGAGAAAAGTAAGTAAGTTATATATTTCAATAATTTTCTTTTGTGAAAGAAAAGAATCTCCTTTTTAAGTGAGAATGATGCCAACGGTTTCAGAAATCAAGCTGAGGCTGCAGCCTTCAAACAATCTATTTTATTTCTTTGTACATTTTAAACTGTTTCAGATTTTCAAACTCAGTAAAATTTATTCAGCCAATTTTTATAGAGCACCTGTGATATACCCTATACTGTGCTAGGTGCTGTTGATACTGCAACAAGCACATAGACAAAGTCCCTGCCCTCATGGGGCTTCTAATCCACTGGAGGAAGATGGACAATAAAAAATAGGTAACATATTTTGGCTAGATATGGTAAATATGTATGAAAGAGTATAAGGATGTGGGGGGTGGGTGTAAGTTGAATTTTTAAGTAGGAGATCAGAGAAGACCTGAATGAGAAGATGACATTTTTGCAAAGACCTGAGAGAGGTTAGGGACTGAGCTGTCATGCAAATAAGGCCAAGTGCCCCTAGAGCATGCCTACTAGCCCTGCTGGAGCAGGTCAGTATAGGTTGAGGACTGAGGACTAACTGTTGGCATGGGGAATGTGGACAAAACCCTGACTGGAGTGTGTTCAAGAGTAAATAAGAGAGGAATTGGACATAGTGAATAGATAGTGTATATCTATATAGTATAAAAGTGAGTTTGCAATAATGGAGAACAGAGAAATGGGGCTTTGGCCGGGGGATAGATTAGTGTCAATTGGTGTATAAGGATTATTTTTCCTTTTCTTTCTTTCTTTCTTTTTTTTTTTTTTTTTCTCAGCAAGGGAAAGGCAACAGCATTTTTTTCTGGCTGATGTGCTGATGAGAGTAATACAGAAGAGAGAAAAAAACTTTATGCAGGAAAGAAGGGCGATTTACCACAGAGGTGACAATATTTATGTAGATAAGAGGAGATCTGGTGCACAGGTGAAGGGGACCAGACTTAGAAAGGAAAAAGGACTGTTTCCACAGAAACAGGAGGGAAGGAAGAGGATGTGGACCCAGATGCAAGAAGGCAGGTAGTTGTGGTGGGAAGCTATGAAATACAGTATGAATGGGTGGGCAGACTTCTAATAGCATGAGTTAAGAAATAGTGAAATTAATTTTAACATTCTCAGGATACTTAACCCAGCAAAGGGTTCTGGGACATGCAGCAATGATGAAATAATTGACATTTCTTGACTAAATCAGTGCTTTTTAAGGCAAGGATAAGGGATATGTCTATATGTAATTATAAAAGTGATTATGTGTTTAATCATTAAAGATTGTTAGGACACAATGGAGTACTACGTGGCAATGAGAAAGAATGAAATATGGCCCTTTGTAGCAACGTGGATGGAACTGGAGAGTGTGATGCTAAGTGAAATAAGCCATACAGAGAAAGACAGATACCATATGTTTTCACTCTTATGTGGATTCTGAGAAACTTAACAGAAACCCATGGGGGAGGGGAAGGAAAAAAAAAAGGAGGTTAGAGTGAGAGAGAGCCAAAGCATAAGAGACTCTTAAAAACTGAGAACAAACTGAGGGTTGATGGGGGGTAGGAGGGAGGGAAGGGTGGGTGATGGGTATAGAGGAGGGCACCTTTTGGGATGAGCCCTGGGTGTTGTATGGAAACCAATTTGACAATAAATTTCATATATTGAAAAAAAAAGATTGTTAAGAAATTTAACCCTTCCTGCAAATTTATCATGGGTTAGCTATATTGTTATTCAATTCAGTATCAAGGGGAACTGTATGGTTAAGTAATTATTCAGGCCCTAAAAGAAGATTATTGAATTTGGATCACTACATATGAAGCCAAATTTAAGTAAACTATTTTAACACACTGTGCCTTATATTCTGATTAAGTTATTAATGTGTAGTCTAAATTTGAAGAGGTGTATCCCTTGTGACTTAGGTTCTAGGTGCTTATAAAACAAAGGCACAAAGGTGCTATTAGGAATAGTGAAGGAATGCAAAGGAATTATATTCAACCTCAGATGGGAAGGCAGCATTTCTAACTTTATTATGTGTATTAGTCTACTAGGGTGGCAATAACAAAATACCACAGACTGGTGGCTTAAACAGCAGAAATGTATTTCTCACAGTTGTGGAAGCTAAAAATTCCAAATCAAGATGTTGGCAGGTTTGGTTTCTTGTAAGGCATCGCTCTTTAGCTTGGAGACGTCCATCTTCTCGCTGTGTCCTCACATGGCCTTTTCTCTTTGTCCCTACTTTTCATCTTCTTATAAAGACACCATTCCTACTGGATTAGGGCCCCACCCTTGTGACCTCATTTAATCTTAATTCCCTCTTTAAAGACTATCTCCAAATATGGTCATATTGGGTGTTAGGACTCCAACATATGAATTGGGGGTGGGAGGAGCTCAGTCCATATTATGTTAAAGGTTTACTAGAGGTACAAGTTACTAGAATCTCTTAGGCATTTATTTGGGACACTGGCCTTCTGGCCTGATGGAAACTTGATTCCTTCTCAATGCAGTATTCTCAAAGTACATCAGGAGGTAAGTGCTTTATGAGCATATTTGGACTAATCCATCAGATGACTCCCTTGCCATGAGAGAAAAGGGGAGATGGAGGAAGATTAAGGCCATTACAGAAACAGTGGCATCTTCTGTTGTCATGTTGTTGGATAGCATCCAAATTCTCTAACCTGACATCCTCTTCTCTGTAAGACTCTTCATCTAAATGCCCCAAAGCTCCAGCCCCCTCTCTGAACATGCCATATCCTTTCATGACTCTAGGCCTTTGAACAAACAAGTCACTGCCTATAAAGAATCTATCTGCTTCTTCACCTGACAAAATCATACCCATCCTCCCAGATCTGGCTCAAATGACACCTCTCCTAGGCTTTTACTGCCCATTCCTCATTTTCAGACAATTAGTTGTTTGTTTGTTTTTTAATTCCCATCCTCCCCACATTCATTTTACATAGCACACTTGAGGCTATCTGTTGGCATAGCTCTTTCCTTCTCCAAAGGGACTGTTTTTTCCTCGTCATACACATAGTCCTGGGTGCAGCTCCTGACACATATTGAAGGCTCAATGTACATATGAGTAATAAGTGGATAGATGGATGAATGTATAATTCATTTATTCAACAGTTATTTACTGAGCCCCTATCATATTTTGCCAAGGTGCTGGGAGTACAAAATAACAAAGGAGACAGACAGACCCAGTCCCATTATGGAGCTTAGAGTCTGGAGACAGAGACAGAGTATAAACAAGTAAATATGAGAATTTTTAAATTGTGATATATTCTGTAAAAGAAATTAATACTGTTCCAAAGGAGAAAAAAAAATAGAATGAATATACCTTTGATAGGGTGATCAGGGAAGGCCTTTCGAGAGATAAAATGTCAACTGAGAAGTGAAGGATGAGAAGACATTAGTAAGAGAGTGTTCCAGAGAAAGAGAGCAATATGTGCAAAGGCCCTGAGATTGGAAAGAGTTGTTTAAAGAACTGAAAATAGACAGAGATGACAGGGCATGGGGATCATGAGAGAGACAATTAGAAAATGACATCTGAAAAACCAAATGTCTTGGAGCATAGAAGTTTGGGATGTTTGTTTGTTTGTTTGTTTGTTTTTGGGTTTTTGTTTTGTTTTGTTTATTTTATTTTTTTATGAGAACCACTGAGGCCACTATAAAGGAAGATTGGAGGGGCAGGAATGGGTGAGTAGAGATGAATGTTAGAAGATAACTGTTGCACTGCAGAGGAGAGGTGATGAAGGCATGGACTAGGCTAGCAGGAATGCAGATTGGGGAGACAGACTGGAGAGACATTTTGGAAGAAGAATCAATGGAATTTAGAGAATAAATGGCTGTGGGAAATGAGTAAAGGGAGGAATTAAGGACAACTTTCAGTTTTCTGACCTTAGCAACACATGGTGCCATTTATTTGAAAGGAAGGACGTAAGTGCAGAATGTTTTGGGGGATGTGGTGAGGATGAGAATGAAGCATTCAGTTTTGAATATTTGTGCCTAAAGTAAATCCAAGGAGCAGTGTCAGGTGTTTGCTTGGATGTATAATATGCAGCTCAGAAAAGATTAGGAGCCATTACTATATAGATTTCAGTGAAAGCCATGGAGAATAGTATAAATAAAGAAAAGCAATCCAGAATTAAGCCCTGAAACAACAACTAGTGATCTCAGCTCTGATTCAGAAATCAATCAGTGAACCATCTGTAAAACAGATTTGGTGATGGTAGAGAAGGAAGGAAGGAGAGTGATTGAGAATCCATCACATTAGGTCAGCTAAGGGGTAATGCAGACTTTGAGTAGAATAAGTGAGAACTGATATTTTTTTCTGTCATCATATACTCTCTCCCATGGCATTCTCATTTCCTCTCCTAATGTCAGCCATTCATTGCTTCTAGGTTTATATATCAGACTTAATTTTTTCCACTTGTTTACTGATCATCTCCTTTTGGGTGTTCCACCAGTACCTCAAACCAAAAGACTCAAATCCAGGATCATCTGTTTCATCCATCCATAATTCTGTTTTTTTACACCTACTCTAATTGATGGCACCATAGGCTTTTCAGCAACCAGGAAGTAACAAGTTGATCTGTCACTGTATTTGCACCCTCTTTTTCCTTTATTTTCCTTAATGAGTAAGTTGCCAAATTCTGTTGATAACATAACAGTAATGTTATTTAATTAAGTTGAGCTACCATTTGTAAAATATAGTATTTTACAGAATATCCACTATTATCATAAATGCTAACAAATAAAATTCCTTTAATCAGAGATTCAGTGTTACTGTTTTTTAAAGTAGTATATTTTCTTCATATCTTCCTCCTAAAAAATTGTCTTTGGACTAAGATATAGTATGAGAAAAATTTAACCAGTCTGCAGAGAGTTAGACTGGCAAAGCCATTCAACCTTAGCAGAAGGAGCTATTTTGGTTCTATTTTTATCATCACATTTAGGAATGAATCATTGAAAGCAGAGAGAGAAATAGAGATGGATAGGAAAGACTTGGGCCATCTAATTCATCTCTTTGTTAGTGCAGGGAAGTTTCCTATGTCAAATGCCTGTGAGATATTGTGCAATAAAAGTCTTACATTACAACATTTCAATCATTTTCATAAGGTGACTAATTATCTTTGAGTTGCTCTCCGCATTGTTCTCTGAACTCCTTTCCATGTATCCCTGTCATATGAGAGGTATGTTCCTTTGTACACAGAAATGGCCTAGAGTCTCTGAGGGATGAGTTCCAGTTATTTTTCTATAGTAGTGATGTCTACATTAAGTTGACTTCATTCTTGATGATTCTTTTTGTGACCAGTGACACACATTTGTGAGATCATTATCCAGAATGAGGATGGTCTGGCTTGTTATCTTAGGATGTTTAAAAACTTATGAGAATCTCTAGGGATCAGACATGTCCCTTGGCACCTAATGGTGGAGAAACATTATTTGAATGGGTTTTCCAATAGAATACATGGTATGGGAAGACCTCTTTATTATCCCTACAGCTTGGAAGAGGGGAAGGATAAAAGGGGTTGGCATTTGGGAGGATTATTGTTTTTAAGTTCTTTGACTATTACTTTCCAATTAGTTTGGGCAAGAAAAATTCACATGAACCATTATATAGATTATAGCTTTTAATTGATTTCTGAAATTTCAGTGATCAAAATATAGTAATTTTAGCATTTTTATAAGTTTCTCCTCCATAGTCTAGAGTGTTCATAATTAGCTGCTTGTAGAAAGCAACAACATAGGAACTTCAGAGATCTTACATTTCATAAACTACCCGTTTCATTTACAGAGTCCTGATTTGCTGTTTTAAGCAGCTGCCACTTTGTAACACTGTTTTTGTTGTTGTTGTTGTTATTGTTGTTTTGTTTTGTTTTTCTTCCATGGTCAAGTCTATACAGCCAGAGAGCAGGCAAAAGGCCTTGATAGGTTCACAAAAAGTAGGACCTCATGTCTGACTTGGCTTTTCTTAAACATTACAGAATTCTGGCAACTACCCAACAGCTGACCCAGAACTTTTTTTAACACAATATGTAATTAAATTAGAAAGAAGTAGCAGTTTTAAGGCTTATCAGAAATGTTAACAGACATGGATGGATTTTGTGAAGTACGCCAAAAGAAAATAAGAGTTCCTTTGGTGCGCAGTGCACATGAAGTCAGCATTTCTCCCTCCCCTCTACCATGGGCACGCATTCCCGGTCTCATCTGGTGTTCTGGGGAACCCTAAAGCCACAGGGATCATAACAGCTGCAATAAATAAAGCATCTATTCAATAAATTTCCATGCCAAATATTATTCAGCATTCTTTTGGCCTTGGTTTGATAGAAAACAGCATGGTGAACTTACTACCTCTCTTTACTACAGTAAGCCCCAAGTAACTATGAAAGATGTAACAATTCAAACCAACATGTAAGCAAAATCATGATTCTGTCTGTTTTAAAATTAAGGTAATAATACAGGGGACCCCCCAAAAAAGTAACAAAGGAAGTCTATTGTCATTATTGAAGATACATTAGAATTTGTACTAGGCTTTTATTCTTCTCAGGGAAGATAATGAGAAACGTTCAGAATATATGTCCATGAAAATGTATGGGTTTGAGGGAGATCTTTAAAAAATAAATGTTACATATGTGGCAATATAAGGAAGAATATTATTAAGGAATTTCACAGAATTTTTATGTAAAATCTCATCATGCAGTATTATGATCACAGGGATATTTTGTGATATTTACTGAGTCTTCTGAGAGTTCACTTATTCAAGTCATATTTTAAGGAAGAACTTATAAGATTCAGATCTAAAGTATAATTCTGTAATATGCCCAGCTGATCCCATTAAAAACAACCCAAAAAGGAACGGTATAATGATGTGAACAATTCCCATTCTTTGAGTTGTTACACCTCACTTGAAATGCATTCCTTCTGGATTAAAACAGCAATTCCCCTTTGTTTCTCTCTCCAGGCTGAGGTTCAGCTATGCTACCTGGAAGCACAAAGAGATGCTGTTGAGCAGATGTCCCTAAAGCTGTACAGTGAGCAGTACACCAGCAGCAGCAAGAGGAAAGAAGAGTTTGCTGATATGTCAAAAGTTCATTCAGTGGGAGGCAATGGGTAGGGAGCTATTCTTTTTGTTGTTTTATTCTCACTAATCTCTACTTTTTCAATGATTCTCCACTGGTTAGTGTTAGGCAAGGCATTTCCTCCTTAGCTAACAGACCAGTCGAAGCTCAGTAGAGTAGGCGTTTACGTTCTTTTCCATTTGTGCCAGAATGGAAGAGTGTGGATTTTATCAGACTCTCTCATCTAACCCAGAACTTCCTAACTTTCTTGTTATTTTTTTTCAAAACAGCTTTTTTGCAAGCTTCAAATCTCTGTTTCAAAGTAGTGATGTTGGGAATGTTTGTGTGACTATGTTGTGCTTATAGTATTGGTCTTTCTTCTTCATAAATTTTTTTCAGTGTTTTTTTCCCCCTTTTTAACTTCACCATTTATTTTAAAGTCTATCCAAGGGACTTTTAAATATCAAAATCTCACTGGAAATTTGGTACTACATAATTTTCCTGAAAACATAGATATTTAATAATTCTTCATAGACACTGGGTTAGCCAGTTGCATTCACATAAAGTCAATTAGAATAACAGTCTAGCACTAGAATTGTCCATGGTATGTGAAAAGACCCAACAAATTCAGTGATCCATCAACAACTTCCCTCAGTCTGACACACATGGCTGTATTTACATTGTACTAAATACCCAAATATACTATATTCAATTTATATATACTATGTTCAATTATACTATTGAATAAATAACTTACACTTTCAGATATTTCCAAATGACTTAAAATTTTTTTTTAACATTTATTTATTATTGAGAGACAGAGAGAGACAGAGCATGAGCAGGGGAGGGGCAGAGAGAGGAGACACAGAATCCGAAACAGGCTCCAGGCTCTGAGCTGTCAGCACAGAGCCCAACGTGGGGCTTGAACCCACAAACCGTTAGATCATGACCTGAGCTGAAGTCAGATGCTTAACCAACTGAGCCACCCAGGCGCCCCACTGTGCCACCCAGGCGCCCCTCCAAATGACTTTCAAGTTATGCAAATACTGCATATATATATATTTTTTTCTTTTTTTTTTCTTTTCTGGCTCAATTCTATTATTTTATAGGCGATTATTAAAGAATAAAAGAATACTAATTAAATTTAATTATTTCATTATTTTAATGACTTAATAATAAGTATACTCATAAAAATGGGAACAGTAACCTATTTCACTTTTATACTTGCGCCAGACAATAAGGGGGAGAAACTGTTCCCTCAAGTTCCATTACATACATGTTAATAAGCGTCATATGGGGTTTAACTGTAGCCAAAATATTCCCTGAAAAGGCAGGAAGAAAGAAATCTTTTTGTGTACTTGTTTGCATTTACACTTTAAATGCATATAGTTACAGATATTTTGGGATAAATTAAGTACTGATTATAAATTCTGTCTTGTGATATAACCTAAGGTCTAAGAATACAGGAAAATGATGCGGGTTATAATTCTGTTTAGGAAACGGACTAAATTTTCCTAATTTTCAAATTTTCAAATTTCAAATTTTCAAATCTATATAATTTGTTGCTCTATCAAGATATTAAAAAAATTTTTTTTGATGTTTATTTTTGAGAGACAGCATGTACACGCACATGCAAGCAAGTGGGGGAGGGGCAGAGAGAGAGGGAGACACAAAATCCAAAGCCTCCTCCAGGCTCTGAGCTGTCAGCACAGAGCCCAGCATGGGGCTCAAACCCATTAAAAATGAGATCATGACCTGAGCCAAATTCGGACGCTTAACCAAATGAGCCACCCAGGTTCCTCTCTATCAAGATATTTTTTATATACAGATACATTATGTATATAGAAAAGCATTGCAGCATATAAGAAAGAAAAGGTTAGGTCTTGGAGCATGAACAATAAGCTGTTTTGAGGCTTTAATGTGCTTTAATTTCTCTCTGTGCCTAAATAGTCTTTGGCGTAGATGCAAGCACAAACTTTAGGTCACATTTTCATGTTTTCTGAAAGCCCTGGGGACTGAGCGGGCACCTCGTGCTTCTGACCTCAGATTCCAAGGACCCAACCTGAGTACTTACTCTGGGCTTCAAAAATCATAAATTTGCCCTGGGAATTGCTTAGTTAACAACAAGCATTGTTCTGTGAAGTGGGAGTAGGTGAACTTGCCTGATATCCTTTGTTTATGCTCCTTGGGGTGCTGAAGGCTGTGCATTGTGCAGAAATTTAAGAGCGTACTGAAGAAAAGGCAGCTATTTAATACTAAAGACAAAAACCATATACTCCTTTCTATTTTCTGTTTACATACAGAAAAGCATTGTTTGAGGAATGCATGTGGGTGAGGTTATCTGGGGTGTCCTGCCCCCGAGACTCCCTGCTCCCACAGTCAAATCCTTAATTCTGGAGCCTTAAGAACACCGCCTTGTAAAATTATCTGCTCCAATGATACATAAACTTCATTAATAGTTTTGTTGCATAGAATGAGCATTGTTTGCAATAAGCAATTGTGGGAATAGTGTGGGCTTTCTAGGGTCTTCATTCCATATACAGACATCCAATCTACTAAAGAGAAAATTAAGGACTCCTGGGTGGCTCAGTTGGTTAAATGCCCAACTCTTGGTTTTGGCTCAGGTCATGATCTCACAGTTTGTGAGCTTGAGCCCCACATCAGTCTCTGTGCTGACAGTACAGAGCCTGCTTGGAATTCTCTCCCTCCCTCTCTCTCTGCACCTTCTCTGCGCGCGCTCTCTCTCTTTCTATCTCAAAATAAATAACTAAACTTAAAAAATTTTTTTAATTAAGCTGGTGATACAGTTTGTATATTTTTATTTCCTCCCCATGTCTACATGTACACTATCAGTATGTGGTTGAAAAAATGTATAAGCTACTCCAGGGAAAACTCAGCAGCTGGATAGAATGGTGATCTTAAATTTCTAGGAAGTTTACATAACCACAGTATTGCTTAGAAATGAATTTTAATCGCTTTTTGGACTTTTGCCTAAGATCAAGTGTAGAAATGAATTTTAACCTCAGGGCACCTGGGTGGTTCAGTCGGTTAAGTATCTGATGCTCAGTTTCAGCTCATGTCATGATCTCACAGTTTTGTGAGTGTGAGCCCTGCATTGGGCTCTGTGCTGACCGTGTAGATGGATCCTGCTTGGGATTCTTTCTCCCTCTCCCTCTCTCTCTACTCCTACCCTGCTCAGGATGTTTCCGTGTCTCTCAAAATAAATAAATGAACTTAAAATATTTCTTAAAGAAATGAATTTTAACCCCTCTGGCTTAATGAAAAGTTGGGTAGCAAAGTGATAGAACAGAGCTAATATACAACTATGAACTGTGTGTTGAACAGTCATGAATATTTGTGGTAGGAAGATTTCTCTGAATATGTGAGACTGTGTGAGTGCTAGTAACAGAGTTGTTTACCTATGGGAGACAGTTGGCACTGGCTCCAGCACCACAAAGCGGGAAACTATGGCTTCCTGGAGGGACATGCAATGCACGAATCACTGATGATTATTTATGGGAGCAGATTGGTGCTTTTTGATTCCTGCCAAGTTAAATGAAAGCACTTACAGATTTGTTGTTTTGTTTGTTTTTGTTTGTTTGTTTGTTTCCTTCGCCTAGTAAATATCCACTGAAGGCCTACTATGTGAATGACACAATGGTCTGAGCAAAGTTTGTCAAGAACACTTACCTTTTGTATATTTTGTAAAGTGTAACCATCTCTTTTCTTGACACCTCTTTCTATCCAGACGTTGTCTGATTTCATTTTTTAAATGAATTTCAAAGATGCTGTTTAATTCATTAAGTAGCATCCTACTTGCTGTCAAGACTTACTGTCGATCACAAACCACGTCTTTTGTTCAGTTTATAAATGATAGAACTGGGAGGTAAAAAGGCTGGGGTGACTGGCATGCCCAGGATGATTTTTTAAGTTGGAGCTAAGACTTCAGTGCAGGACCCTGGGTCTAAATGCAGTAGACAGTTCAAAAAGTCATGCTTTGCCTTCTCTCTGAGGATTTCATTCAGACTCTCGATAAACATTTTTTCCCCCTCTAAATCCTATGTTGTGCATATTCCATAGTGTATGAAATTTAATTATGGTATTTTTCTACTATGGAGAAATTGAAGAGTCTTAAGGAGATTTCATTAAAGCCACAAGGAAGTTTGAGCAAAAACATTTGGAAGTAGGCTTAAGTGAAGACAAAATTGACTTCAGTCATTAATTTGACAAATATTACTAATATGAAGTATAGAGAATAAAGGCCAAAAAGAGAGGTTCACAGTTTGGTAGAAGGAACCAGTTTATAAACAACATGGAATAAAGGATCACAAGTGCTAAGTTAGAAACCGTTATTTGGGTAGGGGCTTCGGCTCAGGGAAGACATAGCTCAATTCTGACTATGGTAGGAGATCTGGAGCAGATTACGAATGACAGCAGGGAGAGGATTTTTGAAAGAAGGCTTGGTCAGTGATGTTGAACATCTTTTCATGTGTCTGTTGGCCATATGTATGTCTTCCTTGGAAAAATGTCTATTTAGGTCTTTTGCTCATTTTTAAATTGGATTATTTGGGGTTTTTTGGTATGGAGTAGTGTAAGTTCTTTATTTATTTTGGATACTAACCTTTTATCAGATATATCATTTATAAATATCTTCTCCTATTTAGTAGGTTGTCTTTTTGTTTTGTTAATGGTTCCCTTTGCTGTGCAAAAGCTTTTTATTTTGATGTAGTCACAATAGTTTATATTTGCTTTTGTTTCCCTTGCCTTAGGAGACATATCTAGAAAAATGTTGCTATGGTTGATGTCAGAGAAATTACTGCCTGTGTTCTCTTCTAGGATTTTTATGGTTTCAGGTCTCACATTTAGGTCTTTAATCTGTTTTGAATTCTTTTTTGTGTATGCTGTTAGAAAGTAGTCCAGTTTTATTCTTTTGCATGTGGCTGTCCAGTTTTCCCAGCACCACTTATTGAAAAGACTGTCTTTTTCCCACTATATATTTTTGCATATGTTTATTGCAGCACTATTTACAATAGCCAAGACACAGAAGCATCCTCAGTGTCCATCAGTAGATAAATAAATAGGGAAAATGTAGGGTATATACACAATGGACTATTATACAGCCATAGAAAAGGATGAGATCATACCATTTGAAACAACATGGATAGACCTAGTGAATATTATGCTAAGTGACATAGTAAGGCTGAAAAAGACAAATACCAGAAGACTCCACTCATAAATGGAATTTTAATATTTTTTTTTTGACGTTTTATTCATTTTTGAGACAGAGAGAGACAGAGCATGAACGGGGGAGGGGCAGAAAGAGAGGGAGACACAGAATCGGAAGCAGGCTCCAGGCTCTGAGCCATCAGCCCAGAGCCCGATGCGGGGCTCGAACTCACGGACTGCGAGATCGTGACCTGAGCCGAAGTCGGACGCTCAACCGACTGAGCCACCCAGGTGCCCCTAAATGGAATTTTAAAAAAATGAATAAACAAACAAAAAGCAGATTCAGAACAATAAATACAGAGAACAAACTGATGGTTTCCAGAGGGGAGGGGTAAGGGGGGGACAAAACAGGTGAAGGGAAAAAGGAGATACAGGCCTCCAGTTACGGAATGAGTAAGTCATGGAAATGAAAAGCAGAACATAAGGAATATAGTCAATGATCTTGTAATAGTGATGTAATGGGACAGATGGTAGCCATACTTATGGTGAACATAGCATAATGTATAAACCTGTCAAATCACTAAGTTGTACACCTGAAACTAATGTAACATGGTGTGTCAACTATACTCAAATTTAAAAAAAGAAAAAGGAAAGAAAGAAGGCTGGGTCAGGGAAAGAGCTTCTCAATTTAATCTGAACAAATATTTATTTAGCACCTACAAAGACAGACCACGGCCCCTGCCTTCATGAAATTTACAGTCTAGCAAGAAAGTGTGGCATCAAGCCAGTATTTACCTGGGAAATGAGAAAGGGAAGCAGAGGATGCTGAGGAGCTCAGAGCAACAGTGTGGGCTCCGTGAGGCAAAGCTGCATCTGTAGTGCTCACCACACTCCGCCCTACACCGGGTGCTAGGCTTGTGCATGCTAGATGGTCAGTGAATGAATGGATGCATAAATGAGTAGCTCAAATTGATCTGGGGCTCAGAGAGAGGGAACACAGGTCTGGAATCATCAGACTGCCTGCTGGTTCCATATGACTGGAAAGCGGGATAGAAAGCCAGGGGTGAGAAATTAAGCCTTGGGAAGAAGGCACAGTCCAGGTCCAGGACTTAATCATTGAATTCCTAGTTGTTACTCAGAATCAGAATCACCTGTGGAGTCTTTAAGCTGAGAAATGTCTGCCTACCCCACTGCACTGAAAATTCTGATTCAGTAGTCAGGAGTGAGCCAAGGTATAAATATGTTCTAATGCCCACTTCAGGTTTGAGAACCAATGTGCCATTCGTTTTGAAAGTGTGTTCTCTGGACCAGCAGCATCAGCATCTCCTGGGAACTTGTTAGAAATGCCAATTCTCAGTCCCACTCCAGACCTACTGAATTGGAAAGCCTAGACCTGGGGACCAGCAATCTTTGTGTAATGAGCTCTCCAGGTGATTCTGGTGCTGCTATTTGAGAAGCACTGCTTTAGTCAATGAAGATTTCAGGTTAGAAATTAATTGAGTATGTGGAGACTGGATTGGAGACTAAAGCCAGAAAGAATTGATAAACCTTGATGACCCATCAGGTGAGGGGAATGAGGGAGAGAAAGGAGCCACACTGATGTTCTGATTGCTAGTTCAGGGAGGAGAAAGAAGATGGGAGAATCTGGATTCAAATGGCTTTTGTGTCATTTAACGTTGAATTACAACTGTTAAGTGCAGGCTGTACTGAGCATGGAGAGACAATGAGACACAGCATGTGGCAGGTGTGTGCAAGTCAGGAAAGCCTTCCAGAAGTGTCATGGAATATGCCTCAGGGTCAGAAGTGACCATGAGAATGCTTCCTACAGAGGATGCATTGTGTACAAACTTCTAGGACCAGTAAAGCATGCCCAGACTGACTAGATGGTCAGTTTTGAAATGGTATCTTGGCAGTGGTGAGGAGAATAGATTGGCATGGGCAAGATTAGATAGTGTTCAATTAAGATCCTACTCTAGTCATCCAAGTGAGAAATAAATAGGGCCTGAGCTAGGACAGTAGCAATGGCAGCTGAAAGTTTCCATTGGAAACTGAAAGAAGGAAGTTGAAGACAGGCCCTGGACACCAAGCAGGTGACATTAAGGGAGGGAAATTTAAGAATGGACTTCCATGATTCAGGCTTGTGCAGTCTGGCAGATGGACATGTCATTCACTGAGGTGGTGAAGAAAGGCGAGGAGCAGGAATGGGGGAAAGAAGCTGAGTATTTGCGGCACAGTTCCAAACCGTTTGATGGTCTGTGGAACCTCCAAGTGTAAATGCCCAGGAAGCAGGTCTGGGTCTCAAGAATGTTTTGCGCTTCTCGACCATCAACAAGGACAATGTGGTAACTATGAGGCAGCAGACGCTGAGAGAGGTAGGAGCTTACTTTATGGTAAACTACTCCCTCACCCAGGTGGACATAACGTTACCTTTAAGGAATGCTTGTTTTAAAAAGTGTGGATAATCAGAACGTTTTGATTTCAGTTAGAATCTTTCATGCTATATTATACAAGGCTTCCAAAATAAAAACTACATCATTGAGAATTCAAGGTGGTATCTTGATTGGCAGGAATTTAGGACCACAGTCAACTATTATTTTCTGCCTCAAAGCTGCAGGTAAAAGCTCTTGATCCTAGATATTAGAATGAGTTAAGACTGCTCAGATTGCTTCCAACTGCACAAATAACATGTACCTTTAGGGGTAGTCATGAATTCAGTCTAGTCTAATTTCTTCAAGGAGGAAAGAATGTGTACTAGATTAAAAACTAAAGACTGGAATTCAAGTCGGCACTCTGATGCATTTAGCAGTGTGACTTTGATTGGGACACTTAACCTTCTCAAGATGCAATATCTCTGTCTGTACTTTTAAATACCTAATTTTTTTTTATTATTGAAGTATAGTTGACATACAATGCTATTTTTAGTTTCAGGTGAGCAACATAGTGATTCAGCAATTCTATACCTTAAGCAATGCTCACGGTAGTAAGTCTAGTTACTATCAACAAACAATGTTATCACGATATTATTGACTATATTCCCTATGCTGTATTTTCATCTCTGTGACTTCTTTATTTTATAACTGGAAGTTTGTACCCCTTAATCCCCTTCAGCTATTTTGCCCATCCCCTTACCCCCCTACTCTGTATAGTTTTTGTAGCACAGAAATACAATAGTCTATAAGAAAATGCCTAAAATATTTATGTTATATATATATATATATATATATATGTTAGTTAATGAAATATGCATTGACTACTATGTTGCAGGAAGTGGTAGGAGATACTAGAAATAGAAAAGATAGAAAAAAAACTTAATCTGTATAGTCCTCAGTCTAGTGAGGGAGAAAGACACTCAGATAATCCTTATGAAACAGTGGTAAAATTCAAGATAGAGAGTATTATGGGAGTAATTAGGAGGTCTGCCTAATCAGGGAGACTTATGGGGGCAGGGAATATCTGAGCTGTCAGAAAAGGTGCATAGATATTAGAAAAGGTGCTAGCTATTAGAAAAAGATTTGGTAGAGGGAAGGTGAGGATTTCGGCCAGAAGACAGTAACTGTGTAAGGAGAAAGAATATGTGTGTGTGTGTGTGTGTGTGTGTGTGTGTGTGTGTGTGTATGTGTGTTGAGGTTACTATAAATAATAATCCAATGTTATTGAAGCAGAAGGGCATGGAGATTATTCTTGACTCTGCTTCCTGGGATCAGGAGGGAATACCAGGTGAGTTTTTAGGGACTTCTGCTCTGGTGGTAAAGTTCTAGAAGATACCTCAAGTCTCACTGGCCATATGCCAGGCTTCCTCTGGCTATGGGGAAATTTGAGCCATGTCTCAGAGATGCAGTCAAGGTTTCTGTCCTAAGTCTAAGAATGTAGGAATAACTCACTCCTCACCATTCAAGGTTTCAGTGTAAATTTTACTCCCAAATACAAACAGAATATATAGGTAATTCCCAAGCACAACAGGCTGAAATGAACTTTAAATAGGTAAAAAGTTAAGTTTGGCAGAAAGGATGAGTCCATTTTTCTTTAGAAAAAGAAACATCTCTGTACTGGTGTGAACAAACACACACACACACACACACATATATATATGTATATATGTACATGTACATATATATGTACATATATATATCTATATATGTATTGTATATATGTGTGTATATATACATATACACACATATATATGTACATGTGTATATATGCATGTATATATATACACATATACTATATATGTATATATATATAGCATCCCCAAAGGGAAATGATTTTGATAAATGAAAACAAATAAATCACTATTTAAACTATTGTTTGATTAAAGATCAAATTTGATTCTTTAAATTAATTAAGCAGTAAGATACACTGAATGATTTTAACCTCCTGAGAAGGGATATAATCAACCTGGATTTTACTGCTGCAGGGTGATCTTCCTGGTTTTCTGTTGAGCAACATGCTAAAAATATCTCTGTTGCAGTTACATGAACATTCATGCTTACTCATATTCTTTCTCTCTTTCTCTCTTTCATACACAAAATGACCATTTTGATTTCTGCTCAATGGGTGTTTTTTGGAACATTGCTATGTAAAATGTTTTCTTTCGGGTACACGCCAGCCATAAAATGAAGTACCATCTTTTATTTGTGCTAATGTTGGAAATGCTCTTGCAGATAAATCACTAGGCAACACAAATTTTATCTCCACCATGAATTTCTACTTTCTTCCTCTGACTCTTGGCTTGTCTCAATCTAACGAATAGCTAGCTGATCTGTGTTCATTTCAGGTTATTTTTGCTCCATCCTTTGTATCGTGATGTTATTAAATAGAAAGATCAGGATGTAGTCAAAGGGAGCAAAAAGTACCCGGCTACCCTCTGCATAACTGATATTCTGGGTACTATGCAACTGTTAAAATAGGTCTTTCTGGGAAAAAAAAAAACACCTTACCAGTAGAAATGTATTCATTGGAGTCATGATATTATACCCTTTTAATGTGCAAATACATTAAACTAATTTTAGACCTGGGCAGTCTTCCACTTCAGTGATCTAATGCCATCCATGCCAGGATCAAGCAAAAGGCAAGCCAGAGAGGCAGAAGCATACTTCCCGGGAAACTGTTACTTCAAAGTTAACAGGAAAGTCAACCAATAAAGAGATATATTTGTATCTCCCTTCCATCTTAATTTCTGTACTGCTTTGGAGGGCTGATGAGGCCCATTGAAGAGGCAGAGAGATGCTAGCAGGGGCAATGAGAGGGTACCTAAGACAGATCTAAGCTACCTTATTGTAATGTGCAGAGCTTAACTCTTCACTTTAAAATTTATTCCTGTTCATACCCCCATCTTCACAAAGGATTTGAGTCAACTTACAAACATATTTGCAATAAAATAAAATAAATATTTGACTGAAATAAGTTAAGCAAAAGTAAAATACATGTAAGAAAACAAACAGATACGTATTCTCTGCATGTCCTCAAGAAGGGTTGTGATTTGGCTCTCAATTTTACATACGAAAGAAAAGAAAAAAAATCTCCTCTATCAGAAAATGTATGGTGTCCTAAGATTAAAAATCATATGTATCTAGGGAAGGCCAGCTTCTTTTTTTTTTTTTAATTTTTTTTAACGTTTATTTATTTTTGAGACAGAGAGAGACAGAGCATGAACGGGGGAGGGTCAGAGAGAGAGAGGGAGACACAGAATCTGATACAGGCTCTGGGCTCTGAGCTGTCAGCACAGAGCCCGACACGGGGCTCGAACTCACGGACCGCGAGATCATGACCTGAGCCGAAGTCAGCCGCCTAACCAACTGAGCCACCCAGGTGCCCCTAGGGAATCCCAGCTTCTTATGCCATTGAGGCCCGAGAATTTCTCTTGTGGCTTTAAGGAGAAGACAGGCATCTGTGATACTACAGCCCTACAAGAGAAACAAAATTCCGAAGGCAGTTTTTAAATGTAGGCTGGAGAAGTGATGTCAAAGCATAATTCAGTAAGAGCAGTTCTACAAGTAACTAAAATTGTAGTCCGAGCATAGCACTCTCTGGGCAGAGTCAACAACCTTGATGAAGGAGATAGAATCATTCTGGGAGAGCTCTCTGTGTTAATTCTGCCACCAGGCTTTTGTTAGGGATTAGGTGGCAGAGGATAATTTCCAGATTATTTACTTCCTGCCCTAACCCTGAGAGTCCATATACTCCGTTGCCTATTAAATCTTTGAAAACCAGTGAGGCCTAGGGTGTGGTAGTCCTTTTAAAAAGAGCAAGCTGCCTGAAGCATGCCAGTGTGCTGGTAGCACGTCTAGATCCAGCCCCTCTAACACACAGATGATACAAGGAAGATTTATTCTTTTTTTTTTTTTTTTGAAAAACAACATTGTCTCTTGCTTTGTATTGTTCCCCCATTTGTGTTAGAATCACTACTGATTCTACATTCTTCAGAATGTTTTCCAGTTCTTTGTCTAGAGCTTAGTCCAGTGTATTATCTGGAAATTTAGACAAGGGTTTGACTTCCTGACAGCCTAACAGAATCCTGCAAATACATCCAGAAATATACACTGATATTTCTAATTGATATTTTCTAACCTTGGAGATCAGAATTTTGTTTTGCTTTGTGACTGTTATTGTAATAACAACTGTTTATGGACAGGCAGCCCATGAGCCCATGAGAAAGTGGGGCCAGTCATTAACAGATTTGTAGGGTTGATTTTATTTTTCTCAGGCATTTTTACATGTATGTGGGTATATATGAGAATTGAGAAAATTACTGCTGGAAAGAACTCCATATTCCTTTTTATTTATTAATGGCAAAGGCAGACTGCTTTTCTCATGAGGAAGTCGCTCATGAATTTTCATTCAAAATAGTAAATTAGTGTCCACACTTTAATATGTTTAGAGTGGAAAGGGATTCTACATGCAACTGTGCATATCAGATTCCATGTCCAGAAAGCTAAATTTTATTCTTTAATGATATTATGATTGGGGCAGGTGCCCCTTCTGTGCTTACGTGCCACATGGTGTAGAGGATGATGGGAAATTCTGATCTATTATTAGTATTTCACTTCTGTAAAATTCTTAAAACATATTTTTACAAGATTTTGTTACCACTCCCTTTAGTGTCTTTTTTGAAAAGCAGAGGCAAACTTCCTTGAGCAAATAATGTGAACAGTGAGCACTTAGTGAATATTTGGGGAAAGAATCAATATGCTAAAGAAGCTAGGAAAATTGGATCATTTAATAGAAGTCCCAATATAGACAAGCTGGTATTTCAGGAACTGGTCTTGTGTTGTTGGATGTATTGGTGTGAAATGAACCATTAAGCGTATAAAAGATGGATTCTTAAATGCTCCTAAATATGTGTCACTGAGACTTAGGTAGAAAAACTGCCAGGACTTTATAGTGTTATCTTTTCTTCAACCAATAATTGCTCTATTTGGATGATTTCTTCATTTGGTTGTCTGTTTTAATCAAAATTCCTCAGTGGGCCAAACTGAAACCTCATATATTCACACACACCTCCCATTGATTTCACTTGGGTGAAACTTTATCTTTTAAGCAAAGTTTAAGTTGAAATGTTGAGTTAATGATGCTCACTTTAAATACCAAAGGCTGAATGCATTTATGTATTCAAACACTTAGCTAGTCAAACATAACTCCCATCAGGGTTTAGAGGAAGGATTATTTCTTAAACTATGCTAGCCTTACAAATAATGTATTGCTCTCCAATCTGCAGGAAAATAATACTGAATAAGCTTGTTAGTATTTTATTTCTGTGGTGAAAAGAATCTTTTTGTAAACTGGAAGAGGCAGAGTAAAATGGTGGACAGGATGTTGGGAAATATTTTTGGCAATTACCCATAGTAGTGAACCCAAACTTAGAAACAAATACTAAAGAAAAAGTTACACAGTTATTTCTCCATAGATTTGTCTCCATCTCTATTAAATTCTCCATCTATGAAATAAATACACTCATAATTCTGTGCTTCTCTAACAAAAACTGACTCTGATTTAGAAGACTGTTTTTCCTCATGTGATGAAGGCTTTCAACCTCCTAAAATGGGAATATTATACCTACAACAGAGTGTCTGACTCTTTTATTGTGAACCCAGTTAAGATGCAGTATATGGCAATTTAAGGAAGTATCCAAAATAATACTATTTGGGTGATGTGTTTGCTTTGTAACACTTTCATAGAGTAGATATGAGTTTGCTTTGTAACAGTTTCATAGAGAATATAACAGATTCCTACAGTACTGAAAAGGTATAATTTGAGAGTTTTTAACATCTAACAGATTACATATTTGAGTGGAAGAGTTAACACAAACCAAAGCACAACTACAGAGAAAAGTTTGTGAGGAAAATTCCTCCAAAAGAGTAGTTCCTATATTTATACACTTATAAAATTCTGAGCCACTGGCCACAGTTTCAATTACCTCTCTCTCCTAAAAAGAAAGACTAGGGCCTTTGTCACCAAGAATTCAAGAAAAGAACCTTGTTCTGAATTCAGCTGATAGAATCAGCATATTCTTCAAAGGGATATAAAACTATTAACTAGTTCTATGCTACCCCTGATAAATTCACTCATTGATGATCCTGTTTTCCTGTATAATAGCTGGCACTTTTCCTGGAAGACATCGTCCTTCCTAAAATCACTTGAAAAACACTTAGCACACCTTTGCAGGTAATGTAAACATAAGGAAGTAAACTACTTTCTTACCTAAGAATTTTCCTGAAATAATGAGCACATTAAATTGCATTCATTTCAGAAGGTTTCAAAGAACCAACAGAGAAATTCTAGTAATTTATTTGTGATTTGCTACAAAGTTACCTATTTTATTTTAGTAAATTTGGAAAGCTCTCAGGTCTTTTCTAAGCTGTGAATTAACACGTGGCCAAGAATCTGAAATTGGGCCCGAATGCTAAAAAAAGTGTTTTCATCTTCAGCATTAAGACCTTATGAGAATTGTTGTTTGGCAAACACTGGTGTTGATTTTATGCTAATGAAGCAAAATATGAAACCAAAGCATTTACTGTACCTAACAAACTCAAGCCTGCATATTCCCAGCTAAAATGAAAATAGGCTAAAGAAAGGGTGAGCATCTGTGTTAGGTTCATTTGCCTCTGGTGGGTCTCCAGTGTAGACTCTCTGAGAAGTCTGAGGTGCATTTAACTAGAAGAAATGTTTTTTTGTTCCAAGCCTCTTGATAAGGGAAATAATAGGAGGGAACAGCTCAGTAGACATAAAGGTGAAAAAATGTCCATGGTTCTGAACATTCAACCACCCTATATATGTTTTGTTTATTCAAATCTGCTTTAAGTTTCAGTGTAGAAAAGAAGAAAATGTGGAAAGAACAGGAGAGCAACTCACATTAATTGAGAATCTACTGCACATAATATTTTTTTTATTAGCAAATGAGCCATTATCATGTACTAGAAGGCAAAATCCCACCTTCCGAATGAATGAAGAAGCCTGTCCATGTTGCACTGGTTGTGTTGGTATTGGCATTTGAAGATAAGATACTATGCTCTCTGTCACATGCTGAAGTCATTCTTGCCCTACTAAAGGTTTTTGGCTTCATTATCTACATTCATTCATCATCATTCTCCAGGTGCTATGCTGAGCATTAGCAATGCAAAGATAAACTCATATCTTACCCTTGCATTGTTTGGTCATAATCAAAATTTCTTTTTTTCAGACACATATGGAAAAGAAAGCAAGCCTCTTTGTTTTCCTTGCTGATTAATGATTTTTATGAAACATCCTAAACACACAATTTCCTGGTAAAGCAGGGAAAATTCTTGTTTTAAGATCAGAGCTCAGGCACTTAAACACGATGCTTATAGCCTCCCCTAAAATTTAACATTGTCATTAGGGAACTACCTCTTGGGGTAAATGTTGTTTTTCAGATTTATGTCTCTCCCTGCTTTTTTCTAAGATGGCATCTGGGTTTATATAACTTTGTGATTCTAGGGTGCAGTGAGTTCCCCTGGCTTACCATGACCTTTGGGTATAGTTTGGCTGGGTTCAATGAAATGGATCTTGCCCTAGATATTCCAAGGTTGTCTCCCACTGAGGACTGCGTCTGTGTTGTTATCTCATGGCTTGGACAGGGGGTATTTCTTGCTGACTAGGCGTTATCTTAGCCCTCACTGACCCTGCCAACTCTCTGAGGTCTGGCTTCAGAGGTTCCTCCTCCTCTCCTTGGGGTCACTGTGCCTCTGTTGCTATGGCAACACCTTTGTCAAGTTCATCAGGTGAACTCCCAGAAACTTCATGGGAGAGAGAAGTGTCCTCAGGGAGGGGATAAAAGAGCAGGTAGCAAGGGGAGTCCTGACCAGAGTTTCCTCTGATCGTAGCATTCCCACTCCAGGTTATGGTGAAGGAACTTTAAGGAAGTCTCTTCCCAGACTTCCTAGCAGGTGATGGAGCTGATATCCTTGTGCTTTTGGCTTTCTTTTCAACCTGTCTCACATACTTCCTCTCTGGATCTTAGTCTAAGAGATGGGAGGATATGTATCTTAGCACCTGCTCCTTTTGCCTTTATTTTTTCCTTATTCTCCAGATCCATACATATGGAAAGGGTGAGCTTTTCCCTTTATTTCTCCTTTGTTCTTACTATTCCCCTGAATCATACCTTCCTAATTTGGGGGATGGCATTCTGCTTTTCTCCTGTCTTTATGGTTAAAATGTGGGAGAATGCAAGGAGAGAGAAATGATGACCATAATTCGGGTGGCATTTCTAAAAGAAAATTTTAATGTTTGTTTATTTTTGAGAGAGACAGAGAAAGAGTGTGGGCAGGGGAGGGACAGAAAGAGAAGGAGACACAGGATACAAAGCAGGCTCCAGGCTCTGAGCTGTCAGCACAGAGCCTGATGTGGGGCTCAAACTCAAGAAACATTAGATCATGACCTGAGCCCAAGTCAAATGCTTAACAGACTGAGTCACCTAGGAACCCCTCAGGTGGTATTTCTAAATGATTGAACCTTCATGTGAGCAAATGCTTATTAGTCATTTCTTACTAGTAACTCACAGAGTTAATAAAGAAAGTTGATGGTTTATCTGTCCCTGTTACCGTGGTTTTTGTTTGTTTTTTAATATTTTGAAATAAGATCCTATTTCAGATTTCCAGTGTATGCTGGAATTCCTTGCTATTCAAAGCGAGGTCCATGACCAGCAGCATTGCCAGTTGCCAACAATTGTTAAGAATGCAGAATCTCAGGCCACACCCTAGAATTATTGAATCAGGATCATCATTCAACAAACTCCTCACTTGCACATTAAAGTCTGAGAATCAGTGTTCTGGGCCACCATAGCCTTTCTGAAGCTTTTGGTCATATCACCTATACCCAAGATCAGCATTCAGCTAAACATTAATTCTACATGTCAGTCTGTGACAATCCTTGCCCTTGGATGCTTATGGTCTTAACCAGTAATATTTATAATGATGGTAAAGTAATTAAAATAAAATAGACAATTCTAGATTCAGTCTCCATCACCAGACCCACCTTAAATTGGTTTTTTTTTTGACAGATTAAGATTAAATTGTAAGTTATGAAAAGTGGGTGTTCATTTTCTTGAAAAGCAGTCATTTAACGTACAGAGACAGGAACAAGATAGTAATAAGATACTCACTTGATAGATAAATCCAGATTCATACTTGAGCCTGCTGCTTCATTGGTACTGATAGGGTTTTGCTCAGTTACAGTTTGGCAAGGATGTGATTTCTTTTAAAGAGATGATTTTTGGAGAAAGGACAAAGTCATAGTTTTTCATCCTGCACTTTCATTTTCTGATCACAGTGTTTTAGAAGAATCTGGGCTTTACTTATGCACCAGGCTTTCAATAGAGAATCACATTAATCCTTTTAAGCTCCTTATTCTAATGATTTATTTTGTTGAAAACCATAGTGATCCTCCTTTGAATTTTAATGATTGCTGGCTATTCAAAGATTCATTGTTTTGACTTCCTGTCCTTACCTTTGTTTCCTACATGTCTGTGGGGAACACCTGTCTAATACTGGATCTGCCCCTGGTTCTCACTGGCTTACCAGAGTCACTCAAGCCTATCTCTCAGTGTTAAGCTGAAATGCTGGCTACTCATCCATGACAATAAATGTAGCATATATGTTTGCAGAGATAGGCAGGTAGACAGCAGAGGGACAAATAAATGATTGAGTCATTTCCCAGTGAAAATGATATTTAAGATATGATAAGAAATTGTGATCATAATAGAGAAATTAGTCAAATTAGTATTCTTAATCATGGATGATTTTAGGATGTGATACCTATGAAAACCTAGTAGATGATAAAGAGATTTGAATTTTGAGGGTGCTATTCTGACCCCAAATTCTGGGCCTTGTAACTTTCACAAGACACTGACCCTCCGTTCCTCACACTGTTAATATGGCAATGCTCTCTTTCAAGGACATAGAAGTAGTCATTTTGTTCAAGTGCTGCAAATCCTCAAAAAGGGTTTGCAGATGGAAAGAGTGATGAAGTGTCGCTGGTATGAGCCTCAGAATTACATGTTATTTTTTCAAAATCTAAGAAATGCTATGTCACAGGCTTGAGTTTCTATTTTGCCCACTGTGTAACCACACAGAGAATTTTTCTCTTCTCTTTTTACAGGTATCACCTAGGAACATCATGGGTTTTCAAGAATATATTATTCTAATATGAGATTTTAACAACTACACTGTATTTATGCATAATACATTTTGTGCCTTATCTTCAGGCTTCTGGACTTTGATTCAGAATATCAGGAGCTCTGGGATTGGCTGATTGACATGGAGTCCCTCGTGATGGACAGCCACGACCTGATGATGTCAGAGGAGCAGCAGCGGCATCTTTACAAGGTTAGAGCTACCCTTCTTGCCTTTACCTTGCTGTGGAAGATCTGATTAGCCTGACAAGTCTCTCTCTCTCAGGATATCTTTGCGTTCATTGTATGTATCATGGTGTCTATTAGAATTCCCTTCCCTGTCCCCAAACTCATTTCCATCCCTTGTGTGCTGACAGGCTGCACCGACATCATAATTGCAAGAAAGTTCCCTTTATCACATTCTATTTGGTGTAATTCTATAGAAGGACAAAGATTTATCTCCAAGATGAATAGCAATAAATGAAACTGCATTAATAAATAGACTGAAACAAAATGAAGGATAAATGGACTGGTAACATTTAACAAAATGTGTTTTCATTGGAGCACTCAGGTGGATTCTATCCACCCCTCAGATCTTTGCAGAGAAAAAAGAAATTTGCCTTCAGTTTGGCTTGCTACTTTCAGGGTAGAGGGCTCATTCAATTTAATGTTTATTAGTGATACATAGAGCAGACGTTGTCATATTAAGTCAATACATTTTCGTGTGATTTAAGAAAACTGGCTTGGAACTTATATATTGATTGCAGGCAATCCATCTAATAACTATCTATATTGTTTTTCCGTGTCTGCTAATTCACCTTTAGCCTAGTATGTTTTACCAATTCTACTTAAATAGTCTTAGAAGTTCTTATAAAACATCTATGTGATTTTGACTGAAAAAAAAATGGTTGCAAGATTCACAGTGTCTGAAAAAGCTGTTGGGGAGGGTTAGAGGGACTTTCCACTGAAATATCAGATTGCAGTAAATCTTCCTCATTTAGGCAATTTTTATTGGAGTAATTCTGACAGTTGTCATCCTTGAATTGCTTTGAGCATATGGCATATTTCAAAGAGCAGATTGTGAATCATAAAAAATAAAATTAATAACTAACCACAGAATCAGCAACAGTATAATGACAAGAAACAACTACCCTCTAGCTTTAAAAAATTTCTTATAGAATAAGAAGTACATTCAAGGTCAAATAAAAGTTGTCTTCTTTCTTCCTCATTATTTATCATTTTGAGTTCCTTTCCTTAATATATTAACTTTTACCTTCTCTAAAGAGAGATCTTTATTTATACTTTTCAAGGGTCTGGTTGACTTTAATTAGTGTCCCCTGAGAATCGTCTTGGTTAAGAGAAGATATAAGCTCCCCAGGGAGTCAGCACATGGTGATATTTTATTCCTTAAAGAATTGTGTTCCGACATTAATCGAGTTTGTTGACTATTAGCTATTTCCTGTATGGATAGCTGTCCACATTAACAACAAAGCTATCCAATATATCTTCTGAGCATAATATATTGTTAGAGTTACAGTCTTCACCTAATGTAAACAAAGCTAGGTGATTTCACATTTCATGTCAGGATCAAGAATTATGTATGAAAAAATGCCCATTAATCTTTATTAATTTATTGATACAAAAATATTAGTTTTATTCCTAATACTTAAGCATTAAAAATCGAGCCAACCAGGAAAAAATAATACAAAAGTTGACTAATCATAAGCCATTATCTCAGATTTTATTGCACTCTTGATGCCAAATAACATTTCTTTTCTTCTTGATGCATTTTGTATTTTGCACATAAACCACTATTTTTTTTCAGAAACAGTGCTATTCTTTGTCAAAATCACATCCATATAATTTACATCACAATTAATAGGAAATCAGTCTTCTTTTTCTTGTGGTTTCCTTGTAAGTGCTCTGCCTAAGAATTCCCATTCTGGCATATTCAAAGCTATTATTCCACCCACTCAGTACTTCTGGATTATAGTGTTTTCCCAAACATTTTCCGTACCAGGGTTCTTCGTTTGTGACTCATGTCCTGTTATCATCTTTCTGCTTAGAGGTGTTCAACATAGCTAACTAAGTTCATGAGACTAGCACTAACTTTGCATTTGGCTTATAAGCAAAATTAAAGGTTGAATTACACACCAAAGGCGAATGCTACAAGTGTGCAGAGTCTTTCTTTATACAAACCCCCACATTATTCCAGAGTTTTAGAAACCTCCAAAGCAATCCTGAGGATATTGGCTAAGGAGTCATTTAGAACTTGGGATGGCTCCTGAATTAGAAAAATTGATGGAGGAAAATTAATTTCAGGTCTTTGTCTAGAATCCTCAGGGATTCTTAGGTTAGGTCAACATTTTCAATGTCCCATTCGTCTGTTCTAATGCGCTTTTTCAGAAATCAACTCAACTGATGACTTGGGGGAGGGAGGTTTGAAGTCTATTGATCATAGAGACCCCTGAGTAATAGGGCTTTTCAGTTGGTCCCCAGGCCTTCCTAGGCTTTCAATACCATTTGAGACTTTAATCTTTAAATTTGTTGGCCCTGAAAGATATCAATGCTTTCTCAGCATTTTTCATCAAGGGCACCACTGACATTTGGGACAAAACAATTTTCTGTTGGTGAAGGGGACTACCCTGTCCACTATAGAGCATTTACTATTCACATTCCCTAGTCATTGTGACAATTCAACAGGATGCCCAACCACATGTCACAGCATTCCCAATCCATCTCAACCTATGTACATCATCTTCATTTCTTAAAATGCTTCTGTAACACCCAAGAAAAATTCCTTGCTTTTGTATTTTGTACATTGTGAAGTAAAACACCTTATATAGCTGATGTTGAACCAATAGTTGTTGAGTGAAAAAATTAAGGATGAATGCTTGCTTCAGCAGCACATATACTAAAAAATTAAGAATGAGAATGAAGTTTGTGATCTCTGGTATTAATGTAAAGAATGAAGGGGAAACGTTTAAGAGAGACCTTCAGCTGAGCAATGGTAAAATCCCAGGAACTGGAGACCAGGACAGAATCATTATTCCTGTTATCATAGAATCCAAAAGTTTTTCTGTCCTCTCTCTGGGGGCATCTCTATATTTCATCACTCAACTCTTTTCCTGGAGTAGATAGTCATGCCCAGATCCTGGTTCATTACATGCATTATACAGTCCTAAGTTGATTCCCAAAGTCCACATTTGGATATGTTGTGTTAGAGAAAGTATAATAAGTTGGTAGTCAATGAGAGTGAAGATTTTTTAGCATTTTCAACATCAAGTACTACTACCAATTTATTGTATATTCTGGTCTTCGATAGAAAGTCATCTGACCTTTACTCCTAGATAGGGAGGTACCAATAAATACCTTAGACTATTCATTCAGCAGACCTCCCAAGTTGGGTGCCTACTGTGGTATATTGGCTACCCTAAATCAGCAAAATACCAAAGGGATTTATTAAAGGAAAGGAATTAGACTTAATAGGCAAAGAATACATTGACACAACCTGACATAATTTAGAAACTTAACATTACAATGGGCTACAAAGTGGATTTTCTGTTTAAACCATTTCTTGTTATTTTCAGATTGTTAGAAATTGAAGACCTTTTTTTTTTTCTAAATTTTCAACCACAGGGTCTTAAGAGCAACCTGTATCTTCCTTATATATTCTTTCCTTGTATAACCACTTCCTTAAAAATACTTTCTTACTTGTTTTGAGATAGTAAGCCATACTGCCAATATCTTTCCCTCTCCCTTCTTTGTCCGGCCCACTGACCCAACCTCTGAATGGGGACCTTCTATAGCTATTTTCTAATGAACACTGGCAGTATTGTCAGCCTGGAAAACAGAAACGTAGTTCTTTCTCGTTTTTTCTTCCTCAATGTGAGAATCACCTCCAAGGAGAATTTGCTCCCCCTCTCTCACGTTCTTTTTCTTCATTCCTTCTACTTTCCTAAGTAGGACAATTTAATTTGTCAAAAGTAACCACCGTGATTTTGAAAGTTCAGCTCCTATTTGGACTGGAGTTACGTAGCCAGAATTCATAATCACTGGGAGCTGTCACTCTGCTGGTCTGCATGTGCATTAACTATTAATGGAGAAATATTTAAAACCCACTTGCAAAGGAAAAGCTCCATTTTTTCATTTCTACAGATCAAAGGTGGCATTATTCTTGGGCTCAGGGAAGCTTAAGACACCTCCTCCCCCATCCTATGAATTTTATAGACTGAGTGACCTAGAAGTATCTCCACAATCAACGAGGCTGGAGCTCAGGCTGCTGCTGTTGCCGTTCTGCCCTCTGCAGCAGACACAGTTGACTCTGCAGGGCTGGGAGGGTGTGCCCTGGCCAGGGCTCCTTACTGTTGCCACAAAGCACTGCCCATTCTCTGCCAAGTGCAAAGCACAGATGACAGAGCCCTTCGTGATCCTGGATTGGTGTGGAGTTCTAGAGTCCAAAGGTTAATTTCAAGGGCCAAATTCAAAAGTTGCAGTCTGGTGATCACTACTATTATACTTGAACAAGAGCTGTTTTCAGATAGTATTCAGATAGTATGAAGCTCACCAAAAACAGCACATTTATGGATTTACTCCTTGAGAATGGTCTAGCTGCTCCTCATCAATAAAATATTAGATTATATCATTTCCAAGGGGTTAAAATAGCCCTTACAGCTTAAAGATTGTATAAATTAGTACGCATTTCAACTAAGACCTTTATACTTTCAAGGAATTCATACTGAAGATTTTACATTTAATTTTAAGGGTTAGTTGCTCTCATATAGTTCTGCTTTTATGGCAAAAATGCAAATGACCTCTATCTTTCTCTGTTGGTATAAGTGTTACACAATTATGTCCTATGTGCAAAAGGAAAAGGCCCGTTCACTTTGCATAATACAATGTTCACTAAAGAGGCTAATTACATTTTTACTCTGCTCTGGATTTGAGGTTGCTTATAAGAATTCACAGGAAAATTTTTAAAATGTTTTTAACACTGAAATACAAATCAGAACTGGGGAAAATATACATAGACTAGAGTCCCTTTCTCTGAGAAGAGTTAATATGTAGGCATATAGACTGTATGGTCCTACACACTTAATAAAGATCCCAAAACTCCACTCTGGGTTTCCTGGTAGTGAAAGCGAAGAGGGAAATATGCTCAATCGCAAAATTTACATCTTCCATGAGAAAAAAAATCACACTTCATTTGAAGACATTAAGTTTATTTTGATACTTAGATATGAATACATTTTCTCTTAGGATTTTTTTTAATATATAAGGGATTAGAATGGCATGGTAGTGAAATATCTAACCACCATATTTCTTACAAGTAAGTTTCTAAACATAATACTTCTACCAAGTGAATTAATTATTTTTCTCTAACTCTGTTGCCAGGTAATGTTTACAGACTTTGATCACAGCTCTCACCCGAAGGTGGCACTCCTCTTGATGATAGTTTGGCCAGGTGGAATTAATAAGAGAGGACATCAATATTATATATTTGAAGAGAAGAGGATATTAGGAAAGTGAGAGGGAAATATAAGCATTGAAGAGAAAGAAACACAGTTGAAATTAGTTAATCTACAGTTTACCAAACAAAAATGAACAATTTAAAACAATTAAATAGAAAAGAGTAAGTTTAAATCATGGGTAGGTGAATGAATAGATAAGAAAATGCTAAAAAAAAACCCCCAAATACGAACAAATAAAAAGAGCTAAACACTGAAAGGATTGTTTTAGGAAAAAAACAGATAAGAGAAAGGGATAAATTTTAAAGGCGAAAATGTCACTTTTAGAGAATTTGGGTCTGTATTAAAAGGCAAGCATTATGACTTTTAAAAGAAAAACTTCTGGGGAATAAGAAACAGCATAAAAAAAGAAAAGTGGGACATAGCTGGCTTGCTATTTTATAACTATTGATGCCAAAATGATGTTGTCATAGCTATGAACCAATCAGAGAAAACAGATTAATCACGCTATCTCTATATTTTATAAATTCACAAATTTCAACCCTCTCTAATAGTTCTCTTTTATTTTGTTCTGGACCAGGTCTAAATAATTTCATATGTGGCCTGATACCTTTAAGACTGAACTTGAGCTTCTAAAAATATGTTAGGGTGGTTCATAGTCTAGGTCATAGGAGGTAGGCTTAAAATAGAAGAAAATCCATTACCTAAAAAAAAAATTTTTTTTTTACATGTTGATGTTTGGGTATAAAAGAAGTGTGTCAAAAAATTAAATTCTGTTAATTAGGATTTAGTTTGGAATTTCAGTACCAAAATGAAGCAAATTACTAGTTATTGAAGCAGACAAGGTAAAAATGTAACAGATGTATCAGGCACAAGAATCTAATGATAATTTTTTACCTCTTTCTCAGTAGATTAATTGTAGAGCTTAATTGTATGTTAGATTAAAACTCCATTAAGATAAGAAGAATATGCTTAAAATCATTATAATATTTCAAATAACATTATCTAGTCATTTTAAAAGTGATCAGAATAGGAAAATCTAGGCTACCTCCACTGCTATGTAGAAATGGATTTGTTTTTCCATTTTTATTAAAGTTAAAAAGTCCTTAGATTAACTGCCATATTAATGTGAGCATTGATGAATCAGTGTTTGCTATGAAGACTTAAATATGCATATATTTTTCTTTTCTTTCCTTTTTTGAGAGAGGATAAAACTCATCCTGAACATGTTCAGAGGAAAAAGTGGATGGATGAGGTTTCTGAACAATATAGGAAACACTGTTTTTGCTGGAGCTTACAATTCCTGTTTGAATCACTTTTTTAAGAGGAAAAAAAAAAGAAGGATGTTAAGAGAATAGTATGCCAAGAAATAGTTGGCTGTGTGTGCATAGGGGCAAGCGAGGAAAGGCCGCCAGCAGTCTTTGTCTCTGGTGGGTGAGCTACTGTCCGGAAGGTGCGTTGGCTCTCTGGGCTGCCTCTGCTGTATTGTGCTGCTCCCTCTCTCCCTGGCCTGGCCTGCTCTGGCCTAGAGTGGATCAAACAAGCCGTGGGGAAAGTTCCCCTCATTTGCATCACTTCTAGACAGCCCTGTCGTACTCTTTGCTGACAGGAAATCACTGTCTTTGTCACCTTTTCTCAGGGCCCTCCTTTTGGCAGAGATGGGCCATGTGACCACGCTTAATCACAACAACAGGGCTGGCTCAGGACTCAATGACATGTTTTCCTCAGCACTTCAATAAATGGGGTAGAGGAGTCAGGAGGAAATGACTACATTAATTTTAAAGTGAAAAGATAATTAACACTTGAAGGACTAATGCTACAACCTATGGAATTATTATTCAAATTGAAGTTAATTTATCAAAAACTTGTGAAAACTATCTCCCCTAATGCAACTGTTTAAAAAAAAATAAACCTTGAATAGTAAGAGTTGGGCGTGTTGGAGGGAGAGTGGGAAGAAGGCGGGGAGAGAGGGGCTTTGGATGGAGAGGGAGAGAGAAAAGGGGGGAGAGAAAGAGGGAAATCATAGCAGGCATTAGCTGTGTTTGAAAAAGCAACTTAAATGGGCTAACACTTCAACATTTGGGACTGAAGGCTGGAGCATGTAAAACGCTTACTTAGATGATATGAATAGGACACTGGCAAACAAAAGCAGCAGTGTGCTCCTAGAAAACTGTGCTTCAAGGAGTTTCCTTGGCAACAGAAATGCAGTTCCAAAAGTAGACAGAACTTTCCTCAGAAAACATACTATTAATAACAACCTTCCGGAACAACTTGGAACAATTTGACGACTTGGCAATAATAATGCCAAGTGTTCTGCAAATTAATCTAACACATAACAGTTATGTTTCCCTTGCCCGTAATTCTGCTGGACCCTACCAAGAGCTAACTCCTTGCTTTTCAGTGGCAAAATGTGAAAAATATTTCTAAATGTTGTCATGGAAAAAGAAAACCAAAAGGAGTGCTGGTGGCCAACGGTGTCCAGTGATTGTGTTTAGCCTTTTGGAACCTACAATTGAATTTAATGAGATGAGTTTATTCCAATTAGAGCTACTACGTTTAGCATCGCATCCCAACAAAGATGCTTCCGTGAACAAAACTTGTTAAAGGGTTAACAGCCTGAGAATTGCTGTGATGTGAAGCACATCTTGAGGCCATTGGTTATATAAATGTAACACTTCACTAAATACGTGCTGGGTGTTATTTTTAAAAGCATCATCATTTCTTGTCAGCCCAGAGAATAAACTAATCTTGGATCTACTTGGCCAATGGGAATCATTTGAATTCTCCTGAAGGCAATACGTTTGCCAGCCATGAAAGGTGTAGTGTTCCCCTCCTCTGACCTTTCCCGAATCCTTGGATCTAAAGGTTAAAAGTAATCAATATCTCATTGCGCAGCTTGGTTTCAGGGTAATAAGTAATAACCATCATGTTAAAATCCAAATGATTACAGATAGCACTTAAATGAGTTGACCTGTTTGGGAGCTTTTATTAATTGCAATTATCAGGATAATCATTAGAGTTTGCTAATAAAATTTGGATTAAATTGCAAAAATTTCAGCCTTTAACTTTTGAAAAACGACTCTTAATTAGATGTGAATGTGCAGTGTTCCCTCCTGTGTTAAGCTGAGAGATTTGGCTTCAACCCCACATATTTGTAGATTTCTTTCTGGTTTTTTATAAAATAAATTAGAGGAACATTTAAACTCCTCATAAGAAAGGGTGTTTGTTAGGTTCACTGCCACCTTTGGCTCCAGAACTGCTCCATACTATGTGTATGTTTCAGTTAAGTGACTGCATGGAAATGTCCCTCACCTACTTTTTTGCATTTCCTATTTTTAAATTATGTATCTTCAATGGTTATAATCATATGTAGGCTAATCTGGCTTGTACCTAGAAAAAAAATGTATGATGTATGATTACACTTTACATGATATGAGCTGGGAATTATTTATTTGTTTTTTTTTAAAAAAGGACTACCAAAGTTTAATGATGAAAACCAAGTATTATCATTGTCAAAGTGGTCTTGATATAAAAATAATAAATGTTAGGTTTAATGTTCCATGCATTTACATCAGTAAGGCACTGGTTGTCATCTATAACTGCCTATATCAGGAAGGCATTGGTTTTCGTAACCATATCATAATGACGACACTAAATCATGTAACTTACAATGTAAGTTATACCATAATCAAGTGTATAAGATATGCTACTGAACCCAAATATTAAGTCTGTATGATTATTCTAAGTTTTTATAATTTATTAGAATTTCATGCATGTATTCTCAAAACAGGAAGGTGGGGATAGAAGGGAACCTAGATGATATTTTAGTTATTTCAAAAAAGGTCCTGGTGCTGTCTTCCGCAACACATATACTAAAATTGGAACAATACAAAGGAAATTAGCATGGCCCCTGCATGAGGATGACACACAAATTCATGAAGCATTCCGTATTTAAAAAAAAAAAAAGTCCTGGTACCTGTTCAGAATAGTCTGGAGAACCCTGGATGGGAAAAGCTTAACCATAGTACTTTCACAGATAAACTCATTAACTTGCTTTTTTCTTGTCCTAATCTTGCTACCATGTCTAACCTTAGAAAGAGGTAGATTTGTGGTTGAGGAACATCATATTTGGAGTATTAAGATTGTCCAAAACCAACTATTTCCTTTACTAAATTTCCATCCTGCCTTAAATCCCAGCCTTAAGATTCATTTCTTTGGGGACGCCTGGGTGGCTCAGTCGGTTAAGTGTCTGACTCTTGATATTGGCTCAGATCACAATTTCACGATTCATGGGATTGAGCCCTGCATGGGGCTCTGTGCTAACAGCGCAGGGCCAACTTGGGATTCTCTCTCTCCCTCTCTCTCTCTGCCCCTCGTCTACTTGTTCTCTCTCTCAAAATAAATAAACATTAAAATTTTTTTTAATTCATTTCTTTGAGGTAAAAAAGAGTTCACTTTACTGGATTCAGGTATTCTATGGGGGTAGGAGAATAATACTGAATTAAATGTCAATTTTAACATTTAGTTTAAATGGAAGGGCACTAGAAGGGGAAGATAGAAGGGGTAGAGAGAAGAAATCTAGGAAGGGGACCAAGGATAGATGTTATTTATTCCACCATTTGATAAAAAGGGAAGTACATTCGTGTGTGTGTGTGTGTGTGTGTGTGTGTGTGTGTGTGTGTGTGTGTTATGAGATAGGAGTAGGATGGAGGGAGAAAAAAAACTAAATTGGTCAAATCTTACTATTTGACTATGTTAGTGCCCCCTGTGCACATTCTTATTTAATGCTCACAATGATCCTGAATTATTTTTCCCTACTTCATGCATCTGAGCCTGAAACACAGAGAGGTTAAGTGATTAGCCTAAAAGACAACTTGTGCCTCAAGTTAGACTAGGGTTTGCTGAAATTACAAACAACCCCCAAGTCTCAAAGGTTTACTGTTATGAAGATTTACTTCTCACAGGATCAGTCACCCTCTTAAATATTCCTTCAATGTGGCAAAGAGAAAAGAGAGTTCTGGAGGGTCTCACTCTTGCCATTAAACCTTTACCTGGAAGAGACACAGTTCACTTCCTTTCAAAATCATGACCAGAAGTAATCACACGGCCTCACCCAACTCCAAAGTGGATGGGGAAATGCATCTCTACTCTAAGCCTGAAAGGCAGAAAGCAAGAAATTGTTGTTGGGCTGTATCAATAACTATCACAAGAAATAAGTCACTTTGAACCCAG